>NC_092875.1:29615139-29917996 GCF_028372415.1 Notamacropus eugenii
ATTGAGTTAAACTAATAACTGTAAAGAAAATTTTCATTGGAACAAAACTTCATTCTCTTCTATGGATTTTAGCCATGATTTCTTTTTAAAGATAGCTCATGACAGCTAAACATTCAGAATTTTATGAATACTTGCCTTTATGAGGACTTTGGTGGATTATCAGTAAAATCTCTATAATGTTTGTGCTTTCTTTTTTCATTATACGTTCATTTATGGCATAGTATAAAAGGATAAGCTAAAGCCCTGCTGTGCTGCTAATTAGATTCATGAGTACTAATTTTTGAAATACCTGCCAATAAGTGTAGTCACTTACTGTATCAGTAATGAATTTACATAGGTCATTTATAAGTAGTTGGAGGTCCTTTTAGTTTCTCAGCATTTTCTTAGGCACTCTATTGTTATACCACTTACAAATGATCTTTTGTTGACACTACATCAAAATGAGAAATTCAATATTAAAACCATAGTATTGGAACAAAATATCTTCCTTCTGTTGAATTTTAGTCCCAGAGCTCTCAATATCTAATTATTATAACTTCAGAGAAATGTATTTCTTCTGTTAATTTAGCTGAAATGTGTACTGATTAAAGGTATTTGAATTGTGAGGGTCAGATAGCTCATAGAATCCTGGGAATCCTGGAGTGAGATAGGATGTCTCTGGAGGTGTCTAACCCAGCCTTTTATTTTACTGAGGAAGAAAGGGAAACTCTGAGGAAAGGTGTTGTCATTTGAGCAGTACTGCCAGCACTGCACTGCCACTCCTCCTCCCCCCACCACAAATCTGTAAGTCTTTCTTTTGTAAGCTTCATTTAAAGAAATCCATATCAGAAGAATGACTCTGCTGTTCTTAATATCACATTTTCTTTGTTGAATTACTGTGGACATTGAAGATCACCTACTCTGACATTCTCATAATTTTGGAGGAGGAGCTCAAGGCCAGAGGTTAGCTGACTTTGCCAACATCCCACAGGGAGCCAGTAATAGAGCTGGGGTTCCAGTCCCCCAACTATGCCTTTTAAAAAAATTATTAGTAATTTATTTGTTCTCAATTTTCTATAGTCACTTCCATAAGTTGTAGATTTTTTTCCCTCCCTCCCGAGAAGTCATGCAATCTTATATGGGTTCTACACACATACACATTCTTATTAGACACATTTTCACATTACTCACGGTGCATAGAAAAATTAAAATGAATGGGAGAAACCATAAGAAAAACGAAAACAAAACATAATACAAGAGAAAATATTCTACTTCATTCTGCGATCCAATTCCATAGTTCTTTCTCTGGATATGGAAGGCATTTTGCCTCAAGAGTCCATTGGAAATATTTTAGGTCCTTGCATTGCTGTGAAGGGCTAAGTCAACCAGAAAAATTCCTCACACATTGTAGTTATTACTGTGTACAGTGTTCTGCTCTTTTCACGCAGCCTCAGTTCATATGTATCTTTCCAGGCCTCTCTGAAGTCTTCCTGTTCATCATTTCTTATAGCACAATAGTACTTTCATATACATTTATATACCACATTACATTCAAATAGCACAACTTGTTTAGCCATTCCCCAATTTATGGGCACCCCCTTGATTTCCAGTTCTTGGCCACCACAAAGAGAGCTGCTGTAAATATTTTTGTACGTGTGAGATCTTTTCCCATTTTTATGATCTCTTTGGGATACAATAATAGAAATGATATTGCTGGGTCAAGGGGTATACACATGTTTTTAGCCCTTTCGACATAGTTCCAAATTGCTCTCCAGAATGGTTGGATCACCTCACAGCTCCCTCAACAATCACATAGTGTTCCAGCTGTCCCACATCTTCTTCAACATTTATAATTTTCCTTTTTTTGTCATGTTAGCCAATCTAATAGGTGTGATGTAGGTACCTCAGAGTTGTTTTGATTTATATCTCCTAATCAGTAGTGATTTAGAGCATTTTTTTATATGACTATAGATAGCTTTAATTTTTTTCCTCTGTCTGTTCATATCCTTTGACCATTTATCAGTTGGGGAATGACTTAAATTCTTGTGAATTTGTCTCAGTTCTCTATATATTTTAGAAATGAGGCCTTTATCGCAGACACTAGTTGCAAAAATTCTTTGCCAGTTTTCTGCTTCTCTCCTAATCTTGGTTGCATTGGGTTTGTTTGTGCAAAAACTTTTCAATTTAATGTAATCAAAATTTTACACTTCATAATGTTCTCTATCTCTTGTTTGGTCAAAAATTTCTCCATTCTCCATAAATCTGACAAATACACTATTCTTTGCTCCCCTAATTTGTTTATAGTATCAGTCTTTATACCTAGATCATGTATCCATTTGGACTTTATTTTTGTGTACTGTGTCAGGCATTGGTCTCTATGCCCAGTTTCTGCCACACTGTTACCCAGTTTTCCCAGCAATTTTTGTCGAACAGTGAGTTCTTATCCCAGAAGCTGGGGTTTATCAAATGGTAGATTGCTGTATTCATTGACTACTGTGTCTTGAGTACCTAACCTATTCCACTGGTCTATCCCTCTTATTTCTTAGCCAGAACCAAGTGGTTTTGAAGATTGCTACTTTATAAAACAATTTGAGACCTGGTACGGCTAGGCCACCTTTCCTAGCATTTCTTTTTATTAGTTCCCTTGATATTCTGGACCTTTTGTTCTTCCAGATAAATTTTGATGCTATTTTTTCTGGCTCTAGAAAATAATTTTCTGGTAGTTTGGCTGGTATGCCACTAAATAAGTAAATTAATTTAGGTAGAATGTCATTTTTATTATATTAGCTCTATCTACCCAAGGGGAACTGACTTACTTAGACCTGACTTTATTTGTGAGAAAAGTGTTTTGTAATTGTGTTCATATAGTTCCTGGATTTGTTTTGGCGGGTAAACTCCCAGATATTTTATACTGTCTACTGTAGCTTTAAATGGGATTTCTTTTTCTATCTCTTGCTGTTGGGTTTTGTTAGTAATAAATAGAAGTGCAGATGATTTATGTGGGTTTATTTTGTAACCTGAAACTTTTGCCAAAGTTGTTTATTATTTCAAGTAGTTTTTTACTTGATTCTCTGGTATTTTCTAAGTATATCATAATATCATCTGCAAAGAGTGATAACTTAATTTCTTCTTTGCCTGTTCTAATTCCTTAAATTTATTTTTCTTCTCTTTTAGCTACAGCTAACATTTCTAGTACCATACTGAATAACAGTGGTGATAATGGACATCTTTGTTTCATCCTTGATCTTATTGGAAATGCATCTAGCTTATCCCCGTTACATATAATGCTTACTGATGGTTTTAGGTAGATACTGCTTATTTTTTATGGAAGGCTTCATTTATTCCTATGCTTTCCAGTGTTTTCAATAGGAATCAGTGTTGTATTTTTGTCAAAAGATTTTTCTGCATCTATTGAGATAATCATATGGTTTCTGTTAGTTTTGTTGTTGATGTGATCAGTAATACTGATACTATTCCTACTATTGAACCAGCCCTGAATTCCTGGTATAAATCCTACCTGATCATAATGTGTTATTCTTGTGATACGTTACAGAATTCTTTTTGCTAACATCTTATTTAAAATTTTTGCATCTATATTCATTAAAGAAATTGGTCCATAATTTTCTTTCTCTGATTTGTCTCTTCCTGGTTTAGGTATCAGAACCATATTTGTATCAATAGAAAGAATTTTGTAGGACTCCACCAATTTTCCCAAATAGTCTATATGTATAGTCTGGAATTAGCTGTTTAAATGTTTGATAGAATTCACTTGTAAATCCACCTGACCCAGGAGATTTTTTCCTAGGGAGTTCGTTGATGGCTTGTTCAATTTCTTTTTCTGAGATAGGGTTATTTAAGTATTCAACTTCCTCTTCTGTTAATCTGGACATTTATATATTTTTTTAAATATTCCTCTATCTCACTTAGATTGTCAAATTTATGGGCATACAGTTGGGCAAGAAATGTCTAATTATTGCTTTAATTTCCTTCTCATTAGAGGTGAGTTCACCTTTTTCATTTTTGGTATTGGTTATTTGGTTTTCTTTTTTTTTTTTTTTAATCAAATTGACCAAAGATTTATCTATTTATTTTTTTTTTTTTCATAAAATCAGTTCTTAGTTTAATTTCTTTCTTAGTTCAATAGTTTTTTTAATTTCAATTTTATTAATCTCTCCTTTTTTCTAATTTGGTATTTGCTTGGGGATTTTCAGTTTGTTCTTTTTGTAGCTTTTTCAGCTTCATGCCCAATTCATTGATCTCTTCTTTCTCTATTTTATTCATGTAGGCGTTCAGTGATATAAAACTTTCCCTAAGAACTGCTTTTGTAGCCCAACTATGCCTTTGATTTCCATCTGTTGACTTTGTTTTTCCTTTCTTCCCTGCTCTGCTGCTTACTCCCAGGTCTTTTGCCTCTTCAGGGTCTCAGTTTTTCATCTGTAAAATGGAAAAATTGGTCTACGAGATCTCTCTGATCTTTATCAAATCAAAATCTTTTGGTCTCAGTATCATATACTTTATACTGAAAATTTCCTATTCATTGTGACCTTGTCCTCCTTACTCATTTTGTTCTTCCTGGTGAAGTCCTAACACTCCCCTTACTCCCCCTTAAGTAATTCTATGTTCACTCTTACGGTGGTGTGACTGTGGTTGTAGCTATGAAAGCTATCCATTGTAAACACCGTGAAAAGTGCTCTTACCTTTAGACTTGAGAGAATACCTGCATCGTCACTGTTGACAAAAGCAAATGTGGCAAAAGTTGGTTATGTTAACCAGTGATGATGTTTCTTTTTGAAGGATATTTTTAAGTTTTTGGTAGTTGAGGTTTGTTTAGCCTGTTTTGTTTTGCAATATTGTCATGAATGTAAACTGGAACATTTAGACCAAGGAAAAATTAAGATGATTATTAAGAGAACATTAAGCTCTATATGCAGTATTTACTAACCTGATCAAAATGAAAGGAGCCTCAGCATCCATGTGGTTTAGCACAAGTGGCTGAAGCCAGTGAGAGCTCTGAATTCTGACACTAAAATTCATTCACTATGATTAAAGCTATTCCATTGCTAGTCTGGAGTTGAAATTGAATTGAATTCAGACTTATTAAACAGGCACAGGTTTGAAAGTCTTTGTTTTGTACAATCACACTGTAAGATCAAAGAAGGAACCTTGAAGTCATTTTTAGCATTTTCAGTTCATCCAGGATTTATTGAGCCATACCACAGGTCCCATCATTATGGTGGGCACTGATGGAGATACACCCGAGGTCGTTCATGCCTGATTTGTGCTAAGTTCTGTTGTCATATTTTCACAGGATCATAAATTTAAAGCTGGAAGCGGTCATTGAGTCCCATACCCTCATTTTGCAGATGAAGAAACTGAGGCTTCAGGAGAATAAATGACTTGTCCAGAGTCACACAGCTAGTAAGTGTCTGAGGCAGGATTCAAACTCAGGCTTTCCTGACTCCAGGGCCAGCACTCTATCCACCGGTGTAGTATTCTAGAAGTATAGAAATACTTCTAGAATACTACACCTTATTAATGTAGCATCAGCATGTGCATTCAAAAAAGAAGAAATTGGTCTCCTTGTATATCATCTCAAAGTGGGGCTGCCTGTGATAGTTTGAAGTTCAGAAACAGGCACTCCAGCTAAGCAGCTGAGCTGAGTAGTTTCTGATGCATGGGCTCTGCTCCTGAGAGTCAGAGAAACTTGGCTATTAGCCTACAGTTCTGGGACCTTGGGCTAGTCACCAGACCTACTTGGCCTTAGTTTCCTTATCTGTCAAAGAATGGGATGGGGCTCAATAGCCTCCAGGGACCTTCCCGTCTCTAAGTAGATGATCCTATGAAATTACATTCCTTTCCCTTAGAAAGAGCTGTCAGAGGGAAAGCATTTGGTCTACTACCTCATCTCCATTGACTTTCTGGGCACAGTGAGCCTTTTTAACCTTTACAGGTCAGCAAAAGATGATCCACGATGATATTTTGTGACACAGTTTATTTGAAGAGAAATCCTTTGTGCTGTAGCATGTAGTCAAACCTGGATTTTTTGAGGAGTATTAATGCCTTTATTACATTATCTGATAGTGTGACTTTTTTTTTAAAGTGTAGTTTTAAAATTCCAAGTGTTTGTCTGTAATATGTGTAAAGAAAGACTGATTTCAAATACTAAATGATATTATTTGCATTATCAAAGTGAAAATCATAGTGTAGATTAATGACAGTGAAGAAAGCTGTTTAACAATCTGGCCAAATCAATTCATAAAATAAAACTGAAGGAAGATGGAAAAATACAGGTTATACTTTCTTATCTGATATGGTGTGAATGTTAATTCCAAGAGGATTATTTTACAAGAATGTCTCATTCAGGATATGTCTACTTGAAGTAATGATTAAATTAATATCTAATGTGATAGTAGATGGTACCATGTAAGTCCCTTTATAAAAGAGAAAATGATCCTTACATTGTTGGCAAACTCTCAGATTTAGAATGATGAATTTGTTTTGGGTAGTCTTTACAGATGCTTGGAAACTCATGTACTAAAATAATTTAAATAAAAATTTAGTCATGTACTTTCCTTTTTCATATTTATGGACGAGGCAAGACAGTGAACACTTATTAAGCGCTTACTATGTGCCAGTCACAATGGAGCAGCTGGGGGCACCATAGTGCAGGAAGACTCATCTACTTGTCTTGAATCTGGCATCCAACACTTAGCAGCTGTGTGACTCCAGGCACGTCACTTCACCCTGCTTGCCTCAGTTCCTTATCTGTGAAATGAGCTGGAGAAGGAAATGTATCTCTAGTGTCTTAGCCAAGAAAGTCCCAGGTGGGGTCAGGGAGAAGGAACAGCAACAGCGTGCTCCAGGCAGTCAGTGGGCACTTCTTACCTCTTACCTGCCTTCTATGACGTGTGGAAAGGGGAGAGGACGTGGTAAGGCTGTGGTGGCAGAAGCAGAGCTTTAAGGGGACCGTGGCAGCTGACACATGTTGGCAGCGATGCAGAAAGAGGCCAAGAGGGGAATGAAGTGTTCAGTGTTCCCTCCTTGGTTCTTCAGCTGCTTTACCACCTCCAGAAATATGACCATTTCCATGACTATAATAAGCCTGCACTTATTTTTCTATTCTGTGTCCATTATTTTCTCCTTACAAATTGAAGCCCATTTAATGTTGGGGGAGGGGTAAAAAGCCTTGCTTGTTCTACTGAACTGGAAAGGCTTTTGAGGACAGGCTTGGTGGTGACGGACTGTGTGCTTTTTGCCTCATGATCAGCCTAGGTGCAGAAATGCTCAGTGCCAGATTGGCCACAGGACAATTAACTTTTCATGCCACAACAACTTTTGAAGAACATTGGCTAACTTGTGGAGTGGGTGAAATCTGTATGAACTAGAGGGAGTAACAGAGATAAAGTTTCGAGGTAGTCTGATGTCTGTGTGATTCCTAGGACCTGCAAACCACACCGTGGAAATTACAGATCGTGCAAGCATTGAGCATTTATTGTAAATTCAGTCCAATTGGATAATGAGCTGTTTTGTGATAATAACAATTTGAGTCTGCTTAGAACCTTCTTGGAATAGTGTTTTAGCTTTCATGATAAAGTCTTAACTAGCTGTGAAATTAAGCATTTTGGACTATTAATGCCTAGTTAGATTTTTAATCCTTTTAAAGTAGAGAATTTTAAATTAACAGAATTTCAGAGTTAGAAGGGACCTCAGCAGCAATCTAGTACAACCTATACTTGAAAATTAATTCCCGATATGTGATTATCCAGCCTTTATTTAAAGACCTTTGGAGAGAGAGAGCCCCCTGCTTACAGAACAGACCAGTCCTTTCTTTTTTTTCGTAGCTATAATTTTAAGATTTTATCCTGGTATCAAGATTGACTAGACATTTTGCAACTTCTGCTCACTGCTTTAAAACAAAACGCAACCAAAAAGCCCTCTCTAGTATGTTTGTCAAAAAAAAACCCCAAATGGGTCACAAAGAGATGAACACACCTGAAACCACTGAACAACAGCTCGCTGCTTCTACTTTGTGCTTTTGGGATAAAGAGAACATAATCCCTTTTGCTGATGCTAGCCTTCAAGCACTTAAGATTCTGGGATCATGGACCTGTAGCTGAAAGACCTAGGTCACAGGCCTAGGTAAATTTTGTCATTTTGCAGATGAGGAAATCAAGGTACGGGGAAGCTGTAATTTGCCCAGGTTGACTTGCTGGGAGTCACACAACTTCTGTCTGAGGTCATAGTTGAACCCAAGTCCTCCTGACTCTAGGACTAGGGCTTTATCCCCTGTACCACCAGCTATCCCTAGTGCTGTTTCCACTAAGCCACATTGTTGAGTTGTCTCAAGTTTTCTCTTCAGGCTAAAGCTCACCGATCCTTCCAACCAGTTCTCATGTAACGTAGATGCCAAGTTCATTATTCTGGTTGCCCTGGTTAGAATGTTCTCTGTCCCAGTGTAGTTTAGAATTCCAACTCGTGCTTTCAGAACTAGTCCAGTTTACACTCCCTCAGCAAAACTCTCTGGACTACACTAGCCTGTGTATTTGCTCTTTCTTTCTCTGAGATGTCATCACATTTGTGTTGTGTATCATACAATTTAACACTTTACTTATAGATTGTTTTTTTGCTTTACATGCGCAATTATAACCTCCTTGATCATCTTAGAAATTTTGATATTTTTCTGTATCTTCACTCAGTGGGATTTATTGCATTCTAATTTGAATTAAGTTTTCTTCTAAATTTCATGAAAAAATGTTAGTTCTGATTGGAATTAGAGGAGATGTATGAGCATTAAATTAAAAGGGATTCATGCTTAAGGTAAAGTGAAATCAATTCTATAACCTAGTAACTAATAGAACCAACCAGCCACAGGCAACCTTCTTAAAAAGCCACCAAATAGAAGGACAGAGTAGAGTTAGAGGAATAAGCCTAGTGCTTCAAAAAACAACAACATAAAAACCTCTTGCTCTGCATCATACTTATGCCTTAATGTAATTGTAGCATGATTGTGTTCTGTAATGCAGAATAATGCATATACAAAATGGTAGACAAGGAAGCCTGTTTGTTCTTAAAACAAGCGATAGGGAGAGTGCTTCCAGAAAGATTTGAACGTATAAATAAGAAGCAGCTTTAGTTCAATCAATTATCATTAAAATCAATAAAGTATGGAAGATGTAAGCTTCTTCTGCAACTTAATTATCCATATTTAAGAAGCCATTTTTCAAAAGTGACATGAATTCTGAATCACTATAACATTGGAGAGTGTTTATCCTTTTGGTTGATTTGATTTAGAGATCCAAGATAATAATCCACTGGATTTAAAAGAGGAGATTTAAACATTAAATATTAATTGTTACTAGGGAAGATAGGAAATTCATAAGGAGTCTTGACTGCCCTGTAAATTATTGTATTGAAATAAGATAATAAAAAAATTCATTTGGTGTGGTATTGAAAAGAAATGGAAAAAGTCCTTTTCCATCACTCCATCCTGGGAATCATCTTCTAATAAAAGACATAATTTGAATGGCCTCATGGTATTTTAGATCTTGTTTTCAGATTGGCTTTTAACACTTTTCATTGTGTCTATTGAGAATGACAAACTTTGTCCATTCTAGGTGGAAATTCAGATCATGCACTTTCATTACTATGCTCCAAATAACTCTGCATTCTTTATTTATGGTCACAGGCAGCAAAGGGATGTTACCAAGACTGAACTTGAGTAGGTTATGTTCAACTTTGAACTTGAAACTAGTTTTCTTTGCTTATAAAAAGATTTAAACCTTACAAAGAAACATCACGGCCACATGTTAATATCTGATCTAGATAGAAAAGTATAATGGGTAGATGGAGATTTTAGATGTTCATAGATTAATGAAATTTCAGAATTGGAGTGGCCTTCTAGTCCAAATCATACCTGAAAAAAGAATCTTCTCCACAAATGGTTATCCAGTCTTTGTTTGAAAACCTCTAGAGGGGGAAACCATTGAACAGCTGTGATGGCTGCCTGTTCTCCCTTTCTGTTGCTCTGATTGTTGGTTTTCCTCAAAATTTGGTTAAATTCATACTTATGCTATTTATACCCATTGATCCTAGATCTTTCCCAAGGGGCTAAGTTCCTGAGTTTCCATCTTCATATTTTGCTTTTATCATTAAAAAATATATATATGGAAGGAAATAGAGTTAATAGTGAAGTAGCAATATCAATAGAAACCACCTGTTGAGTATCTTAAAATGTTTAGATTACTGTGTATGTTTGCACATTTCTGTAATCCTAGCCCATCAATCTGAGGTTTGCAGATCCATTCAGTTTCATAGTTTTAAACTGGAGAGGAGTAACCAATCTTGTGTCCATAGTAAGTGTGGCATTAATGTAGTGAACCCTACCACCAAGTTGCCTGGGGAAGGGTGAGTTGGTTCAAGCTGGAAATGAGGGAGATGAAACTCTTGTGACAGAGTGGAAGTGGCCCTGGGAGTGACTGCATGTCTGGACTGGGTGAGAAAGGCTTTAAAAAAAAAAAAATCATAGGCTAATCTTTGAAATGAAGAGAGATCAGAGTTCAGGAGTCTTCCTTCTCTCTCCTGAAAGAGTCTAGTAAGAGCTGTTTATGTTTCTGTATGTTCTCTTTAGGGGAAAATTATGTCAGTTCTTTAAAGAAGACCACTCTGTGGAAGACTGCAAGGAAAAATGATTGCTCTATCTGCATGGTCAGCCTGAAGCATGCAGTGCTTCCTTGGTATTCTGTGATTTGGCCTTTTTTGTACCGTGGAAGATTGGACTGCTTTTTAATTCACAAATTTTTCATTTAATTTCGAATTCTCTCCTAGAGTTACAGCTGTTTTTAACCAGAATTTTTAAAGATTTATCAGATTTTCTTTCTATACTTAAATGAGTTGGACTAAGTCAACCATATATCCATTCACTGTGCTGCTTTCCACACCTTGTTATGAGAAAGTATTTATGATACACATTGAGAAATGCCCCTTAAAGGAGTTCATATCTGTCACCTCTTTAAAGAATCTTCTTCCCCCCACCTCCTTTTAAATCACACTAACAGTAATTCATTCGATTCATGTAACATTTACAGGTAGAAATTTCAGATTTGCTTTCAATTTTGAAAGTAAGCTGTCATCAGCTAGAAATTAAATGTGTTAAATGGCAGTAGAATATAAAGGAGAAACAGAATGAAATTTTCTGCTGAATTTAGAATTTACAGAGTGTACTCGAGTCTTTAAACATACTCTGGTTCTTGGAACCAGTGAGAAGGTTCATTTGAACAGAATATTAATACAGAGCATTTTGGTATAAAGATGATTTTAAAGTGTTGAGAGAAAGTCTGGGGTTTGAATTCTGAACTAGTCAGAACTCAAAATCATTTGAGTTCTTTGCTCTCTTCCCTTCCCCCACCCCTGCCATTATACAAGACAGAGGATAAAAAGAAGTGCTCAAGTAAAAGGTTTGTTTGGTAACATCGAGGTCATTTGGGCATTGCCAAAGCCTTGAGCTAGTTTTTACTTATTCTGTGTGAAACAGTGTTATAGCACTTGGAAACTAGATCTGTTCTGTGAACTAGCTTGAAATCATGGGTAGAATGTTACAGTGGGTATGAGAAGGACCTGATGGTCAAAGCTGGACTTTGACGTACTTATCTGAGCCTTGCTTTCCCCTTCTGTAAGGTAGAGAAATGTAAAGAGCTCTTATTGTCCTTACATTGTTGTTCAGTCGTTTCAGTCCTGTCTGACTCTGACTTTCTCTAGCTCATTTTACAGATGAAGAAATTGAGGCAAACAGGGTGAAGTGACTTGCCCAGGTTACACAGCTAGTACATGTTTATGGACAGTTTTGAACTCAGGTATTCCTGACTCCGGGCTTGGTGCTCTGACCACTGCACCCAACTAGCTGTCTTTTCTATGAATATTGCTAATGTTAAAATATTAATACTAGCATAATATCATGACATTAAATTACTTATTTTTCCTACATCTTTATCAATACAGTTATTATAACGTGACTTTTAAATGCTTCTAAGTGAATTCTTGTGAATTCTTTAGTTTTAAGAGGCTGTTTTTTTTTTAAAGAGAACATGTACATAACATACATAACAGATTACGTAGAGCAATTCTCTTCAGTTCAATAGTGTATTTTTTGATGAATGTGTGTGGGTGTTGCTGCAGTGGGTTGTTACTGGGTGTCTATTGTAGGGAGAATGAGAGTGGCATCAACAGACCTGTATTGGGGCCCAGCTCCATTACTTGTCTGTGCTGTGACCTTGGACAAGCAACCTCTTTGAAGCTACACAATTTGTAACCTTTCTGAGCCCAGTTTCTTCATTTTTAAGGTGGGGCAATAATTGTTCTGCTGGTCTCACAAAGATTTCTTGTTGTTGTTGTTGGGTCATTTCAGTTGTTACCCCATTTGGGTTTTTTTTGACAAAGATCCTGGAGGGGTTTGCCTTTTCCTTCTCCAGCTCATTTTACAGATGAAGAAACTGAGCCAAACAGGGTGAAGTGATTTGCCCAGAGTCTACACAGCTAGTATGTGTCTCAGGCAGAACTGTTGAGGATGAGTCTTCCTGATTCCAAGTCCTGTGCTGTACCCACTGTGCCACCTAGCTGCCTTCCAAGATATATGCTATTTGTAATTATTATCTTAATCATTTCATAGCAGAGGCAAGATGTACTAAGTGACAAGATGTACTAAGTGATTTATATATGTGCACAGATATCACCAAGTGTTGCTGATTTGGTCTGTCTTGGCATAATGGTATTTCCTAGAAAGTGTCAAAGGAAAAGCTTTTGAGCAGGAGGACAGCCAAGAAATTACAGTGGCCAGCATGCTGGTGTGCAACCATGTTTAGCCAAGGTATGGCTGCTAATTTCAGGGGAAACAATTGGGGGAAAAGGATGGCCACGCTGTCAGAAATGATGGTGCTGCTTTTATGTTGGAACTCCATCAACGAAATAGAAAATTGCTCCAGAAGGCACAATGGACATAAGTAAGAAGAGTTTTCTAGCTGCTGTGACTAATGGGAGGTGTGATGGCATGCTTTCCGACCTTGGGTGTTGAGACTTACCTAGCTTGTTATTCAGAAGCCAAACAGCCCTTAATGCATCAAATCAGAACAAATTAGTCTCTTTACAGCATCTACAATCAGACCTACAATTGTGTGGAGCCCACCTCAGTTTATTCTATAAGTGTGTCAAGATCCTGATTTGTCCTGCTTCAAACCATGTATGTGTGCTTTTTATATAGTCTCATGTTTTTGTATGTAATAAAATAATTCAAAAATAGGTATAATGAATGAAGGCTTTGCTTCAGCCTGATAACCAGGACCCAGAAGTATTGATTTTCAGTTCTTCAGGTTAGAATCTCTTTCCATTTGAAAAATAAAATGCATATGTGGAGGCAGAACCAAGATGATGGGGTAGAAGGATGCATCTCTAGAAGCTCTCCGCACAGAGCCCATAAAATACCTGTAGAAAATGACTAAACAAATTCTAGAGCAGTAGAAGCCCCAAAACTTCAGAGTGAAAGAGATTTCCAGGCCAAGACAGTGTTCAAGGCCAACAAGAAAGGTCTATCACAGTGGGCGCAGAGCAGAGCACAGCCTAGCTTTGGCCATGCCACAACAAGGACAGGACTGGACAGGCCTCAAGGTGCCACCAACAGCAGCTACAGGTCCCGGATTCCTCAACTCACAAACACCAAAGGTAACTTCAAAGGTCAGTGAGAAAGCTCTTTCACCTGAGTGAGAAGGGAATGCAGTGGTTTAGCTCTGGCCTCAGGCAGCAGTAGCTTCCATTGTTGGAGCTCTGGCCTAAAGACTGTAGGGGAATTAAGCAGCTGATCCGGATCTCAGCCCTGAGTGGTGGCCTTGGGGTGAGGAGGAGTGCTGGCTGGTGTAGTAGAGCTGGTGGAGGTTCTGGAGAGGAAATCCTGCTCACAGACCAGAGCACAGGCCAGGAGAGGAGTAAGCTCTTTGCCCTTTGATTGTGCCACTTTGGAGGAACTAAGAATGTACAGGTCCCCAGAGTATACCCTACTCTTGACAAAGAACTCAAAAGTCAAGTAAACAGCTGGGAAAATGCCCCAAAAAGGGAAAAAGAATAAGACTACAGAAGGTTACTTTCTTGGTGAGTAGGTATTTTATTTCATCCTTTTGGATGAGGAGGAACAATGCATGCCATCAGAGGAAGACATAAAAGTCAAGGCTCCTGCATCCAAAACCTCCAAAATAAATATGCAGTGGTCTCAGGCCATGGAAGAGCTCAAAAAAGATTTTGAAAATCAAGTAAGACAAGTAGAGGAAAAATTGGGAAGAGAAATGAGAGCTATACAAGAAAATCATGAAAAGTGAGTCAGTACCTTGCTAAAGGAGAACCCAAAAATGCTAAAGAAAATAACACCTTTAAAAATAGAGTAACTCAAATGGCAAAAGATGCCCAAAAAATTAATGAGGAGAAGAATGCTTTAAAGAGCAGAATTAGCCAAATGGAAATGGAGATTCAAAAACTCACTGAAGAAAATAGTTCTTTAAAAATTAGAATGGAGCAGATGGAAGCTAATGACTTTATGAAAAACCAAGAAATTACAAAAGAAGACCAAAAGAATGAAAAAAATAGAAGGCAACATGAAATATCTCATTAGAAAAACAACTGACCTGGAAGGTAGATCCAAGAGAAACAATTTAAAAATTATGGGACTGCCTGAAAGCCATGATCATAAAAAGAGCCTAGACATCATCTTTCATGAAATTATCAAGGAAAACTGCCCTGATATTCTAGAACCAGAGGGTAAAATAAATATTGAAAGAATTCACCAATCACCTCCTGAAAGAGATCTGAAAAGAAAAACTCCTAGGAATATCGTAGCCAAATTCCAGAGTTCCCAGGTCAAGGAAAAAATATTGGAAGCAGCCAGAAAGAAACAATTTGAGTATTGTGGACATACAATCAGGATAACATAGGATCTGGCAGCTTCTACATTAAGGGATCGAAAGGGCTTGAAATATGATATTCCAGAAGCCAAAGGAACTGGGATTAAAACCAAGAATCACCTATCCAGCAAAACTGAGTATAGTACTTGAAGGGAAAAAAATGGTCATTCAGTGAAATAGAGGACTTTCAAGCATTCTTGATGAAAAGACCAGAGCTGTATAGAAAATTTGACTTTCAAACACAAGAATCAAAAGAAGCATGAAAAGGTAAATAGGAAAGAGTAAGGGACTTACTAAAGTTGAACTGTTTACATGCAAAGATAATATTTGTAACTCTTGAAACTTTTTTCAGTATTTGGGTAGTTGGAGGGATTATACACACACATGTGCGTGCCCACACACACACACACATATATATGTCGACAGAGAGAGTTGAATAGGAATATATTGGGAGGAGAAAGGAAGAAGTGGAATGGGGCAAATTATCTCTCATAAAAAAGTCAAGAAAAACCTTTTTCATTGGAGGGGAAAAGAGGGAGGTGAGATGGAAAAAGTGAAGCTTACTCTCATCACATTTGGCTTAAGGAGGGAATAACATGCACACTCAATTTGGCATGAAAATCTATCTTACACTACAGGAAAGTAGGGGAGAAGGGGATAAATGGAGTGTGGGGGAATGATAAAAGGGAGGACAAATGAGAGGAGGGGGTAATTAGAAATAAACACTTTTGGGGAGGGATAAGGTCAAAAGAGAGAATAGAATAAATGGAGGGACAGGATAGGATGGAGGGAAATATAGTTAGCCTTTCACAACATGACCATTATGGAAGTCTTTAGCAAAACTATACATATGGAGTCTATATTGAATTGTATGCCTTCTCAGTGGGAATGGGTGGGGAGGGAGGAAGGGAGAGAAGTTAGAACTCAGAGTTTTAGGAACGAATATTGAGAATTGTTTTTGCATGCAACTGGGAAGTAAGAAATACAGGAAATGGGGTATAGAAACCTATTTTGCCCTACAAAAAAAGAGAGAAGATGGGGAAAGGAAAGGGAGGAGTGTGATAGAAGGGAGGGTAGATTGGGGGAAGGGATAATCAGAATGCAGAATGTATTTTGAGGTGGGGGGAAGTTAGAGATGGGCAGAAAATTTGGAACTCAAAATCTTGTGGAAATGAATGTTGAAAACTAAAAATAAATAAATTGGAAAAATGCATATAGCAAGTACAGATCTATGACTTGTAATGTAAATTGATATTTTGGATCTCTAAAGCTCATATCCTGAAAGGTACATTTGGAAAATGACTTCTATGCAATACACAAAATTCAGTTTTCTCCTGTTTAAAATAACTGCAGTTCATCCTAGCTCCATAAATTAAGACGCAGAATTGGAGGAAGGGAAGTGACCTTAACCCATGAATTAATCACATTCATAACAGTTTGGACAGGAACTTATCCCACTCTTGCATGAATATTTTGAGTAATGGATAACTTACTAGCCTAGACATAGGTTGCAATTTTGGAGTGTTCCAATTGTTAAGTAATTCCTTCTTCTATCATTTGGACTCATTGGTCCTAAATCTGCTTTTTGAATTACACAGCATAAGCCTAATCCTACTTCCCTGCAGCATCCCTTTCAGTACTGAAGTTTTCACATCTTTGCTCCAGGCTAAACATCCTCAGTTTCCTTCCAACAGTTTTACTTGGCCATTGTTCTCCTTCCTCCTACACTTTCATTTTTATGTAGAGCTATAATAAATTGGAATTAACAAACAGCTATGCAGCCCCTTCTCTATGAAAGGGGCTGTGCTTGATGCCAGATATTCAAAGATAAAAATGGACTAGGTTATGCCTTCATTGACCTTATATCCTTTTGGGTAAATGACAGTTAAATTTGCTCAGTCCATGGCTATATGTGACATTAATCTGTCAGCCATTTTGTCGTTCGATCCCATCCATCCCCTTGAATGCATATGACTGAATCCTTGTAAATCCATGTGACATTTAGTCTGCGTTTGCACCAATGGTGGCTCTTTAGTGTTCTTTGTATTCAAAGGCTATGTGCTGCTGTTCCTGCTGCTGCTCACCCTCCTTCTCTTCCCCTTTACCTCCTGTCTCTTCTTTCCCTTCCCTCCTCCGCATCCATAAGACCTACCTTTAAGGTTTGTGAAGCATCAGTGTTGTGAGTTAGGGGCTGTTATCTCTTTCATTTCCTAAAAGCGGACACTGAGGCTGATGGAGGTTCATTGGTTTGTCCAAGTCAAGTAGCCAGTGTATTTCAGAGGCAAGATTTGAACTCTGATTTTCTTGACTCGAAGACTAGTGCTCATATTTGTCCACAGTTAGTGTTAATTGATAGATAATTAATTCAAACTCTATAATTAGAAAAGTCTGTAAGTATGGAGATTTAATTTTGTGCATAATTTTTCTTCTTGTCTTTCTAAAAGAGGTTGAATCTAGAACGCTGCAGTCATGTTGCCTTCAGCCTTTACTTGTGCAGTTTTTCTCTGTAAATGCTCAGTTCAGTCCAGATCCTTCCTCAAATACTTCATAGACATTGGGCAGCTTACTTAGTCTCATTAGCATTGTTGTGAGGATTAAATGAGATAATATTTGTAAAGTATTTTGTGTAGTAGATAGAGCACTGGCACTGGAATCAGGAGGATCTGAGTTCAAATGGGACCTCAGATACTTGACACTTTTTTCCTGTGTGACTGTGGGCAAGTCATTTAACCCATTTGCCTTCAAAAACACATGGGGTGGGGGCAGTACTCAAGACACTAGGGGACCAATGAATCAGCTTAAAACACAGAAGATGAGAGCAGGGAAGTGTTGTTACTATTGTATTCACTTTCATGCCTATTTTTGTAAAGAAATGATCCATAAGTAAGGTATTTCCAGCTTCCTAGACAATCCTTTATGTCTTTGGAAGTAGCCTGGGTTGCTGATGTTGGTCAAGTCTGGGGATGGACTGCTAGGGATCTAATCTATTTATACACCACAATATAAATGGTTTTTTCAAATTATTATTTCTTCTTTTTCTCAGATCTTTCTGTCTTTTCTCTTACCAGTGAATCCTGTTCAGGTACAGTAATCTTTGCAGTGAGATAATCATTGTGTTTAGATTGTAAACCTGTTGATGGCAGTAACCTTTTCCTACCTAGTGGAGTACAGTACTTCATTTTATGACAACCAACTTACATTCCATAATGTCAGACAATTTTGTTGAGTAATCATTATTTGAGAAGTTTATCATATAACCACATCGTATAGATATCATTTCTATGATAAAAATAGCTAATAATAACTGTTAACCTTTTTCTGCCCTAGCTATATTGCAGGTAGGCTACAAAGATATGTCATATGAAGATTTTTATAGCAGTTTAGAATGGACAGAACTGCCCAGGTTTGCCAACTAACCAGTGTCTGAGGGACAGTGTCTGATATTTGAGACTGTAAGGGTTATACATTGTTGTGTATAAACTGAATAGTCTTTGTAATTAGTAGTAAATTAATATACTAACAGTTCTCCTCATGCATTGTAAAAACCAGAGGGTGAAGTATGCTTGTCCAAAAATTGGAATTTGGGGGCTGTTCCAATACTACTTAGTTGATTAATGAGTAATTAATTTACAACTACAACTTTGTTAGCTATTGGGATACACGTAAAAAAAAAATCGACTGTCCCTCCCTTCAAGGAGCTTACATTTTATCAGAGGAAACAATATTTATAACTACATCATCTATTTCTAATAAATATTTGTTAATTGATATCTAATTTCTTCATCACACGTAATATCTAGCAGCAGAGTTAGTATGGTTCTTGAAGTGTGTAGGGTAGAACTTGTGAGGTATGACTTTCCTTTTGTCAGTAAGTTGGACCCTGTCCCCGGGAACATGCCCTTGAGGAGTGAGCTTCCCATTAAACCTGTCTTGTTGAATTCGGAAGGGTAAAATTGGCTGAGGTGCCTCCTCTTAGCATTTCAGTTCATTCTGCATCCAGCAGGATCAGGATTAATTTATTCTTGGCCGCTTTTGAGGAAACTATGGAAATATCTATCAGTGACTTCCATTTTCTATTAATCATCAAACATTTAGTGAAGGCTCCATATGTGCCAAGCACCCCGAGCTTAGCCGTGGTTTGGAGAAGCCGCAGCTGGGTGCCTAACTTTGGACTGGCTTAGAGAATAATCCAAGCAACAGTATGAACAAGAAACTGAAACTGAAGAGAAACGGGGAAGGTAAGCTGAAGGGACAAAGATTAGTTGTTTGGCTGAAGCAGAAACAGTTGATGTCAAGAAATAATAAGAAATGTATCTTTAAAATGCTTTTGATTTGATTTTTGAAGTAGATTTTTCTTTTTAATTATGTTTTCTTTATATTAAACTTACTTTGATAATAAGTTTATATTCTTGGTTTGACAAGGTAGCATGTTTGAGACGTGATGCAGTCCAGGCATTAAAAATGTTTTTTTGTTTTGTTTGGTTTTTTTTAGTCAGTCCTTCAGTATCTCAGGGATCCATTATTTCATTATTGTGTGTGCTCTATTCAGCCAGAGAGGGTGATCTGTCTATACCTCAGTAGAATGGTTTAAATGTAGGAACACTGGCTATGGGGACAGGAGAGACTTGGGTTCAAATTCTGTTTCTTATCATGAGTAGGTGTGTGATCTCGGAGAGATCCTTTTTGCTCTCTGGGACCCTAGTTTCATCCCGTACGAAATGAATATGGCAATATTTATCCTACCTGCTGCACAGGTTGGTTGTGAGGAATATGTTTTATGGTGCTTAAAAGTGATGTGAGAGGTAGGCCTGTCACTGATGCCTATTCACCATGTGACCAAGAGGAAGCCATTTCACTTCTCAGTATCCAAGAAAACTTATAAAATGCTCAAGTACAGAGCCATCGTGTCCAGTGATGACAAAAGCTCTCTGCATCCATCAGATTCCAGTGAATGCGTGAATGAATTTGAATAAAACAGTTTCCAGAATTTCTGAGGCCAACCACTTGAGAATTGATCCTCCAGTAACAGCCTCTTCACAGTTAGTTTGAGTGGCCCTCTACCTAGACAGTCTGCCACCCAGCCTTTCTAGTGTGACAGTTCCTTCCAGAATTTGAACTCTTTTGCCTCTGATTTCAAGGATGCAAGTCATAGGATCACAGATCTAGAACTGGAAAGAGTCTCAAAAGCTATTGAGCCCATGTTGTAGATTTGGAATCTGGCCACCAAGAAACACATTGACTCACCCGGAGTCACATGGCAAATAAGAGTAAGGGCAGATCTTCCTGACCCCAAATCCAGCACTCTTTCTACCCAACCAGCTGCCTCACTGATAAGGGCATAGATGTGCCCCCATTGAAAAGACGCTGTGTAAGCAGGACTTGTTTTTAAATAACCTACAAAGCTTCAGAATAGGTTCACCATAAAAAAAATGTGATCATCATGATTTTAAAATGTAGGATTTAAAATTCAGAACAAATAGTTAATTACAGTTTATGTCAAACTGTTAGTTTTGGAAACAAAAATAAAGTGTGATTTCTAAGCCCGATGGGGAAAAATATTTCGCTTTTTCTAGTTGCTTTTTAATAATTGCTCTCAGAATTTAGAAATTAGAGGTGAAAAGTACATAATATGTTATCAAGTTTATTTTCCAAGAGACTCAGAGAAAGCTTTGTGATCTTGCTGTAAAGCATTTCAAGCTGTGATGAAGGCACACAAATTGCAGGGAGTAGGGCAGGCAGAATGTTTCCCCTCCACCCCCCCAATTCATCTCTTCTACATATGGATACCACAGATTCTTATCTCACCTGCCAAATCATTCTGTAAACACTTCAAATGTTCATGAACCAAGTTGCACGATTTTTCTCACAATTTTTTTCAGATTTAAAATTTTCTTTTCAAATGATATTTTGGTTTTTAATTTAGCTATGTTCTTAAGCTTCTTCAATATGGTAAGCTGTGCTATTTCTTTTTCCTTAAAGATGTGTGCAGAGTTCTGACTTCTTTACTCCTTAAGACCATTGGATCATAGAATCATTACTACTAAGTATTAATTTTATTCTTGGTATTCAGTGGTGGCCTATGGTTACCCTCAATTAGTTTTTCTTGTCTATTTTTTATCTTTTTGCTGCTTCATCTTTTACATCTGTACTGATGATTTCTAGATTTAGATTTGAAACTCTGACCTATCTCTTGACCACCTTTCCAACTGCCAACTTGACTTGAATGTTTTAACCAGAAACTCAATCAACTAGTGGGGGACCAGGTGATCAAAATCCCAGGCACAGTGAGAGTATGAACAAGGGAGAGTTTGTTAATCATTGAAGAATGAGTTTAGGTAGATTTATATATTATAATTTTATATATACAATTTCAGTCAAAATAATGGCTTGGACTAGTGAACATAACCTGACTTTGAGTCAGGAAGGCCTGAGATCAAATCAAATAAATGGTCTGAAGTAGTGGTTCTAGTTTATAATGATTTTGTGGATCTTTTCAGAGGTATGTTAAACTTCGTTTTGTTTTTTTCCAGATAGAAAATGTAAAACCTGAACTGCCTATATAGCTGTTTTTTACTTGTCATGAACAATTTGTTCATCTATGATGGTTTATGAACCATCCGGCCCTTCTCATGCTTTTAATAAGAGTGCTTTCAAAGCAGAAAGCCCTCCAAAAGAGAGAGTAGCTTGGTACTACTAAAAATAAAGGTAATTTCAGCAGTATTTTTATCTTTTTCTAGAATTAGAATGCCACTGAAAATAGTAATGTTCTTCATGGTAAAACATGTTAGTATTGTAACCTATTCTTTCTAGTGTATGCTTACCAAAGAAAAACTTGCAGACACGTTACGAAAGAGGTTTTTATATGATTGACAGTAGTATTTTTCCCTTGCTTTTCCCTCCTCCTAAGAGTACAAATGTTCTCATTATGGCATGTTTCAATTTTAGTCAGTCATTTTGCAGGGAATGATATTGAGACATTCATGTTTCCTTGGCAGTGAGCTTTAAGTGGAAAAGATGAAGCCATTAGAATAGCTGAACCTTTCGTCAGAAGTTGTAACTACCATGAAACAGTGACCAGGGTTTTTGGTGGGCATGTGCATTTGATTGTAAATCAGCAGTAGTGTGACTTCCTATTCCCTTTATCATGTACCTAGCTCTTGCCTAGCCTTCACATTTTGAGTCATTTTGCATCTGTCTCCTCTCATTTTGCCTTCTCAGACATCTGGGGAGCTGTGCCTGTCTCCCTTCTCGGAGTCCTGACTGTGTACCACTTATGTGGTATTTAATCTTGTACTTTGTTGTATTATTTAAATGTTTCAAGTAGGTTCGTGTTTTCTTCCCAAAATATTCAAAATTCAGGGGCTTCTGATCACTTTGTGTCCTCTATGGCACACTGGTATGTGCTTTGTAGAAAGTATTTGTATATTGAAGAAATCAGTGAATAAAGAGGTTATCCTTTTAGAGCCTTAGTGGTTGTACTGCAGTGTAAAAGCTCTACAGGAGGTTAAAACGTTTACAACAGTTGTTTTGCTAAAGTGTCCTTTCTCTTTCATTGTCGATGGCAGTGGAATGGGAATGGGGTTCTTGGTCTTGAAACATTTCTTATTGTTCCTAGTTTGTTCAGGTAATCATCAAAAGTTTTCAAGATGTTAGTGTTATTAAAACACTCCCACTTTCTGTTGGTATAGCACTTTGCATAGGAATCATTTGATCCTCACAGCCTTGTGAGTTCAGAAGGACAGACTGTGTATATACTCCCTTACATCCTCCTTGCCTTTTTTTATAAACCAAGTCAGATCAGAGAAGTTGTATTTTACCCAAGATCACAAAAACAATTAAGGTCTGACCTGGACTTAAAATAACAAAAAAAACTACCCCTCATATTTCAGTAGTTCTGTGAGGTTGAGAAAACATCTTCCCTGTAACAACTACATGGAATAAATAGTGCAAATCTCATGTACTTTGTTTTTGTATTGGACTTGTTATTTTATTTATCTTGGGAACTCCTAGAAGAGGAATCTCCCTCTGCCAGTTCAGATCGGCCCCTTCTCTACAAACTTGTGGTCTTGGCAAGTGAAGTGACTTTCACAGACTTGCAGGGCTTTTCTGTTCATCTCACTTGGGCGTAGTGAGGTAGGTATCTTAACTCTTCACCTGATGTAGATCAGGCTAGTTTTTCCTTATTGCTGTTAGTGTTTATCTGTGTGGAATACTCTTCTCCTGTTACAAATAAATCTCTCTTTGTTAATTGTTGAATGCCACATTTTATTCCCATATCAATACTAACTTACTAGGAGACTGACCTGGATCAGGCCCAACCCAGATCACCAAGTCTTCCTGATTCTAACTCTCCTTCCACTATGGCATACTGTTTCTCTTTGGACTCTTCCACAGTAAATTTCTAGGTAAATTCAGTTTAACCAGAGAATAATTTTATTAATTTTGGCTCATTATTCTTGAGGAGGATTTTTATAAGTCTGGTCTGTTGTGCTGTTATTACCATTTACAGATAAGAATTTAAATCCTAGGTTAAATTTCATACTCATGATCTCACAAGTAATCATCAGTCAGAACCTGAACCTAGAACTCAGCATGAAATAGAAGAAAGAGCCCTGGATTGAGAGTCAGAGAACCTTGGTTTAAATCCCATGAAACATGAAACAAGAAAAAATATTGAACAAGTTGAATAATATTGAATATTAAACAACAAAAAAAGATAAAAAAAAGAAACTGAAGAAAATTAAAGTTACCAAAAAACTACTCACTTGGAAAATGTATCAGTGAGAACTACTATAGAAATCACTGTTAACTTAGAAATCTTATAACCAAAAACCTAACCTGAATTTTTGTTGTTTAGTTGTTTTTCAGCCACGTCAAACTCTTCGTGACTCCATTTGAGGTTTTCTTAGCAAAGACACTGGAATGACTTGCCATTTCCTTCTTCATTTTATAGATAAGGAAACTGAGGCAAGCAGTGTTAAGTGACTTGCACCGGGCCACACAATTAGTTTCTAAAGCCGGATTAGAACTCAAATCTTCCTGACTCTAGGCTCAGTGCTTTATCTGCTGTTCCACCTATATTCCCCCTAGCCTGAATACATGTTACAGGCAATAAAAAATTAAACCGGTCTATAATTGTTAGACTCGGAAGGCAAAATTAAAAAATGAAAGAATCCACTGGTCACATCCTGAAAGAAACCCCAAAATGAAAACTTCTGGGGAATGCTATGCATCCAGAGTTTCCAAATCAAAGGAAAAAAAATCCTCCAAGCAGTCAGAAAGAAGGAATTTCAAATACTATGGAACCCCAGTCAAGATCACACAAGACTTGGCAACTACAACTGTAAAAGTGAGGAAATGTGAGAATACAATATAATGTAAAAAACAAGGACTTATTATTCAAGAATAACTTTGTCCTCAAAATGGAAAGTAATTCCATGGGAGAGGGCACAGAGGGATGAACTTTTAATTAAACAAAGAATTTTCTAGCATTCCTGGTGAAATTCAAGATTAGAGATAAGTGAAAACTTTAAATGCCAATATAGAAGTAAAAAGAAATCTAGAAAAAAATAAATGAATTTCAGTAATTGGAAGGTGTTATGAAATAGTTAAGTGCTTATGTTCTAATACAGAGAGAAAAAAACACTGCTGTCAAAACTATAATATATTGACAGGTCACACACAATATTAAATAAAATAAACAGAGGTAATTTTCTGTTTTGATGTAAAGGAAAGAAAAGGGAGGAAGAAGAAATACACTAGGAAAAAAAGGAGGAAGAATGAGATATAACTTAGTATTTTTCATAATTGAGGTACTGGAAGAGAAAAATATACAAATATAAAAGAAGAGGTTTAAGGAGCAGACCACATGGTTTGGAGACATCTGTGAAATGGGATAGTTGCCTGAACTAGACAAAGGAGATTTGTATGTGCATATGGTTGGGTGGCAAAAACATTAAATGAAATAGGGAGACAGGCAAGAATAGGAAGAGAGAAGAAGGATTAATAGGGAAGTTAGAATTAATAGGAAAGTAAGAGTTGGGAAAGGAATAGTCACAAGGAAAACATTTACCTTATTAAGGTGAATCAAGAAATAAAGATTAGAAGGAAAGAAAGCATAAGAATCAGGAATTGGGATCCATGTGAAGGGCAGAGAAGAGCTGTAATGGCTGGGAAGCATATTGTTTCAATTACAGATTACTAGTGTTGATCATGCCTTTCTTTAACCTTTTTTCTTTGTAAAGAAACGGGAGGCAAAGAGGGAAAAAAATATAAGAGGATATTATCAATAGAAATACACAATTAACAGATTTAACTGTGGATGTGAATGGGATGAACATATCCACAAAATGGAAGAGAGTAGAATTTATTAGCAACTTAAATCCAACAATGTTGTTTATATCTATAGTCAGTCACACAAAGTTAAAATCAGGGCATGGAACAAATTGTGTTTTGCTTCATGCAAACTTAAAATCAGGGGTTACTATTATAATCTCAGACTAGGAAATAGCAAAAATAGACATGTTTAAAAGAGATAAAATGGATCAACTACATTATGCTTAAAATCATTATAGTACTTTCTGTACATGTCCCTTGTGTTACCCTCATAAATTGGGAGCTTCACATGGTTGAAGTTCCAACAAGGGCGGCTGAGAAGAAACAGAAGTCATAGAAGTAGGGAAACAACCAAGAAAAATGGTGTCATGAAAACACAAAGAAGATAGAATGTCTTAGAATAGAGGTGTCAGATCTTTCTGAAAAGTCCAGAAGAAAAAGGATTGAGAAAATGCTAGAAGTGGCAATTATGAGGTGATTGGCAGCTTTAGAAATATCATTTTCAGTTGAATGGTGAAGTTAGAAGCCAGGTTGCACAGGGTTTAAAAGAGAGTGAGAATAGAGGCAGCTAGGTTGCACATTGGTCTTAGAGTCAAAGAAGACCTGTTCAAATCCAGGCTTGGAAACTAGCTATGTAGTCTTGGCTCAGTTTCCTTCACTCTAAAATGAAGTTAGTAGCACCTTCCTCCCAGAATTACTGTAAAGATCAAATGAGATGATATTTTTAAAGTACTTGTCACATGACAAGTGCGATATAAATGTTATCGTTATTCATTTTTGAAAGTGGAGCAGGGAATTTAAATACTTTTTTCAAGGAGTTAGACTGGGAAGCATCTAGACAGAAAGTGCAAAAATGAATTTTATAGTGGGAATGGTAAGACGTATTGAAGGTTTTATTTTATAAAGTTGAGGAAAAGCCTGAGCATATTTGTAGACAGCAAGGAAAGAACCAGTATATTGGGAGAGATTAAGGAACAGAGAAAAGAGATGATCATGGGAGCAGTCTTCTTTTGAAGATAGAAGGATTGTCCTTGCTGAAGAAAAGGGCCCCTTTTTCCATTAGAGACTTAAGGAAAGAAGGACATAGTGGAAGGATGATGTTATGAGTTATGAGATGAAAGATGAAAAGGGGACTCTTGTTGACTGGATTATTAGCTGATTGTCTTCATGAACTTCTGTGGCCAAAGTGTTAATCAGCAGGTATCCAGCCTCCCAGAAATTTGCATAGGGATTAGAAAATTTCAGGTTGGATAGTCTATAAACATTTGTTGATTTAAGAAAAACCTGGCATAAAGTATCTTCTTTTTTTTTCTTTTAAGTTTTCAACATTCATTTCCACAAAATTTTGAGTTCCAAATTTTCTCCCCATCTCTCTCCTACCCCCACCCCAAAACGCTTTGCATTCTGACTACCCCTTCCACCAATCTGCCCTCCCTTCTAACACCCCTCCCTTCCCTTATCCCCATCTTCTCTCTTGTCCTGTAGTGCAAGATAAATTTCTGTATCCCATTACCTGTATTTCTTATTTGCCAGTTGTACACAAAAACAATTCTCAGCATTTGTTCCTAAAACCTTGAGTTCCAACTTCTCTTCCTCCCTCCCTCCCCACCCATCCCCACTGAGAAGGAAAGCAATTCAATAAAGGCTGTATATATGTAGTTTTGCAAATGACTTCCATATAGTCATGTTGTGTAAGACTAACTATATTTCCCTCCATCCTATCCTGCCCACATTTATTCTCTTCTCTCTTGACCTTGTCCCTCCCCAAGAGTGTTTTTCTCCCTTCTCCCATTTGCCCTCCCTTCTATCATCCCCCCACTCTGCTTATCCCCTTCTCCCCTACTTTCCTGTAGTGTAATATAGGTTTTCATACCAAATTGAGTGTGCCTGTTATTCCTTCCTTGAGCCAAATGTGATAAGAGTAAGCTTAACCTTTTCCCTCTCACCTCCATCCTTTTGCCCTCCATTATAAAAGCTTTTTTGCCTTTTTTATGAGAATTTGCCCAGTTCCATTTCTCCCTTTCTCCTCCCAACATATTCCTCTCTTACCCCTTAATTTTATTTTTTTAGATATGATCCCTTCCTATTCAATTCACCCTGTACTGTCTCTCTGTCTTTGTGTGTGTTTGTGTATGTATGTATGTATAATCCTTCCAACTACCCAGATACTGAGAAAAGTTTCAAGAGTTATACAAATATTATCTTTCCATGTAGGAATGTAAACAGTTCAGCTTTAGTAAGTCCCTTATGATTTCTCTTTGCTGTTTACCTTTTCATGCTTCTCTTCATTCTTGTGTTTGAAAGTCAAATTTTCTTTTCAGCTCTGGTCTTTTCATCAAGAATGCTTGAAAGTCCTCATTGAATGACCATTTTTCCCCTGAAGTATTATACTTACTTTTGCTGGGTAGGTGATTCTTGGTTTTAATCCTAGTTCCTTTAACTTCTGAAATACCATATTCCACCCCCTTTGATCCCTTAATGTAGAAGCTGCTAGATCTTGTATTATCCTGATTATATTTCCACAATACTGGAATTGTTTCTAGATGCTTGCAATATTTTCTCCTTGACCTGGGAACTCTGGAATTTGGCTACAATGTTCCTAGAAGTTTCTCATTTTGGATCTCTTTCAGGAGGTGATTGGTGAATTCTTTCAATATTTATTTTACCCTCTGGTTCTAGAATCTCAGGGCAGTTTTCCTTGATAATTTCATGAAAGATGATGTCTAGGCTCTTTTTTTGATCATGACTTTCAGATAGTCCCATAATTTTTAAATTGTCTCTCCTGGATCTGTTTTCCAGGTCATTTGTTTTTCCAATGAGATATTTCACATTATCTTCCATTTTTTATTCTCATAGTCATTAGCTTCCATCTGTTCCATTCTAATATTTGAAGAACTATTTTCTTCAGTGAGTTTTTGAACCTCTTTTTCCATTTGTCTAATTCTGCTTTTTAAAGCATTCCTCTCCTCATTGGCTTTTTAGACCTCTTTTATCATTTGAATTAGCCTATTTTTAAATATTTGGGGTCTCCTTTAGCAAGATGTTGACTAGCTTTTCATGATTTTCTTGCCTTGCTCTCCTTTCTCTTCCCTATTTTTCCTCTACCTCTCTTACTTGATTTTCAGAATCCTTTTTGAGCTCTTCCATGGCCTGAGCCCATATTTATTTTGGATGTTTGAGAAATGGAAGCCTTGACTTCTATGTCTTCCCCTGATGGTAAGCATTGTTTTCCTCATCTGAAAGGATAGAAGAAAATACCTGTTCACCAAGAAAGTAACCTTCTATAGTCTTATTTTTTTCCCCTTTTTTCAGCATTTTCCCAGCCAGTTACTTGACTTTTGGCTCTTTTGTCAAGAGTAAGGTATGTTCTGGGAACCTGTAAGTTCTCAGTTCCTCCAGAATGGCACAATCAAGGGAGAGGAGTTTACTCCCTGGGCCAGGCTTTCAGATCAGCTGCTCAATTCCCTAAGGGGGTTTAGGGGAAGGGTTCCCTGGGCCAGGCTGCCACTTAGTGTGAGATTAAGATCAACTGTTCAATTCCTCCAGAGGCTTTAGGGGGAGGGCCAGGCTTCCACTCAGGGCTGAAGTTCAGATCAACTGCTGAATTTCTTCAGTGACTTTAAGCTGAGGGCTCCAACAATGGACACTGGCTGCTGCCTGCCATGGCTACCACAGCTGCTGCGGGCTGCTGCTGCCCCCGCCACTGCCTAGGGTTGGGGCTAAGGGAGGACCCTGATTCCTTGTCACTGAAGTGAAAAAGCCCCCTCACTGACCTTTGAATATTATATGTTCCTACAGATACAATTTCTGAAATTGTTTGCTTCTCTAACTTTGGGAAACATTGCATGAATAGAAGCATGATATATTAGAAACAGTTATCTTCCTTGGCCATCTTAGCACTTGCTTGCTGTCGCATGTCTCCCCTCTTAGTGGCTGTAACCTCCTTCATCTCATTTCTTTCTGCCTCTACCACCTGTGCTCCTACCCCCTGACTCTAGGAATAGTAGTGAAATTAATGTATTCTGTCATTTTCTTTTAGAGAGGTTATATCAGTTAATTTCCCTATACATGAACATATCATTCTTACACATATCCAGATCTAGATTCCATTCCTTGGCCACCACTTGCTTGTATTTGTTGTTTCCTCTATTGGGATGTAAGTTTCTTGAGGGTAGGAACTATGACTCCTTTTTTAATATTTGTATCCCTAGAGCTTAACAGGGCCTGGTATATCTTTAAGATATCTTTAGATATCTTTATTTTTAGAGCTTTTTGCCTTCCAAAGGCAACATAGGCAATATTTTCTTTCTTTATTATTTTTTTAAAAGTAATTTGTTATTGATGTCTTTTGTTTTTACTTCACCCACACAATAAATGAAAAAAGGCGGAAAAGTTAAGTAAAACTCACCAATGCAAAGTCTATTCCATATCCATATTTCCCTGCATCTTCAAAGAGCAAAAGGAGATCGATTTTCTCCTCTCTTCTATCAGTTCCAGATTAGTTATTCTAGTTATATAGCCTTTGGTTTAATTTTTTTATTTTCATTTACATTGGTTGTAATCCTTGTATATGTTGTTTTATGGAAGATCTATTTACTTTGCATCATTTAATGTAATTCTTCCCATACTCCTGAATTCTTATGTTCATTTTTTTTTACACATACTAATATTTATTATAATTGTGCACCACAATTTGTTTAGCCTTTCCCAAATCCATGGATATCTTATTCCTTTCTGTTTCTTAGCAATTACAAAAGGTGTTGCTATGAATCTTTTGTTTTACATGGGACCTGTCATCTTTTTGTGGTATACAGTGGTGGCATCTCTGAGACAAAAGGTATTGGCACTTCAGTCATTTAAATTTTTCTTTACTTCCAATAAATTACAGACTGGATGGGTCCATTCACAGCTCTACCATCAGTTTATTAGTTTTTTCTGTTTCTTTTTTTTCTGTTTCCTCCAATATTGATTATTCACATATTTTGTCCTTTTCGTCAGTTTTCTTGGTATAGGTGAAATTCCAGATTTTTGTGTCTTTTATTATTTTTGTTTTAGAGTATGGTTTCATGTGATTATTAATATTTTATTACGGTTTTTCTATGGAGAACTGTTCATACCCTTTGACCACTTATCTACTGGAGATGAATCAAGATGAAAGAATCTGTGTGTGTATGTGTCTATGTTTATGTATACACCAATATGAGAGGCAGAGTTTTACCTAACTACATTTTTAAAAAATCAGCCTTGCGAGTACAAATGGGAAAGATGTAGCCAGGTAATTCTTATAAAATCTGTCTGTGGGTTTTAGTGAACTCCAAGGTATATATGTCAGCAGTATAATGTGACTGACATAAAAAGCTTATGTAATTAAGAGATTCTGCAGTAGCCTGAACATGGTAGGGGTTAGTACTGTTATACCCTGCCCTGGGTAGGAAGTGTTGTACTAGGTTGAAAAGAACAGAGCTAGTAGCAATAGGTGAAAGTTGGGGCAGGGGAACAGGGTACAGTTGTCAGTGATAGCTTGTCAGTAATAGAATGAGCTGCCTTCCCCATACTGTGGGCCTCCCCTTAGAAATTGAGTACCCACTTGTTTAGGTATGGACAGAATTCATGGATCTTGTTTCTCTTACCTCTGGAATTCTGTAATTCTATCTTCAGTTCAATGACTTCCTTGTCAGGTCAGAAGTAGTGTGTGACCAAAATTATTTTTGAGCCTCTGTATTGGGAAGCAATAGAATTTGAGTCAAGTGTTCCAGTTAGACATTCACTTCAAGTGCAAAGACCAGAATATTGCAATGTGCATTCCCACATCTATTACTACCACCACCGGCTTCTAAAGGATCTCTTTCCCTGGGTGTTTGAATATCATTTTCCATCCTGCCTGCTTGTTATGTGGCAGGAAAAATAATAGAGGAGGGAGAAAGAAACCTATAATTGCTGGTGAGAGCTGGAGAATCCAGTGGCCTGTCAGCTGGTCATTAGTATGTGACACCCCCAATCCAATGTACAGCAATGCTCTAGGTTTTAATCTTGCTGGGAGCCTAATGCAATCTGGATTTGGTGGCACTGGCTGTGATTGACAGTAAGTCAGCACTGCCCTGACTGGGAAAGAGAAAATTGAATTGAGAGTACAGGAAAGAAAAATGGGGAGGGAAAGATTAAGCCTTAGTGCCAGCCATTTTATGACAATAGGATTCTAAAATTTTTAATATCCTCTTTCATTGCTAATTCTTATATAAATATCAAGCAAAAAAGATTTTGTGATTTTGCCATAGAGGAATTCAGATAGTCAATAGAAATGCATCAGTCAAAAAAGAAGGATCCAGGATTGTATTTGGAAGGATCCTTCGAGGCCATTTAGTCCAACCTAAACATGAGCAGAAGTTTAGGTTACAGCTTACTGAATAAGTGGTCATCAGCCCTTTGTTGAAGATCTCCAGAGAGTGGAAGCCCTCTGCTTCCATAGGCAGTGCGTTCCACTCTGGGATAGCTTTAGTCATTAGGACATTCTTCCTCACACATTAAGCATCGATCTTCCTCTTTGCAGTTTTCCCCCAGCTCTACTGGTGAGTCCATCTGATCCCTCTTCCCTGTCCCAGCCCTTCCAACTCTGAAGTCATTTCTCAGTTTCTTCTTCTGTGGCTAAATATCTCAAGCTCCTTCCAGCATTCTGTCATAGGACCTGATCTGGAGGCCCTCCACCAGTCTCTTTTTTCTCTTAACAGACACATTGCTGCTCATCAACATCTTTTGGGGAGAAAAAGCACTCTCTGAAGTTGGACACAAACTCCAAATATTCTCTTATCAGGAGAGAATGCAGTGGGACTGTCAGCATCCAGCTCAGGCACTCTCAGTGCAGACCAAGATAACCTTATTTCTGCTTGCCATTTGATTTATATTGAGCTTGAAGTTCGTTAAAAACCCTAGATCTTTCTCAAATGTCTTTAAGTGTGTTTGAGCCACACCTCCTCCATTTTGACTTATGAATTTCTGTTCTATCATTGCTAGGAGAAATATAATTCTCCCTGCTATAAAATAGAAGCAAAACAAGGAAAGTGCTTTGTTCTTCTCTCTGTCATTCCTAGTTATCTTTCTCTTCATTCCATGCAGTGTCTTCATCCCTTCTTTGTTCTCCCTCTTTCCTATCAGTACCACTTGAAAACACATAATGTACCTTTCTTTTATTCTTAGCAGTCCTCATTAAACTCAACTCATTGTATCCCTAGTATTTTGCCCAGCACTTGGCACATAATAGGAGCTTGTTGGTGGATGGATGGATTTTGACATTCTTATGGTGGTGGGCCATGCTGTTTTGTTCATCTTTTGTTACCTGTCCTAGTTTCTTTCTCCTGATCATGAAATTTTCAAAGAATTGAAATCCTTCAATGAGCTCCTGGTACATCCCTCTCGATCTTTTTAAACACCTCTCACTCTTTCTCATCAAGGGAATTGTTTGGTTTCCCCACCCCACCTCCAACATCAGTGACTTTCCATGTAGAGTTTAATCCCATGGACGCTATCTATCTTTTTTCTGAATTCGTCAGTCTGAAACTAAAGGTTTCAGGTGTAAAACTGAAGGTATAAAAGAAGGTATTTTATTCAAACAAATGGGGGAGAAAGATGTTAATTTTTCTATTATTTTATTTTGAAAGCATATTTTGTTATGTGTCAGTTCAATTCAGCAAGCATTTATTAAGTACCTGCTAAGTGCAAGGCACCAAGGATACAAAGCCAAAAATGAAAATAGTCTCTACTCTCAAGGAACTTACATTGTTCTAGGTGAAGTAATGTATACAATTACACAACATACAGAGTAGTTTGGGGATAGGAGAGAGAAAAGACTGTACATGCATACATACACACACATACATACACTCATACACATACACTTTATATACACTTCCTATAGGAGTTAACATTTGATCTGAGCTTTAAATGGATTATAAGAAAAGTGAGAAGAATGAACTTTCCAGACATTGGGACAGCTTGTTTAAAAAAAAAGAAGTGCCTGTTGGAAAGTCAGACTTTTTGGCTAGAACGTAGGGGATATAGATGAGTCATATGCATTAAAAATGCCTGATCATGTCGGCTGCAGCTAGTTTGTGAAGGTCTTTAAATGTCCAATAGAAGAATTTGTATTATGTCCTAGAAAGAATATAGAATCATTGAGGTTTTTAAATAGGGGTGTGGCATAACCAGAATTGTGTGTCTAGTCTGAATTTGGCAGGTGAGGGCAAGATGGGTTAGAGAAAGGAAAGACTAGAGGTGGGAGCCCTGTTGTATTATTTTGTGACCGTAGTCATTGTGGTTTCCTATGATGTGTCTGCCACAATACTCTGCCTACCATATCTTATATTTGATAACATTATCATATCAAATGCAAGTGCATTTCCTCATGCCATGATTCTAGAACACTGCCTTGTTTATAAGAGTACTGAGTTACAAAGCAGCCAAAGAAGTAGATCAGTTCCAGGTGGGGCCAGGGAGCTGGTTTTACTTTGTGGCTTTATGAAATAGAAGGTTTCCCTGCCCCTGGCTAGCTGTCGAGGGCTCTGTGGAAGGAGAGAGCCTGGGACTTAGTCACATCCATCCCCAGATTGCTGTCACACTCTTGCCCCGCCGCTTGGTGCTGCTGTGGAATGGATGTTCCCTTGTATACGTGGTGATGATTGTTGTTGAGCTATCCCTAATGCAGATAGCTTTGCTTAGCTGGTGTGTTCTGAATACTTATGTTCTTGTCACCTCTGCCCTAAATAAAAGCTTCATTATACTAATATTCTAGTCAAATGTTGCATAATGCGAGTATTTGGGGGATTAGGAAGTAATAACATTTATTTTTCTACTTGGTGAATGTTTGTAGGTCATAGTTGTCGATTTAAGATTCAAAGGTTGTAGGAATTCATGTGCACAGGGATGTATGCCTCCAGTGAGATAATTAATGTAGTAAGGCGATAGCTTTCTTTGCTTTTATTTTGAATTGATTGCATTTTGTTAAAAGGATTCACGGTAACTACCTTCAATGAGGTTTGACTTCCCATTCCTCTACTGTACATCTGCTTCTTTTAAACTTCCACAGCAGCTAATATTGCAGAGCTGACCGTAAACTTTAGCCATCAGCCATTTTCTTTCTTTTTGTTGGTGAGACGTGAACACATTGCTAACATTCCCAAGCACTTTCTTTCCGATGGAATTGTTTGAACTGGCAGAGATCCTGAGTCAGCAGTGTGTGTGCATTTGGACGCCAAGTCCCAGACTCCAGTTTGTGTGTGGGTGCTTTCTCAGAGGGGCAAAATAGACATGCTTCTGAAGGCCGTTTACAGAATGGTGAAGATTTTTTGACTTAGAGATTGTTGCTCATCATAAATGATCCTAATATTCAGGATACCTCCTAATGACAGTATTAGCAGGAACACTCATGTGGAGATGGCTTATGACCTTACCTTTTAAAAAGCAACTTGTATTTGATCTCAAATTCTGGCAGGTATGCATCTCTGGCTCTCACTAGACTGAAACATTTACAATCTTATGGCTAAAAAAAATCAAAACAAGAATAGTACATTATCTACTTTTCCTGGGTCCTAAATTGTTGTTGAACCCTTTCAGTTGTGTCCAACTCTCCATGACTCCATTTGGGGTACTCTGGGCAGAGAGACTGGGAGTGGTTTGCCATTTACTCCTCCAGCTTATTTTACAGATAAGGAACTGAGGCAAAGTGTTAAGTGACTTGCCTAGGGTCACACAGCTAGGAAGTGTCTGAGGCCAGAAGATGTCTGCCTAATTACCAGCCAGTGTTCTCTCCACTGTGCCACCTTGCTGCCCTGGTCCTAAAGTAAGAAAAAACAAAAAATTGAATGTAAGGTGGTGACATTTATTCTTAGTTACTTGCAACTTTTAATGCTTTTTTGGAAGCTCTTTATCAAGTGAGATATATATTTTTAGCTTGAGGGATCTGCTTTATATTCAATGTTAAGGATCTTTAGGCTGCACATGAATGTTGCATTAAATTAACCCTACTAATTAGGCTTGAGAGCTGTTGGAGGAAAGTATCCAGCTTTGTGGCATTGGGCCAGAGAACATATTTGTTTTAAATGAAATAAAAGCTTTTAAGTTTCCTCCCTCCCCACCTTCTCTCCCTCCACACAGTTTCCTAATTACAAAGTTATTCCAATATTTCAAGTTTTTTATGTGGTTTTTGCTTTTCTAAACCAATGAACCCAAAATGAAGAGAGGACTTTTGCCTCTTGGATTAACTTGTCTGTTTTATTTAAGGAGATGATAACCCAGTTACCTGTGATCACACACACTGATAGCACAGCACTGATAGCTCCCGCATTTTAGAACAGGTTCTATTTTTGGTATTAGATGCCTCTGATTAGATTCCTAGAAACTACAGTTCTTTTTCTAATACTAAACATGATTAACGTACCAAATAGTGTTAAGTGTACTCTGTCCCCAAGGACGTCAAATGAGAGTCAGCAGTATTGAAGCTAAACGATTCCATGAGGAGTCAGTGATTGATTTAAATATAAAAGGATTAATTGGTCCCTGAACCAGCCTATTAAATTGTACTGTGATCTTTACTGAAAGTGGAAGAATTACAAATTCATGGCATTGAATAAATTAATATATTTTCATGACTTTAATCCTATTTTTCTATGTATTACTTCTTGTAGTTTTATGTACTGCACTTTATTATATGCTTAATTGATGCATAACAGAAACTGTGCATAATGATTAAATGGATAATCTTGAGATATGTAGGGAGGAACTTCCAGTATGAATCTGGAAATTTTAAGTAACTATATCCTTGAGCATTTAAAAAAAAAAAAAAACAACTTGTTTATACTGTAGGGGCATTATTTCTTAAGGGCATTTATGGGTATCCTTTCCACTTGCACTTCTAAAAAAAATTGGAATGTAAACTCCTGGTAGTAATCTGTTAGAATGATATTCTTCAAGTAGTTTTCCTCTATATTTAAATATATTTTATTCATACAACACAGTTTACCGTTATCGCTTCTAGGGTTTTGCTTTTCCCTGAGGAAATGTAGTTTTCCTCCGGAGCCCTTAGCCTCATACCCAAAGAAGATCAAATCTATTTTTTTAACCTCCATTAAATTCGACAACTAAGTATTTATGAAGTTTTGATCTAAAATTAAGTGATACTAATCTGAACAGTAAGAAAGCATTTTTATGAGGAAGAGTTTCAGGATTTCATGTTTTTATTACATTTAAGTCTGTTTTTCATTGGAGGCTTCTCAGTTTTGTATGCCTTCAGATATTATTCCTTTCTTGTGGTTGCCATGTAACTGGCCTGTTTTTTCTGCATTTCCACTGTAGCTTACACTGATTATTACTATTATTTTGAGAACTTACATTTAGAAATTGTATGAGGTACATGGAGCCAGAAGAACGGTGGGGTGAGTGGTTGTAGTTGTCCCTCGTTCTTGGAGAGGACTGCAGTGACATCACTATGATAAAGTCAAGTTTTCCTGTGTCTGATCGTGACCAGTCACAGCAGTACATGGTTTGGAATGCTCTACCACAGATCGGGCACAAATAGTCCATGTGAATATTTGGAGCGGCTACACTCAATTTGTGCATCCTGCATTTCCTTTGTGCTGTTTCAATTCTGCTTTGCTCGTAGAACACAGCTCCTTCTCTGATGTGGGCACGCCGTGCTGAGCAGTCCTGCGCCGATGTCTCCCATGTCACACAATCAATTACAAAATTCTTTTTTTTAAAAATTATTTTGTTTTCAGTTTTCTACAATCACTTCCATGTATCTTAGATTTTTCCCCTCTCTCCTCCTCTCTCCCCTTTCAGACGGCATGCAATCATATATAGGTTCTACACATACATTCCTATTAAATATATTTTCACCTTTGTCATATTGCATGGAAGAATTAAAATGAATGGGAGAAACCATAAAACAAAACAAAACATAATGCAAGAGAAAATGGTCTGCTTCATTCTGCGATCCATTTCCATAGTTGTTTCTCTGGATGTGGAAGGCATTTTGCCTCGAGTCCATTGGGAGTTTTTTATGTCCTTGTATTGCTGTGGAGGACTAAGTCTACCAGAAAAATTCCTTGCACACTGTGGTTCTTGCTGTGTACAAAGTTCTCCTGGTTCTGCTCCTTTCACTCAGCACCAGTCCTTCCAGGCCCCTCTGAAGTCTTCCTGTTCATCATTTCTTATAGCACAATAGTATTCCATTACATTCATATACCATAACTTATTCAACCATTCCCCAATTGATGGGCATCCCCTTGATTTTCAGTTTTTGACCACCACAAGGAGAGCTGCTATAAATATTTTTGTACATGTAGGACCCTTTCTCATTTTTAGGATCTCCTAGAAGTGATATTGCTAGGTCAGAAGGTATGCCAATTTTTGTAGCCCTCTGGGCATAGTACCAAGTTGCTCTCCAGAATGGTTGGATCAGCTCACATTTCCATCAGCAATCACTTAGTGTTGCAACTCTCCCACATCTTCTCCAACATTCATCATCTTCCTGTTTTGTCATGTTAGCCAATCTGACAGGTGTGATGTGGTACCTCAGAGTTGTTTTGATTTGCATCTCTCTAATCAATAGTGATTTAGAGCATTTTTTCATATGACTATATATAACTTTAATTTCTTCCTCTGAAAACTGCCTGTTCATATCCTTTGACCATTTATCAATTAGGGAATGACTTGTAGTCTTGTAAATTTGACTCAATTCTCTATATATTTTAAAAATGAAGCCTTTATCACAGACACTTGTTACAAAAATTCTTTCCCTGTTTTCTGCTTCCTTCCTAATCTTGGTTGCATTGGATTTCTTTCTGCAAAAACTTCAATTTAATGTAATCAAAATTATCCATTTTGTGCTTTATAATGTTCTCTATCTCTTGTTTGGTCAGAAATTTCTTCATTCTCCACAAATCTGACAAATACGCTATTCCTTGCTCCCTTAATTTGTTTACAGTATCAGTCTTTATCCATGTATCCATTTGGACTTTATTCTTGTGTACTGTGTCAGGCATTGACCTGTGTCCAGTACATGGTCACTTTTTGTATATGTGCCATGCACCACTGAGAAAAAGATATATTCCTTTCTATCCTCATTCATTTTTCTCCAGAGATCTATCATATCTACCTTATCCAGAGTTTTGTTCACCTCCTTAACTTCTTTCTTGTTTATTTTGAGTTTAGATTTATCAAGAGGGCGAGGTTGAGATTCCCTAGTAGTATAGTTTTCCTGTCTATTTCTTCCTGTAACTTTCTTAACTTCTCCTCTAAGCATTTGGATGCTGTACCCCTTGGAGCATATATGTTTAGTAATGATATTCCTTCATTGTCTATGGTAACTTTTAGCAGGATGTAGTTTCCTTCCTTATCTGCTTTTGATTTGATCTATTTCTGCTTTTGCTTCATCTGAGATTAGGATTGCTACCTCTGCTTTTTTTACATCAGCTGAAGCACAATATATTCTGCTCCAACCTTTTACCTTTACCCTGTGTGTATCCCCGTTTCAAATGTGTTTCTTGTAAACAACATATTGTTGGGTTATGGCTTTTAATCCATTCTGCTATTCATCTCCATTTTATGGGAGAGTTCATCCCATTCACATTCACAGTTATGATTACTATCTGTGTCTTTCCCTCTGTCCTCTTTCCCCCCATTTATGCTTTTAGTTCTCCCTTCCCCTCCACAATAGAGTTTTAATTTTTGACCACTGCCTCCCTCAGTCTTCCCTCCCTTCTTTTAGTCCTCCTCCCTTTTGCTCCCCTTTCCCTTACTACTTCTTCTATCTCTTTTAGCCTCCCCTCCCTTTTCTTTCCCCCTTCCTCTCATACTGCCTATAGATCTAGTTAGATTTCTATACTTAACTGAGTTTGTTGTTCCCTCCTTGAACCCAATCAGATGAGAGTAAATCTCATACAATGCTCTTCTCCCTCTACTCTTTCCTTCTACTATAATATATTTTTGTGCCTCATCCTATGATGTAATTTACCTTTTTCTGACTCCTTCTTTTCACATCTCTCATTACAATCCCTTCACTCTCTTAAATCTCATTTTTATCATGACATCATTTTACTTTATACCACTCCCTCTATCTACGCATTATCTCCTTTATGTATCATAACAGATATACAATTCTCAAGATTAACAAGTATCATCCTTTATAGGGATGTAAACTGTTTGGTCACTTGGAATAACAAGTTTTTTTTTTTCCCTGCTTGCCTTTTTATGCCTCTCTTGAGACTTGTGTTTGAAGATTGAATTTTCTGTTGAGCTCTGGCCTTTTCATCAGGAAGGTCTGGAAACCTCTTATTTCATTGAATGTACATATCCTTGCCTGAAATATTATGTTTTGCTGGGTAATTGATAGTAGTCCTTGGTAGTAGTCCCAGCTCTTTTGCCTTATGGAATATCATATTCCAATCCCTCCGATCTTTTAATGTAGTAGCTACAAGGTCCTGTGTCATCCTGACTGTAGCTCCTTGATATCTGAATGGTTTCTTTCTGGCTGCCTGCAGTATTTTCTCCTTCATTTGATAGTTCTGGAATTTGGTAACAATATTCCTTGGTGTTTTTATTTTGGGATCCCTTTCAGGAGGGGAATGGTGGATTCTTTCAATGACTATTTTGCCCCCTGTATCTAGGACTTCTGGGCAGTTTTCCGTGATGATTTCTTGGAAGATATTGTCCAGGCTTTATTTTTCGTTATGGCTTTCTGATAGACCAATAATTCTTAGATTTTCTCTCCTGGATCTATTTTCCAGGTCAGTTGTTTTTCCAAATAGATTTTTTTACATCTTCTGTCTTTTCATTCTTTAGATTCTGTTTGACTGATTCTTGATGTCTCATAGAGTCATTAACTTCTACTTGCCTGATTCTAATTTTTATGAAATTGTTTTCTTCAGTTAACTTTTGCATCTCCTTTTCCACCTGTCCAGTTTTTCCTTTTAAGGAATTATTTTTTCTAGTTAGTTTTTGAACTTCCTTTTCCATGAGGACAATTTTCCTTTTAAAGTTTTCTGTGATTTTTTTTCATATTTTTAAAATCATTGGCTAGTTTTTCTTCTATTTCCCTAATTTGGCTTTTAGAATCCTTTTTGAGCTCTTCTGAGAATGCTCTTTCATATTCCCTTATGAAGTTTCAGATGGGAGTACAGTCTCAGTGCTGCCCTCTTTGGTATTCATGTTTTGGTCCTTGTCTCCATAGAAAGATTCTATAGTCTTATCTTTTCTGGTTTGCTTCTTGCTCATGATGATCTCCCTTTTCATGGCTTTTAAAGTGAATCTCTGCTTCTGGGGCACAGTGGGCTCTGTCCCACAGTTCTTGTGCTTAGAACTTGAGGTTTTGTGTATTGTGGCCTCTGGTTTTTTCAGCTAGAAGCTAGAATGCTGTAGCTTATCTGGTGCTGAACTGGCTGATGTGCCAAAACAGATGCCAGGCAATGTTTTTCTGAGTTTCCCCCTGAGTTACCCTGTGTTAAGGTAGGGGAGAGGTGATCTGGCCACAGGAGGTCTCCTGTCCTGACCACAGGCAGTCTCAATGGTTGGTGAACTAATGTTTGCACTAGTGTCTTCCCTATTCCCCTGGCTGTGCTGAGGCACACCTGGGATACTGGTGTTGATGATTGCTGCTCCACCCTCCTGGGGCTCAGAATTTGCTCCAGGTTAAACTGAGGTGGTGAGGCTGTCTTGGACAGCTCTAGTCCTGTACTGGTCCTCTTCAGCCACAGCAAGAGGGATCCCCCTTTGTGATTTTCCTAGCCTCACAGGCTAAAAGACTGTTTGCCCCTTCAGGTGATCCCACAATTCTAGAATTTTTCCTAGGGAAATATTCTCTGGATTTTTCAAGGTCAACAAGGGGAAGGGTAGAGCATTTACTGGTCACTCCTCCATCTTGGCTCTCAAAAGTTCAAGTAGGTGATTTACAGACATTTAATCTCCTGGCTGATAATCTCAGGAGCGGCTGCTGCAGTTCCCTGGGGTTCTGCTGTTCTCTCTCACTCAGTTCCACTGGACTCCTGTCCTGGGCTGATATGTTTGAGATTCTGCAGTGTAGCTGCTGCTTCAGACCTCCCAGGCCTTCTTGCTCAGTTTTGCTGTGGTGGGGTACAGCCTGTGTACTCTGTACTCCTCCAGCCCTGTTCAACAGATCCTTCCTGCTGACCTTCCAGTCTGTCCTGGGTTGGAAATCTGCCATAGTCTGCCTCCTATTGGATTCTGTCACTCTAAAATTTGATCAGATTCTCTTTTTAGATGTATCTGAAGGAGTTTGTCTTAGAGCTTAGGTGAGTAGTTGCTCTCTCTCTGCCATCTTAATTCCAAAGTTCATAAGAGAGACCTTGTGAGTGTCCTTGTATCACTTTTTCTGACCACCATGTGATCGCCTCCCCATGCGAGTTCTTCCTAAAATAGTCTTTTTGGAAAGCATATGTTCTGCATTCGAACAATGTGGCCAGCCTATCGGAGTTGTGCTCTCTGAACGGTTAGCAATTGTCTGATATCTTATCCTGTCAGGTGATCTTCAGAATCTTCCTAAGACAATTCAAATGGAAGCATGGCATGGCGCTGGAAGACTGTCCATGTTTCATAGGCATACAACAATGAAATCAGCACGACAACTCTGTAGACCTTCAGTTTGGTAGTCATTCTAATACCTCTTCTGTCCCATACTTTTCCTGTGGAGCCTCCCAAACATTGAGCTAGGCCTGGCAGTGCATGGTTCAACCTCATTGTCAATGTGTACATATCTGAGAAGTACACCACCAAGGTAAGTGAACTTATCTGCAACATTCAGAACTTTTCCATTTGCTGTAACCAATGGTTCCGCATATGGGTGTTGTGGTACTGGCAGATGGAGTTACCTGTGTTTTCTTAGTGTTAACTGTTAGGACAAAATTAGCACAAGCAGCAGAGGATTGATCTGTACTCTGTTGCGTCTCAGATTCAGAGGCTGAATTGAGGGCACAGTCATTTGCAAACAGAAAATCATGTACTAACACTCCCTCTACTTTGGTCCTGGCTTGTAGCCTTTTCAAATTGTAGAGTTTATCATCAGTATGGTAGCTGATCTTGATGTCTTGTTCATCCTCCTTGAAAGCATTTGACAGCATGGCTGAAAACATCATGCTAAAAAGCATAGGAGCAAGCACACAGCTCTGTTTCACTCCACTGGTGACTGGGAAAGCACGAGAGCATTGTCCACTATCCAGAACCCAGGCAAACATGCCATCATGAAATTGATGTACAATGCTAATGAACTTCTCTGTGCAACCAAATTTTTGAATAGGGAGATGTAGGAAGGAAAACTTCCACAACTGATCAATTTTTCCCAAAGTCAGTAAAATAAATCCCTTTATTTTTTAAAAATGTTTTTCCCATGTATTATTTTCTAATAAGATTCTCAGAATGTCTTTTTTTGTTGCCTACTTTTTTGTATCCTGTTGCACAAGTTTGAGTAAGATAAAACCAGAGATATAAAACTATAAAAATAGGGTTTGAGGATAGAGGTATGGGGAAGTGGACTAAAGGTGGTACCTCTGTTTAATGGAAATATTAATTTTTCCGAAAAGAAAGAAGGGGACAAACGATCCCTATTGAAACTTTTGAGTCCCCCCCCTCCCCCCACGAGTAATTGTAAAATCCTTGTTTGCCCATTTAGAAGTAACTAACAACATTGATCGGCAACCATATTTCCTTTTTTTGAAATTCTCTTTTTCCAGGCAGATCTTGACCCCTCAAAAAATTTCATCTAAGCTTTGCTTAAAATTACAATAAAGTACATGGAGAATCATTCTTTTTTGTCTTCCATCTCTATATATTTTTTCTCTGTTATCATAGTCCTAAGCTATTTAAAATATTTCAGCATTTGTTATAGAAAAATGGTACTGATATGAAGTAATACTTGAGTATTCTAATTAATAAGGATAGACTGGACTGGTCTACTGGTTGCTTCCCTAATACAAACAAATATGCTTTTGGGTCTCCTTTAGTTAGAAAACCATCAGTTGACCTGACTGTCCCTGCTCACAGTCATCCCTTCTCTCATGATTTTAATGGCTGCACTCTGAGGTCATCTTCATTCTTCCTCTCCTCTAAACTCTCTACAATCTGGCTTGTGACCTCTTCCTTCAACTGAAACTGCTTTCTCTAAATCTACCACTTAACAAGATCTAAAGGCCTTTTCTCAGCTCTCATCCTTTTTGCTCTCTTTGTAGCTTTTGACACTGTTGATCAACCTTTCCTCCTTGATTCTCTCTTCTCTAGGTCTTCATGACACTGCTCTTGCTTCTCCTCCAATGTGACTCCTTCTTCATCTCTTTTACTAGATCTTCTAACATGACACAATCCCTAAATGTGAGTGTCCCCAGAAGTTCTGTGTTGGGCCCCTTTCCTCTCTCTCTCTCTCCTCATACTACCTCACTTGGTAATCTCTTCAGTTTCCATGAATTCAGTTTTCCTTTGAATGCAGATGCTTCTGAGATTTGTTAATTCAACCTTAACGTCTCTCTTAAGCTCTGGTTTCACATCATTAATTGCTTTTTGGACATACTGAACTGGATTCCCAAAGAGAACTCAAATTCACCATGTGCCACATTTGAATTTGTTATTCTCTCTTTCCCCAGAGACTCCCCTCACTCACTATAACAGCATTCTTCAGTCACCTGGGATTCACTCTTCTATTCCAACCTGAATCCCGCGTTAGCACTTACCCCACATAGCCATTGTATTGCCAACTTTTGTCCTTTCTGCTTTCACACGGCCTTGTAGGGGTCATTATGGCTTCAGGTGTAGACTGTGAAGATGACCTGCTGTTCATTCTCCCTGCCTCAGTATTTCTCCATCACAGTCTTGTCCCCCTCTCCTTTGTCAAATGATCTTCCCAACTATCATTTTCTGACTGTTGTCTTCTTTCTGAACACCCCCCCCCCCCACCCACCCAACTTGATCAACTCTCTGTATAATCTCTCCTAGATCTGTTCAGTTTTCTGTTTATGTTTTAAGCCCTTTACAACCTGGGCCTTTCTGACCTTTCTAGCTTACAGTTTACTCACCTCCATGTACCCCCTATTTCTCATCTTTGTGCTTTTTCTCTGGCTGTATCCCATGTCTGGAATGTTCTCCATCCTCAATTTTACCTCCTGGTTTCTCTGGCTACCTTCAAGACAACTCAAATTCCACCTTCTGCAAGAGGCCTTTCCTGGTCTCTCCCAACCCCCTGCTAGTGTCCTTCCTGTATGATTACCCCTGTTTGCACTGTAGACATACTGTGTATGCATGGCCTTTTGTAGCTGTCTCTTCCATTAGAACTGAGAGCAGGCACTGTGTTTCTACCATTCTTTGTATCCCCAGCACTTAGCACAATACCTGGCATGTAATTCTTAGCAAATGGTTATTGAGTGACTGACTGATCAGTGATCTCACTGGCAAGGGACCAATTCAGGTTAACACCTTCTTTGCCATGTATAATTTTAGAGAGTTGCTTAGAACAATTGACTTGCCCAGGGCAATACTGTCTATATCAGAGACAGGACTTGAGGGTTTTGAGGCCAGCTCTCTAATCACTACAGTGTACTGTCTTTCTTGCAGAAATAGTTAAGACAAAATGTTTTTCTTTTCTGTTACTTTTCTTCTTTTCTTTTGGTTATCTTAATGAAAAGATTACATATCTACTCACTTGCTACTCTCTGAAATTTCATTTCAGAAACATGGATGTGACACTTTATGGAATATGTGTTTTCTTATTTCTTTCAACTTTTTGAATATTAGTATTTAAAAGAATGACTGTATATAGATCCTATTGCAAGTTAGGCTCCCTTTGCCTCTAATCCATCTGCAGTCTTTGACCATGCTGCTATTGATCTCAAAGAAAAGCAAGAATAGTATGTTAGTGGCAGTATTATGCTTACTAAATCTGGGAGTGAGAAAAGGGCAACAGGAAATTCATTAGATATTTTTATTCCATGAAATTGAAAGAGTGATTTTATTAAAGCATTTGTTCTACTTTCAAAAAACAGTTTTTCATTGGATTTTGGAAAGGTCATTTTACAATAGCAAGTTGGCTGTTATTGATCCAAATGTAGGTAGTGAATTGGCTAATTAAGGAAATAGGACTTAACTTACTGAGAATTGAGGCAAGTTGTTATTTTTGGTAAGGTTTTAAGTTAGTACATTAGATGCAAGTTGTTTTTTTCTAAGCCCATAATTATTTTGGGAGGTGCTGGAAGTGTTGGAATGAAAACTCTTTTCCTGTTATGTCTTTAGTGGAGTTTAATTCAGAGAACAGTTGTGAATTCGGCTTGTTTTCATATTCAGTAACATAGAAAAAACTTAAACCTTAGTTAAAGGCTAACAGTTTTAATGTAGATTCGACTGAAGTAGAAATATTTAATTATGAAGTCACATTCTTAAAAGTGAAGAATTTTTTAAAAATCTGATATTTTATTTATGTTAGTTTGATTTTTACAACATTTTTATATTTCAATCGGTAATTTTTCTTGCAAATTTGAGTGAATCTTATTTTTATTTCATGCACATGGCTATAAAGAGAGTACTAGATGCTGTGCTAACTACTTGCTTTCTTTTTGATTAATCCAGTCATTTTGATTCATTCATTGATGGAAAAAGTTAACTATTTGAACCCATTTGGTAGTGTCCACCCTTTGCCTTCCATCTTTGCCTCTTTTCACTTTTTGATCATATGTGCTGCCATTTTTGAATAGCAACGTTGTAAAAATTCACCCTCTTTGTAAAGTGGTTCATTTACTTTACTGTATTTGATCTCATACTCAGTCTGGGAAGTAAGTACTTAAAACTTTGATCAGTCAGTTATTTCATCAGCCTGAATCCTCTCCCTCTTTGTTTTTTTTTTATCCTCTTCAGGTGTTAATCAGTGTCTTTTCATAAGTTCTCTATTAAGGAGGCCCCAACCTTCTGGAAGCCTTCCATGTCTTTTAATACCTTATTGGGTCCCATCTGTGGTCTTTTATAAACATCTTACTTTTTAAATTTTTATTCAAATTTTATCTTTATTATGAATTAAAAATTATAAGGAATACAAGCATTTCAGTAAATAGAAAAATAAGAAAGACTTACATAAGAAGTTACTTTTATATATGTTTATATATTTTGTTTTTTAAGGTGTGTGTATGTAAAATTTAATTGGGCTAGTAAGAAAACTCTTCTATATATTTGTATCCTTTTCTGTAACTTTTTGTTTTCTAATATGTACTGTTCATAAATTCTTTATTGGTATTCTCCCGACACCCTCCTCCCCACCTCCACCTTGCTTTCTGCCTCTTTCTCTCTTCCCCAACTAAAAGCCCTCCCTTGTCTTTTCTGATCATATGCCCATACTCTACTAATGACTGTATACCTTTAGACTAATGACTCTACACCTTTTTTCCCCTTTTGATTTTTCTTACTGTGGGAATTACAGATTTCTAGCTGGAAGGATCTTACAGATCTACTAGTCCAGGCTCAGGGAGGTTAGAACTGGGCTTGGGTCACAAGACTAGTAAGTATCGGTCATGAGATTTGAGCCAAGATTCTTTATTTTGAGTTCTATCTCTTGTCTCTCTTGAATTGCAGTTTTAGTTGTATTTCTTCTATAGTTATCTAGCACCAGTTGTCTTGCTGAAATTTTTACAAATTATTTTAAGAAACCTAAAATTACCTCATATAGTGTTTAATTATGACAAGGGAGAAAAGGGCAGAAAAGGTAGTAAAAGCCCTTCTGTTTCCTTGGAACTCTCAGTTCAGGGGAGTGCCATATTGTTACTGTTGGTGGCAGCCTTCCTCTGGCCTTGCCAGCCATCTAAGTATTTGTGCCTGCAGCGCAGCTTCTTACGCTGAGGACTTGGGGTGGGAGGGCTTATGCCATTTTTGAAAACTATTTCAGTAGAACAGATTTTCTTTGTATTGCTGGGTATTTTCTTCTATGGTTTTATAAACACGATTTGAGGAGGGGTCTGAAGGTTTGCCCAGCCTAATCACCAGAGAGGGCTGTGACATAATGAAAAGGTTAAGAACCATGACTTTCAAAGGGTTACTGCCTTCCACTTTTAAATGACATCTTCCAGAGCACATACTAGTAGTTTGCTTCCTAGTGGTTTACATATTCTGCAGGGAAAGTCTTTCAGCATCTTCTGTTTATTTCCCTGCTGTTTTCAGTCATCAGCATTGCTTACTCAGTTTGGGGCACCGAGTGGCATCAGAAGCACTGATGTTGATTGAAGGGTGCAGTGTGTCTCTATTTGAAAAAACAAAAACAAAATCTACTGCTGCCAAGCCCCAGTCCGAGAGATAGGCTCTTTGTAGCAAACTGACAGCATGGAAAGTAAATAGTCACTGACAACAGCACTCTAGCAACTGAGCGGCAGATAACAGTTTTGTTTTTCTTTTGCTGGGAAAACAGTGACCTCCTTTGAGCCTTGGTGAGTGAGGCCTATTGCAACAATGCTGAATATAGAGGGCACTGCTTGTGGGCTAGAGAATGCCAAATACTGGACACTGGGTAAAGAGGTTGCCAAACCACAGAATTATCAGCTATTAACTCTTGAGTAGAATGATGCACGTGTGGTGAAAAGGTGGGACCCATACTCTTTGTTGTGAATAACAGAAGTTAATTTCATTAGATAGTGCCAAGAAGAAAGTGATTATTCTTTGTTTTACCACTTTGTATTACTGAGAACTGTACATGTAGGACTGAAAACTGAGAATCCAGTAGAATGACTCTAGAACATCATCCAGCGTGGCTGCAGAACAGGAGAGAGATGGTGAAGGGTCACATCTGACCCCAGAGGATCAAAGTGGGCTTCTGCCTACAGAGAAGTACTTTGCAAAAGTTCTGCTTAACACCTTCCACCAATAAAAGCCACCGTCCTCTATTTTCTTCTTCTGTTGACACCTCATTAATGGAATTTGGAGGTTGGAATGGGAAGCAGGGCAGACATCATGAGGCACACTGTACAGAGCTTATCTGTTACTTGCTAGTCTTAGGGACACTGGTGCCTTTTCTGCTGTGAAGCTTGTCTGAGGTCTGCTGTGATGGTTGTTTTTGTGAGAGGCGAGTAAAAATGGATGACTGTGAGACTGCCCAAAAAACAAAATACCCTTTGATTTGGGTAGACATAGCATTTACATTTTGTAGCAGAGAGCTATGGAGAAAAGGTTAGTTTATGCCCTAGGCTGAAGTAAGTCATCCCAGTTTATAAAATCTGTCAGACTAGTCCTTTGTTGTTGCCTAAGTTATAGTGTTATTTTAGGGCTGGTTTCATAAGAGAAATAGTGGAAAAATAATCTGTGATTTCCCCTAGTTTAATATCTTCTTAAAGGAGTCAGATATAGTGTGAAGAAAGGGAGATTAAAAATATTCTGTTGCCTCGAACCTTTATAGAACCAGGAGCAAGAGAATGAGTGCTTTTGTGTTAAAGCCCTGTGGGTCCACTTTGTGGTGTGCTCTCCCAGTGATGCTACTGTGTGAGAAAGCAGTGAATGGTGAAAGGTTTTTCCAAAGGTTTTGTGTGACTAGCTCTTCTGGCTAGATGCATCCAGAGCGAGAGACCTTTCAATAAGGAGAGATAGCAAGGACACTCAATCCTTTATGTGTGTGTTGACTGAATTTTTGTGTTTCACGGACACACATCATTCTCAGTTCTTCAGTTCTTGTTCCAGAGATTCATCTCCCGAAGGATGGGGATGTTTAAGAAGGAAATATCCCCCCGCCCCAATGGGGGATAGGATTTCCAAGAGGAACCTTGAGATTAGTCAAAGCACTGCTCATTTTTCTCAAAGGCAATCTTGTCCAGTCTCCTTTTCATACCCGAATTAATTGTCCATCCATGTTATTTGGATAAGACATATGTCCTAATGTGTCTATTGCTGTCGAGTTGTTCATCCAACTCCATTTCATAGTCTAGAAAATAGACTTCTTCTCCACTGCCTACTTTCCCATCTCTCTAATATCTTTATTCATACAAGCTCTTATTAATTGTCTTTTAGGCATTAGGCACTGTGCTAGGGGAACAGTGTGCATAGATGAGTGAATGCAGAACAAGTTTTGGAGGGAGAAAGAATTAGCAGCTTGGTGTTGGCTGAGAGGAAGAGCATAAGCTGTCAGGACACAATGTAAAGTACAAAGGAGAGCGCTGGGTCAGATGGATGAGTCTGGAGAGATAGGGCTGAGGTGGACTTGAAAGAGCTTTAAAGGGCAAACAGAAGAGTCTCTTATTTTGTCCTAGAGGCAAACAGGAGCCACTGGAATGTTTTGAGTAAAGAAATGACTTGGCGATAACTGTGTTTTAGGAATATCAATTTGGTAATTGTTTGAAGTAGTAATCAAAGTGGGGAGGCTATTGCAGGGAGCACACAAAAGGTGATGAGGGTTTAAACCACATTATGAGAATAAGAAGTTGCAGAAAGTGAAAGGGAGGAGGATGGAAAGAACAGCTGATTGGAATTGGGTTTCATTTTCTTACCTTGACAAATTCGAACCATTAACTATTTAGTAGGTTTTTTTTCTCGGCATTTGAACTCACTGACCAATTGTAGCTTAGTTGTTAGTAGGATGTGTCATCCCCAAACAAATTTATATACTGTTAAATGGCCTAGCTATTTTCATTGCCTTTTGGAATCAGTATTTCCAGAATTTATGTCTAAAAAAAAAGTAAAAAATACATACATACATAAAGGCAAAAAAGAATTTATGCTGTCTGAATTTTTTTAAAAAGATTGATTTTATATATCCTACTGCCATGAAATTTTTCTTAGAGATGTAATATGCAGAAAAACCTTTGGAAACATTTAAGGCCTTCATTTCCTGGTAGATCTTCTGGGACCCAGCAGAGTAAGTGTGATCCTACATCTTCCTCATAATGGTCCTTCTGATACTTAAAGACAGCTGCCATATTCCCTTAAGTCTTCTTCATCCTAAGCTTATCCCTGTCATTAAGCCAGTACTTTGAGGACTTGAGCTCAACACCTTTTGCCATCCTGCTTGTTCCCCTTGGTCTTTCTAGTTTAGCAAAGAAGACAGTACAATATTTTAGATTATTGTTTTAGGAAGAAAGGAAAATATCAGGTGCTTTGTTTTGTTTTTGGAGTGGGGAGAGAGAAAAACAGGGACAGAGAAATGAGAGAGACAGAGAGAGAGACAGAGACAGACAGGTCTGTTTTGAACTTGATACCTTTAAATGCTAAGGAGATGGATCTGACTTTCAAAGGGCACACTGAGGCTTGAGGTAGTGAAGAACTTCCTGAACACTAGAGTAGTCTGAAAAATGGGATGTGCTCCGTGGGGGGGTCTTCAGCCAAAGGCTGGCTAAACACAACCGACTTTGACTCTCCATTCCAGCCACTAGCAGCAGCATGCCCCTTAGTAGGTGCTTAATGAATGCTATTGCTTGTTCATTAATCAATGTCTGTTAATTGGGGAATGGCTAAACAATTTATGCCTTATGCGTGTAATCCATTTTTACTGTGTTTTGTGAAATGATGAATGTGAAGTATTCAGAGAAGTATGAGCTGATTGATACTGAGTGAAATAAGCAAAACTTAGAAAATAAAGTGTACATTAATTACAGCTGTGTAGATAAAAGACCAAAAAGTAGAGTCAGACGGAATGCTACATAATTATAATTATATGTTGTTCAATTCTGGATATTATGGATAAAGGAAAGGGAGGGAACAGGCATTTATTAAGCACCTACTATGTGCCAAGGCCTGTGCTAAGCACTTTGCAAATAATATCTCAGTTGATCCTCACCGCAGCCCTAGGAGGGAGGTGCTGATATGATCTCCATTAACTATTGAGCAACTGTCCAGGAGCACCTGAGGAAGCCAGATTTGGCCTCAGATCTTCCTGACTCTGGGAAGCTCTTTGTGCACTGTGGTGCCACCTAGCTGACTGAAGAAGCCCAGAGCAGCTTTGTGGCTTTCAGATGATCACCTAACAATACGAAGAAGATTTTGTTGGCTTGGAGATTCTTTTCTCGGTGGTGTGTGTGTGTGTGTGTGTGTGTGTGTGTGTGTGTGTGTGCGCGCGCGCACGCGTGTGATTTTCCTTTCGGAGTCAGATTGTTCAAGCCATTTAGAAACATCATGCTTATATGTGTATTAATTCTAATAAGTAGCAGTGAGGATCATCAGTTCCCAGAAGCTCCATTGCCTTATTGCTCCTTACCTGTGAAGACAGGACGTATTGTATTTGTGAGGGTTCGTTTTGCTGAGATTTCATCCCTGTGATGCTTACTGGCCATTCCTCTTATCCTTATTATCCATAAATGTCATTCACTTACTACCCCCAGTTTTCCTATCTTAGTGGATATTTATCCTCTATATATTTATGGCCATATACCCATGTGTCACAGGGGCAGTATCCTCTTCCCCTGTAATTGGACAGAATTTAGCTTAATGCTGGAATTTTTTTAATGTTGAATTCACATCTGTTTCCTTCTGCTGTTTGGTTTTTTGGTGTAACTGTATATATCTAATATCATCCCTTTCTTCCTCTAATCTACCCCATTTTCCAGGTAGCCATTCATCAGTCCTTAAGATACCTTCTCCCAAACAAGGATAGGAAAAGTAATAGACAAAAAACCCACAGAGGCTTCCTTAAGCCACCAACTGTACTTTGTGTGGACATGAGGTGATAAAGAAAGGAAACTAATTTCATAGAATAAAATGACATTGTTACCAAAATTGATTTATGGATTTTATACTATATCAGCCAGACCATGAAAGGGATACTTTGCAGAGCTAGAGAAAATAATAATGAAATTCTAGAATGTCAAGGAATGTAATGTAACATGTAAAAAGGTAGGAATGGAGACTAGTACTTCCTGATCTTAAATTATATTATAAATCAGTAATCATAGCTGTTGGGTAATGGTTAGCAAATAGAAAAAGTAGATGAATGGAAGAGACTAGAAAAGGAAGAATCGGAAATAATTCAACATAGTGTTTGATAAACCAGGAAATATAAATTACCAAGAATGAACCCTCTATTTGACAGGAACTACTGGGAAAACTAGAAAGCAATCTGGTAGAATAATTTGATTTAGGTCAGCATCTTATACCACATACTAAAATAAACTCAAAATGGATACAGGTTATGTATATTAAAGATCACACCACAGAAAACTAGAGAACTACATCAGGTATCTTTCAGTTCTGTGACTAAGAGGGTAAATTCTTAACAAACAAGGAATAGATCTAACTCGAAAAGATAAAATAGATAATTCTAATCACATGAATTAAAAAACTGTTGCTTGAACAAAATTAGTATCACTGGGATAAAAAAGGAAACAGTTGACTGGAGAGCATCTTTATATGGGCTCTCCTCTGATAAAAAGCTGGTATCCAAGATGTCTAGGCAACTAACTGAAATAGTATGATGGATTTAGAGCTAGAAGGGACCTTAGAGGCCACCCCCTCACATTATAGATGCATATATTTAGAATAAAGGAGATTATAAGTAATGATTTGCCCAACGTCACATAGTTGGAAAGCCTTTTACAAAGACTTTATCAGTAGAAACGACATTAAGGAAGAGGCATCGCCCTCTCCTTTGCCCCTTCACCTTATAAGGACCATCAGATCTTTGTTTGACTTACCATGGAAGCCTTCTTTAAAATGGGAGCTCCTTGGGAGTGAATACTAACTTACTTAGTGCAGTGCTTCACACATAATAAGCACCTGAGATGGTAAATAAGGAAATGTGAATCATGACAATTCCCAAGTTTAGCCTCAGCCAATTAATTGGCAAAAACAACAGAAGAGTCAGGGTTGGAACAGTTATGAGCATACAGACACACTAGTGCATTTGTAGCTGAGCTCTGAATCAGCATAGCCATTCTGGAAAGCTGTTTGGAATTAGGTGGAGAGAATTACTATGACCATACCCTTTGCTAGGTATTTGATGCCTCAAAGAAGTTCATGACAAAAAAGATAATCACCTGATATGTGAAACTGTCCATAGATGAAAAGAAAGATATTTCTCATTTGAAAAATGGTTATAGAAATAATCATACATGGGTATAATAGAATATTCCTCCTCTGTGAGATGATGAATTTAATAAGCACATAATAGATGCCTGAGTGACTGCAGAGGAGATTTAAGTGTCAGGCAGACTAACATGAACTGATGCAAAGTGAGATAAGCAGAGTCAGGAAAACAACATACACAAAATGATGAAAAAGGACACAGAAAGAACAGCCACAAAACAGTTCAAGCTCAAGGCTGCATAATTATCAACAAGTTTGCCTCTTACGAAGACAGAGTTCTGAGACGATACCTTCCTACACCTTCTGTACAGAGATGGAAGGCAGCATGTGGGGGAGCATTGCACATGTCAGACTTTCTTGATGTGTTGGTCTATTCTGCTATACTTTTTTATTCCTTGTTATGAGAGTTGACTCTTGGGGGGGATAAGGTTGAGGGGGGGAGAGATAGATTGAAAAATGTATTTTACAAACAAAACATATAAAATATTTTTAAAAGAGGAATTTAGTATTGTTTGTAAGTTGGTAATACAACATTTCTCTTTCCCAGTTCCCTCCCAGTTTTCTTTAGCGTGTGATTGGTGACAGTGCCTTTTCCTTTTATAATAAAATTCCAGAACCTTCTGTTCCAAAATGTCTTATTTCCAAGCACTTTTTAAATGTTCCTTGTCTCTCAAAAGAGATTTCTAGTCCCTGAACCATTAGAGAGGAAGAAAATAGTGCATTCTGACAATGCTTGTAACCCATAGTGCTTGAAATCTTACAACATTAATCTTTACTTTGGAAAAGAGAAAATTACTTCTCAGAATTTCTACCCCCCCCTTCTTCATGCAGTTGAGTGTGCTATAACCAGGTTCTGTCAATATGTGTCTTCCATATAATGTAAAAGGGAGGATGATAGTATGGCAGTTTGGGAAACTAACTTACTACTCTAGAAGGAAAACTCTGTTTTCTTCCTAAAGAACGGAATTTGGAGGTTAGACTTATCTACACATACACATACATAAACATGTCAGTGCATTTATGAAGTCTACCTCATATGTGCCAGGCACTGTGCTAAATGTTGGAGAGACAAAAAGAGACAAAAAGGCAGTTCCTTTTCTGGAAGTGCAATCTTTGTGACAGTAGGTATAGGCATTTCATTTAGTTTCTTAGTATTATTACAAATTGCTTTCCAGAGTGCTGTGGCAAGTTAGTAAGTTGTACTAAGTTGAAATTCTACCAGCGGTGTGCTAGCGTCCCTGTCTTTATATAGAAAACCTTTCCAGCATTGTTTTCCTCTATTTTTATCAACTTTGTTGGGATTTTAGTGAAATCAGAGGTTTGCTCTGATGTGCATTCTTCATATTATTAATTATTTGGGGGCATTCTATAAAATAGACTTGGTTTTTTTTTCATTATCTATATTTCCTTTATTAGAGAAGTTTTATACAAAGATTTCTTAGCCTATATGCATTTAGGTTTTGTAAAACGTTTCCAATTTCTTGTAACCAGAATCATCTAGTTTATCTTTCTAATGACCCTCATCCCATTTTTGATTAAAAATCTCTACTCATAAATATGAAAGTTGTATATGTATATGTAACGGCATACATATATGAAATCTGATTTTCTCCTAAATTTTTATGATATAATTTATAATTAGGTTGCATATCCATTTGGAATTGCTTATGGAAAACAGTATAAAATATTGGCCTTAACCTATTTTCTACCAAACTGCTTTCCAGTTTTCCAAAATAGTTCTTATCAGATAGAGAGAGACTTTCCAGGTATATCAGCAAGGACCTGGCATGTACAGGAGAGCCTGCTGTATAGGTTCTTAGATCTGCTTTTCTAAAAGGAAAGCAACTTTTGGAGGGTGGACAATCTACTTTAATTACATTCACTAACAGAGAAAAAATAAGTAGAGAAATAAAAACCAACAGGCATGGCTTCTACCTGTGTGACCATAAGCAATACATACATCCCAGATCAACAGGCAGATCCACCTGTCTGACCATTACATACATATATAGTTACCAGAGAGAGAAGCACCAGCATCTGAGTTTTCAAAGCCCGGGGACTGCTTAATGGCTACCCAGAGTCTCATCTGGCACATGAACCTTCCTTCCCCAAAGTAAAACTTCACTTCAGAACATACATACATATACATACACCCACTCTTCAGAGCTGGAGGGCGTCATGACCCAATGCCTCATTTGAAAAACTTCCCTTTATGAGCTTCAGGTGAAGCCTATTAATGGAGGTGAGAGAGGGAAGAGATCTTTAATTAATTAATATTACACCAGGTAATGCATATTTTCTGGTTTATCGAACACTAGGTTTAATTGAATAATTTCTAAGTCTTCTTTTTTAAGTCACGATTTATCAGAGCACATTGACTCCACTTTTCAAATGTAGCCAAATCTTCCCTGCTTTTTTTACCTTCACTTTTTTTTTATTAATTTATTTAACTTTTAACATTCATTTTCACAAAATTTTGGGTTCCACATTTTCTCCCCTTTTGTCCCCTCCCCCCACCCCAAAACACCGAGCGTTCTAATTGCCCCTGTCTACCAGTCTGCCCTCCCTCCCTCCCCACCCCTTCCCTTTGGAAGGCAAGCAATTCAATATAGGCCAGATCTGTGTAGTTTTGCAAATGACTTCCATAATAGTAGTGTTGTGTAAGAACTAATTATATTTCCCTCCATCCTATCCTGTCCCCCATTACTTCTGTTCTCTCTTTTGATCCTGTCCCTCCCCATGAGTGTTGACCTCAAATTGCTCCCTCCTCCCCGTGCCCTCCCTTCCATCATCCCCCCCACCCTGCTTATCCCCTTATCCCCCACTTTCCTGTATTGTAAGATAGGTTTTCATACCAAAATGAGTGTGCATTTTATTCCTTCCTTTAGTGGAATGTGATGAGAGTAAACTTCATGTTTTTCTCTCACCTCCCCTCTTTTTCCCTTCACTAAAAAGTCTTTTGCTTGCCTCTTTTATGAGAGATAATTTGCCCCATTCCATTTCTCCCTTTCTCCTCCCAATATATTTCTCTCTCACTGCTTGAATTCATTTTTTTTTTTTAAGATATGATCCCCTCCTCTTCAGTTCACTCTGTGCACTCTGTCTGTATGTGTGTGTGTGTGTGTGCGTGTGCATGTGTGTGTGTGTTATCCCACCCTGTACCCAGACACTGAATAGTTTCAAGAGTTACAAATATTGTCTTTCCATGTAGGAATGTAAACAGTTCAACTTTTGTAAAGTCCCTTATGACTTCTCTTTGCTATTTACTTTTTCATGCTTCTCTTCATTCTTGTGTTTGAAAGTCAAATTTTCTTTTCAGCTCTGGTCTTTTCATCAAGAATGCTTGAAAGTCCTCTATTTCATTGAAAGACCAATTTTTCCCCTGAAGTATTAAACTCAGTTTTGCTGGGTAGGTGATTCTTGGTTTTAGTCCTAGTTCCTTTGACTTCTGGAATATCCTATTCCACGCCCTTCGATCCCTTAATGTGGAAGCTGCTAGATCTTGTGTTATCCTGATTGTATTTCCACAATACTTGAATTGTTTCTTTCTAGCTGCTTGCAATATTTTCTCCTTGATCTGGGAACTCTGGAATTTGGCCACAATGTTCCTAGGAGTTTCTCTTTTTGGATCTCTTTCAGGCGGTGATCTGTGGATTCCTTGAATACTTATTTTGCCCTCTGGTTCTAGAATCTCAGGGCAGTTTTCCTTGATAATTTCCTGAAAGATGATATCTAGGCTCTTTTTTTGATCCTGGCTTTCAGGTAGGCCCATAATTTTTAAATTGTCTCTCCTGGATCTATTTTCCAGGTCACTTGTTTTTCTAATGAGATATTTCACATGATCTTCCATTTTTTCATTCTTTTGGTTTTGTTTTGTGATTTCTTGGTTTCTCACAAAGTCATTAGCCTTCATCTGTTCCATTCTAATTTTGAAAGAACTATTTTCTTCAGTGAGCTTTTGAATCTCCTTTTCCATTTGGCTAATTCTGCTTTTGAAAGCATTCTTCTCCTCATTGGCTTCTTGAACCTCCTTTGCCAATTGAGTTAGCCTATTTTTCAGGGTGTTATTTTCTTCAGCATTTTTTGGGGTCTCCTTTAGCAGGGAGCTGATCTGTTGTTCATACTTTGCTTGCAAGTCTTTTATTACTCTTCCCAGTTTTTCCTCCACCTCTCTATCATGATTTTGAAAATTGTTTGGGCTCTTTAAGACCTTTCCCCAGAACTGATCCCATTGAGTGGGCTGGGATGTAGAAGCACTGACTTCCGTGTCTTCCCCTGATGGTGAGCACCGCTCTTCCTCATCAGAAGGGAGGGGAGGAGAAACCTGCTCACCAAGAAAGTAACCCTCAATAGTCTTGGTTTTTTTCCCTTTTCTGGGCATTTTCCCAGCCAGTGACTTGAGCTCTGAATATTCTCCTCACACCCACCTCGCCTCCGGATCCTCCCAGCCAGTGCTTGGGGTCTGAGGCTCAAATGCTGCTTCCCAGCCTCAGGGCTTTGGGCGGGGGCAGGGCTGCTATTCAGTGTGAGATTAAGTTCAGCTGCCCGGGTGGGGGCAGGGCCGCCTCACGGGCTCAGTTCCCTCAGGGGGTTTATGAGGAGACTTTCAACAATGGATCCGGGCTCCTGCCTGCTTGGGGAGCCCCTGTCTGCTCCCGCCTCCGCTGTTGCCTCCCGAGGGGGCCTGAGTATGGGGGCACCCCACTCCCCTCTCGACCCGCCAAAGAGACCCTCTCACCGACCCCTGTCACCTGTGGGTGGAGGGACCCGCGCGGCCGCTGGAGATCCCGTCCCTGAAGCCTGCTCGGATCTTCTCCTCTCGGTGCCGGGGCCGGGGCAGGGCTGCCCTCAGCTCCCAGTCCTGGCGCCCAGTCTGCGGCACGAAGGACCTTTTGCGAGAGGTTTGCAGGTCTCTCTGGAACAGAAACCTCCCTCACTCCAATGTTCCGTGGCCTCTGGGTACAGAATTCGCCGTGAGTTACTTCTTTGTAGTTGTTCTGTGGGTTGTGGGTTCGGAGCTATGTGTATGTGCATCTTTCTACTCCACCCCCCGCCACCTTCACTTTTGTAGACAATTTTTGAACCCATAAAAATTGTCTTTTCTTACTAAATGCCATCTTATTAGATTTAGCACAAATTTATACTAATACCTAGGAGTAGCAATCTCATGATCTCAGACCAAGCAATAGATCTAATTAAAAGAGACAAGCAAGGATACTACATCTTGCTAAAAGGTACCATAAATGATGAAGTCATATCAATACTAAACATTTACAACAAATTGGATAGCTCCAGATTCTTAAAGGAAAAGTTAAAAGTACTACAGGAGGAATAGTAAAAAAACAAAGTAAGATATACAAGTGGGGGGCTTCAACTTGCCCCTTTTAGAGTTAGATAAACCTAACCAAGAAATAAATAAGAAAGAGGTTAAGGTAAAAAATTGAATTTTAGAAAAATTAGATATGATAGACCTAGAAAAAGTTGAAAGGGAATAGAAAAGAATATACCTTTTTATCAACAGTACATGGCACCTACACAAAAATTTACCATGTTTTAGGGTATAAAAACCTCACAAACAAATGCAGAAAAGCAGAAATATTAAATGCATCCTTTTTAGATCATAATGCAATAAAAATAGCATTTAAATAAAGTGCAATGGAAATATAGATGAAAAATTAATTAGAAACCAAATAATCTAATCTTAAAGAATGCATGGGTCAAAGTCAAATCATAGAAACAATTGGTAATTTCATTAAAGAGAATAACAACAATGAGATAGCATACCAAAATTTATGGAATGCAATGAAGATGAAATTAAATCAATTATTACGAATTTTTACCCAAATTATATGCCAATAAATCCAATAATCTAAGTGAAATGGACAAATATTTACAAAAACACAAATTGCCCAGATTAACAGAAGATAAAATAGAATACTTAACCCTATCTTAGAAAAAGAAATTAATCCATAAATTAGTTCCCTGAGAAAAAAATCCCTAGGACTACATGGGTTCACAAGTGAATTCTACCAAACATTTAAAGAACAATTAATTCCAGTACTGTATAAACTACTTGGAAAAATAGGGAAAGAAGACATCAGATTCCTTTCATGACAAAAATACGGGGCTGGCACCTAACTCAGGAAGAGGAAAAACAGAGAAAGAAAACTATAGACCAATTTTCCTAATGAATATTGATGCAAAATTTTAAATAAAATACTAATAAGGAGACTATAGCAATATATTCCAAAGAGCATATACTATGACCAGGTGGGGTTTATACCAGGAATGCTGGGCTGGTTCAATATTGAGAAAACTATCGGTATAATTGACTTTCTCAGTAACAAAGTCAGCAGAAATCATACGATTATCTTAATAGATGCAGAAAAAGCTTGACAAAATGTGACACTCATTCCTATTAAAAACACTAGGATGCGTAGGAATCAATGGAGCCTTTCTTAAAATGATAAATAGTATCTATCTAAAACCAAGAGCAAACATTATCTTTAATGGGGATACACTTGAAGCCTGCCCATTGAGATCAGAAATGAAGCAAGGATGCTCACTGTCACCGCTGTTCTTCATTATTGCATTACAAATGCTGCCTTTATCAATAAGAGAAGAAAAAGAATAGGCAGTGAGGAAACAAGACTCTCCCTCTTTGTAGGTGATGTAGTGGTATACTTAGAGAATCCCAGTGGAAATAACAACTCTAGCAATGTTGTAGGATCATAATCTAGATTAATCATCAGCGTTTCAGTATGTTACCAGTAAAGCCTAGCAGCATGAGGTAGAAAGAGAAATTCCCCTTAAAATAACAGTAGACAATATAAAATATTTGGGAGTCTACGTTACAAAACACATTTCCCACAAATAAAGTCAAATTGGAACAATTTGAAAAATATTATTTGCTCATTTTGGTAGACGGAGCCAATATAATAAAAAAATCAATTCTACCTAAATTATTATGCTTATTCAGTGCCATACCAATCAAACCACCAAAACATATTATTTTATTGAGCTAGAAAAATATGGTAACAAAAATTCATCTGGAAGAGCAAAAGGTTAATATCTCAAGGGAATTAACAAAAAAAAAAAAAAAAAAGAGTGAAGGATAATGGCCTACCTGCACCAGATCTTAAACTGTATCGTAAATCTGTAATCATGAAAGCAAACTGTTACTGGCCAAGAAATAGACTGGAAGAGCAGTGGAATAAGTACAATACACAATAGTAAATGACTACCAAGCTAAGGTCAAAATGGGATTTAGACATAAAAGGCAATATCATAAGCATATTAGTGGAATGTGGAATAGATTATCTCTCAGATCTATGAATATGGGAAAAATTTATGACTAAACAAGAGACAGAGAATGCTACAGTAATGATTTTGATTATATTAAATTTAAAAACTTTTACACAAACAAAACCAGTGCAGGCAAGATTAGAAGGAAAGCAGAAAGCTGGGGGTAGGGGTGGTGTGGAGGGAATTTATAGCATGTGTCTCTTATAAAGACCTCATTTTTCAACTATATAGAGAACTGAGTCAAATTTATAAGGATACAAATTTTTCTCCAATTGATAAATGGTCAAAGGATATGAATAGGCAATTTTCAGGTGAAATCAAAGCTATCTATAGTTGTATAAAAAATGCTTTAAATTACTATTGATTGAAGAATGAAAATTAAAACAACTCTCAGGTTACTACTTCACACCTATCAAATCAGCTAAAATGACAGAAAAGGAAAATGATAAATATTGGAGAAGATGTGAGAAAATTGAAACACTAATGCACTGTTGGTAGAGTTGTGGACTGATCTAACCATTCTGGAGAGCAGTTTGGAACTATGCCCTGAAGCATGGGCATAATCTTTGACTCCGATGCCACTCCTAAGTCTGTATAACAAAGAGGTCAAAGGAAAAAGTCCCATATGTACAAAAATATTTGTAGTAGCTCTTTTTGTAGTGGCAAAGAATTAGAAATTTGAAGGATGCCCATCACTTGAGTAATGGCTTAATAAGTTGTGATATATGATTGTGATGGATTACTGTTGTGCTGTAAGAAATGATGAGCAGGAAACTCAGAAAAACCCAAAAAAGACTTATGTGAACTGATGCAGAGTGAAATGAGCAAAACCAGAACAATACACAGTTAACAGCAATATTGTATGATGATCAGCTGGGAATGACTTAGCTCTTCTCAGCAATACACTGATCTAAGACAATTCCAAAAGACTCATGATGAAAAATGCTGTCCACCTCTGGAGAAAGAAGTGATGGAGTCTGAGTGCAGATTGAAGCTTAACTATTTTTCACTTTGTGTGTGTGTGTGTGTGTGTGTGTGTTTGTGTGTGTGTGTATGTATGGTCTGTATTTTCTTTCACAACATCACCACTATGGAAATACGTTTTTTATTGTTGCACATTTATAACCTATGGTCAAATTGTTTGCCATCTCAAGGTGAGGGGAGGAACTCAGAATTTTAAAAAAATGTTTAAAAAAAGTTTTTTCACATAGAAGAGGAAAGATAAAATAGTATTATTTAAAAGTTAGTAACATAGATCGTTCCACTAGAGACTTCCTTCCAAGGTGACAGAGGCAGTAATAGCTACCCTCTAGTCTAACTAGTCAACCCAGTCTGAATTCATTTAAACATACTGTTGTCTAATACAGACCTTTTTCAACTCCACAGAAACGCCATGGGACTTTGTAAAATGTGCAGAGAGCAGGGCTTGCATTTCAGCAATTCCAGAGGCATCTAAATTTTATCAAATTCTAAATACAAACACTGGGGTGTTCACTTGGAATGCAAAGATAAAAATGAGACAGGACCTCCCCTCTGCGATCTCAAGTTGAAGAGAAAGGGAAGAGTTCTGATGTGTACATTTACAAAATAATTTGGGAATTAGAAAGACCTAACAATTCCATTCACTGGAGAAGGAAATGGGAAACTACTCCAGTATCTTTGCCAAGAAAACCCCATGGATAGTGTATACAGTTCATGGGATCATGAAGAGTGGGGCACAACTGAATGACTGAACAACTGGGCAGAGGGGAATCTGAGTGTAGAGCCTTATTTAGGTGGGTACTTCCAAGCAGAGAGGGAAGCATGGGGAGACAGAATCTTTCAGTTCTAAGGGACCACCTATGCAAAGTCATGGTGGCGAGCCATGGAGTGATGTACCCAGGAAATGGCAACTAGTCTATTTTGTCTGCAGCAGAGAGTTGTGAAGTCAGATGGGATAGTTCATTTGGGAGGGATATTTTATAGCACTTTCTATGCCAGTCTGAGAACTTTGTAACTGATCTGTTAAAAGAGAAGTAGGTTTTATTGATTCCTTTTCTTTTTACATACAAGTCATTTGCAGAAAAAAAAAATTACTCATACTGCTATCAGCAAACCAACCCTTCTCATTATAAATAAAAATAATTCAGCATTATAGCAAGCCTGATAGTGTATACGATATTTTGCCATGGCAATTCTTTGCCTCTCTGTCATGAGAGTGAGACATTTCTTCAGCTGTTCACTGTGACCATGGTAGTTTTTTCAGTTACTGAACTGTAGATTCCTCTGTAGATTATTGATTTTCATTTACTTTGTTGTAGAAATTGTAAATATTGTTTTGGTTCTGTTTTTGTTCTTTCTGTATCAATTCATAAAAATCTTCCCCTAATTCTGCAAATTCTTATTCATCATTCCTATTGCATAAAAGTATTTCATTATGTTCATAAGCTAATTTACCTTTTAGTTGATAGGTGGCACCCACCAAGAGTCCAGCCATGAATAATTTGGAGGAATCTCTGGGCTAAAGAGTATAGATAGTTTAGTCACTTCTTTAGCATAATTCCCAACTGGCACCAGAAACAGCTGAACCAGTGCTCACAGATTTGCTAAGAGTGATGAGTGTTTGTCTTGCTGGAGCTATTCTACCATTGATCATTCCTGTTTTTTGCCACCTTTGCCAGTTTGCATGGTGTGAAATGAAACTTCAAAGTCCTTTTAATGATTTAGATCAGAAGTGTCTCTCTCTCTCTCTCACACACACGCACACACCATGTGGCAAGAACCAGATTAAAATGTAATTGAGAAATATTTGACAAAAATAAGTAAAAGTACAATAAGACTAGATAATACTACTTTTTAAAACTGAAGTCGTTCCTTAGCTACGGGGATGCTTATGGAAGGATTAGCAGCCGCTTTTTCTATTTGAGGGACACCACTGATTTTGAGCATATTTTCACATGATCATTTATAATTTGCATTTTTTTTGCAGTAGATCTGATTCTTTGTATATTACTTTTACGTAACACAAATACTTTCTTCTAGTCAAGTTTCTCCTTTTCTTTCATCTTCATTGATTTTGTTTATGCATAAATTGTTTGTCTTTTGTGATTTCATGTATGCTTTAAGAATTCTTCCTCTAGCTCTAATTATAAAGAGGCCACTTCCTGTTCTCTATTTTTAAAAATGATGTGACCTTTTGTATTCAGATCATGTTATCTTTTTGGAGGTCACTGTAATGCACAGGATGAGTTTATACTTTCCACTTAGTATCGACAACAGTGCTTTGCAGTTTTCCCACCATTTGTCAAATAGGGAGGCTACATTCCCAGTTTTTCACATTTTGTTAACCCCTGGGTATTGTTTTTATGTATCTTGTTCCACTCATCTACTTTTCGTTTTTTTAACCAGTACCAAATAATTTTGATGATTGTTATTTAATATTCTATTTTAAAGTATACATTCTATCAATTTCATTTCTAATTCTTTCCCCTATTTTTTTCCTTGAGATTCTGAACGTTTTTCCTTCAAATGAATTTTCATTGCTTTGTCTAGATCTATATAATACTGTCTTGGTAACTTGGCGTAGCATTAGATCCTTAAATTAATTGAGGTAGTATTATTCATATTTGTTCAGATGGCCCAAACCACCCCATGAACAGTGAATAAGGAGGCTGTGTTCCTAGTAATTTGTGTTTTTTGGTTTATTAAACACTGGTTTATGATCTGTCATTTTCCTTTATTTCAGGAAATAATGTTTTCAGATTTTATTTAAGTAAATCTTACATTTGTATTGATTGGTAAGTTAACTCAAATATTTTGTGCATTTTTTGGTTATTTTGCATGGAATAGCATTTATTTTCATGGCTTCCTTTTTATTCCTAACATTGTTAAGAAATGCTCATGATTTTTGGAGGTTAGTTAATACCTTACTGAATCTGATTCTCTGGGTGTTCTCTGACGTATCGGGTCATATTTATGCATTCAATTTTGTTCTCTCATGTTATAAATGAATGAAAAGGCATTTATTAAGAGATTACTATGTGTCAGGCACTGTGGTAAGTGCTGGGGATACAGATGTGAACAAGACAGATAGACCTTGCAGTCAGGTAGCACAGTCGATAGAGTGAGGAATGAATTCAAATCCAACCTTGAACATCAACTGTGTGACCCTCAGCCAGTTATCTAGCCTCTGTTTTAGTGTCTTCATTTGTAAAATGGGGATGAGAAAAGTACATACTTTGCAGGGTTGTTGTGAGAGTAAACTGAGGTAACACTTGTAAAATGCACAACATGGTAACTAGGGTATAATGGGTGCTTAATCATTTTTACTTCCTTTCTGCATCCTTCCCCCTTGCCTTCAAGACTTTACACTGTAATAGGAGAAGTCAGCACAGAAGAGAATGATGGTCAGGGAGAGAAATGTTTTGGACAGAGAAGTCAGAGAAGATGATCCTCTCTGGAGAGGGGAGTGTTGGTTTGATTACTGTTCTCAGTTGGAACTTGAGTCTTGGTGGGGAGTCACATGTGCCCATGATGGCTGGGCAGGACTTGTGGTGTCCAGCGCAGATCTGGGACAGATGAGTGCTCACCATTCAGAAACTCAGGTTCCTGAAGGTGGGAGCCTGAGTTCTAGATCTTTTTCACTATAACAAGTATTTTATAACTTGTATTATTGTTACATATTTTCTCTTTATCTCTCTCAGTTATTTTTCTGCTTGGCTTTGTCTGTTTCAATCAAAGAATTCTCCTATATTATCACACCAATAATTTTATTGATTAATTAATTAGGGAATGTGTTTTTATCCCTGAAATATTTTTTCATTCCTTCCCATTTTCCTCTCTTTTCCTCTTACATCTTTTATTGCTTAATTTTTAAGCTTATTGATGCTCTTTTTGCTTTTTCATATCTGAGATATGAGGCTTTGTTTTTAAAGAAAATTGAAGAATAAGCATGATAACTTTCTCATCCTATACTCATAGCTTTGTTTTGGCCCAATCCACATGAAAATGTATACTGTATTTCATTTCTTAGTCTTTTATTACTATCAGATATATTCAATTTCCCCTCATTTAGATATTTTGCATGTTGAATACTCTGCTCACTCCTGGATTCTTTTGAAAGAATGGCTTGAATTCTTCACTTGTGTTGAATGTCCAGCAATTTTCTTTGGGGGATATTTTACCTCATTATATAAATAATTAATCTTTCTTTTTGGAATGTCATTGAAAATTTTAGTATCTTGTAAACAGGGAGCAAGCTTTTATTCTAATTGATTGTCCTTGTAATGTGAACTTTTTGTTTTCTGACTGCCGATAGATTTTGTTGTTTCAAGGTGTAATTCAGGGTTTTTTCTCTGTTGTTTTTAGAATCTCAGTCTATGATTTGTCATCTGCTTTCAGTGTTTCTAGGCCCTTTTCCTATATAGTTTTTTGAAGTGTGGCATATAGATTTTCTGTTGGATGAAGTTTTTCTCAAAACTCTCTATATAATCCTTAGATTATTGTTTTACAGTCTTAACATCAAGGTCATTATTCACGTTTGGTAGAGTTATCATATGTTCGTAGAGTCTTATAGTAGTTATTTGATAGTCTTTTTATGATTTTCTTTCTGTAAGCGTATTTCTTATCATTATTCCTTTCCTTTCTCTAGTCCTTAGTTAATCTTGTGCATCTCTGTCAGCCTCTGATGCCTCTTTTCTGTTCTGTCATATAATTGAGGTTGAACAAGATCTGTGTAGTTCAAGGGATGAAGGAGACCTGCTGAGACACTGCTGCAAGGAGGCTCAGAAAGAACATGTTTGTGAGGCTTAATTTTCTTCTTTTCCTCTCCCTGCTCTTCCAAGTTCCACCTTATTCTTTGCCACCAACTTTCTTCCATCATCAGACTGACCCTTTTGATGAGAGAAACAGTGACAAATCTTGTATAGCTGAGTCTCTTTTCCACCGTTCTTTTAGATCTTCAAAAATAGGAAATGTTTCATGATTTTGAGTGTTATCCTTATGCGAAGATTATTTTCTCTCTTTATCACCCCACTTTTTAGGGTACGTGCTGCCAAAATGAGTACCATGCTGAAGATTTTGATTTATGGGCATGACATGGTCAAATATTTGTTTAAGAATATCATTTTGGCAACAGATAGATTTTGGAGGAGAAAGCATATGAAGGGAAAACAACATAGGGACTGTTGGGACAGTCTGGGGGAGAAATAGCAGTGGACTGAATTCAGTTAGAAATTGTGTCAGTTGAATGAATTGGATGAATTCAGAATAGATGTTGTGGTTGTAGAATCAACAGGACTTGAGAAAAGATAGAATATTTAGAGGGTGGCGTGGATAAAGTGAGGGATTAAGGCATCAAGGATAGCTCCAAAAATCATCAGACTTGGATGACTAGAAATATGACCTTTGAGAACTAGCGTCTGAAGGAAGTGTGTCTTTTCTTTGCTTTTTCTTTTTGGGGGGGGCGAGGCAAGGCAATTGGGGTTAACCGACTTGCTCAAGGTCACACTGCTAGTAAGTATCAAACATCTGAAGTCGAATTTGAACTCGGGTCCTCCTACCTCCAGGGCTGGTGCTGTATTCACTGCAGCACCTAGCTGCCCCTAAGGAGGTATATATCTTGAAGGAAATATATGCATTTTGCCTACATTGCATTTGATATACTTAGAGAACATCCACATGGAGATGTCCATTAGGCACTGTAGTCCTGGAATAAAACGGAGACTAGAGAGAAAGAACACAGATGGAATAGTAATTGAGCCCATGGTAGCTCAGTAGAGATGCAGCTGGGTGGGACATTTCCATATAATTATAGGCCACCTTACCTGTACATTCCTTGTCCATCATCTCTAGGTGTGCCTGATGTCAAAGCTTCCAAGACAAGAGAAGCTATACTCTCTACCCCTCACACCTACTTCCAGAATGACCCTCTTTTACATGAATTATTCAGGAACCTTGCTTTTTTGCTTTGAGGTTCACTCCATTCACATTAAACTGGAGAGTTTGGAGCCACAACCATACTGTATCTGAAACATTCCCATTATCTACTTCTCTAGTAATCCTGTTGCCAAAGAAAACATTTATCTGGTATGATCTGTACTAGGTGGTCACTTACTCTCTCTTTAAGACTGTATTGTAGAATTTTGCTGGCAATTGAAGTTAAATTAATTGGCATATAGTCCAAGACTTCATTCTTTTCATTTTTAGAAATTTAATAATAAATCTTCATTCCTGCAGTACTTCTCTTGGATACCTCAGTCTTTCAAAAGATCAATGACATCGATTTAATAATCCCATTTACAAGTTCTTTGATTACCATGGGAGGTGGGTCAACTGGTCCAGGTAATTTGTACTCATCAGTGACCGCTAGGTGATATCTTTGGATGTTATTCCTACATTATCCATTTTTGTTCTTTTTTTGCCAGTCCAAAAGTCATTCTCCTGGGCAGAGGAAACAGGAGTGAAACAATATTTGTGTAGATCCTTTTTCTCTCCATGATCCATTACCCTTATCATTCATTCCACTCTTTTTAGATCCTCTTCCTGTCCTGAATGTAACTTAGAAAAATAGGCTCTTTTCTTGTTCTTGGCATCCTCAGATTATTCTAAGTTTTTGGTGTATCTGACTTAGTTCTTGTAAAACCATGCCACACTCTCATTATTCTCTTGTTTCTTTCTTTCAAACATGGTCTTTTAAAAAACATTGCTGATATTTTTTGTTTGCAGTTTGCCCTACTGCTGTCCTAAAGAACTTTTCCATTTAGTAATTGATTTTTTTTTAAGAAAAAGAAAAAAAATCAGCAAAGCTGATCAAAACAAAAAACAATTCTAATCATATGCTCAGTGTTTCATGCTCTTGAGCTTCCTGCCTCCTCTCCAGAGGAGTGGGAGGCCAGGCCACCTCATGTCTCATTTTGTTGTCTGTGATTGTGCAGCTTTCATGTTTCACTGTTTTGTAGTTGCTAGTACTTACTTGTGCACATTGTTTTCTTGGCTCTGCTTCTTTCACTTTGCATCAGTTTAAGTCTTTCCATGAATCTTTTTTTGTTCTTGGTTTTCTTAGAAATATGTTCTGGAGAGCATCCTATCCTTTCCAGACTAACTTTTATGAAATTTTAGGCCATGGAAGTTTTTATTCTGAACCAAGTGAAATCCATTCTGAACATCTAGTACCTATTTTGTTTCCCCAAGTCTTTATCTATTTCTGTCCAGGCTGTTGATAGTATACTCTATACTGTAAAGTATACTTTATAGTAAACTTGGCTCTTTTCTTGCTTCCATTGAGCCACACTCAGGAGCTCTCTAGCACAGTGTACCATCACCTATTCTTTACCCTCCATTTTAGAATGGCTTCACTCGAGTTCATACTAACACACACACACACACACACACGTACACACGTACACACACACTCTCCTCCTGCCCATCCACCACAACCATTTTTTCTTTTGAATGGGTATTTCCTTCCAGATTACTAAATGTACATGGATAGATAAATGACTGGTACATCAGAATGCATCTCTGGAACACACAGTGCATGAACAGTGAGTTGAGCCAGAGTTGAACAAATGGAGGAAAGTCAACTAAATTGCTTTTGGGAAAATGTACAGCTCTTTTAATGACCTCAAGCTTCCTATGGAAGGAAAGCTCCATCTTTTTAATACTAGCCTTCTACCAGAGTTCTCATATGATAGGAAAAGATGGAACACGTCTGTCTTCAAAAAACTAAAGTGACTATCATACAGAGAGGACCCTTGAGAGGTACTTGATGGGTGTGAGGTGACTACAGCACAGGACCACTGACAACCTTTGAAGAACCAGAGTAAGGCTTAGCATGGGAGTGCATGCCTGTGATCCCTCCTCTCCGGGAGGCAGAGGCTGCTGGATCTCTTGAGCTCAGGACCTCTAAGCTGCAGTGGGCTCAGCCAGTTGGGTATCTGCACTGAGTTTAGAATTGGTTGGGTGAGCCCACCAAAACAGAGGACCACTCAGCTGCTGAAGTCGGGGTGAACTGGCCCAGTTCTGGAAGATGAAACAAAAAGGTCAGAGCTTCCAGGACAAATGGAGTTGAGACCACTTGTGTGAGGGGCCCACATACCTCCAACCTGGATGAGATAGAGAGATCTAGTCTCAGAAAACAGTTATAAAAAATGTTGTATTTTTTTTTAAGGAGTTATATGATAAAGACATGGCCTGATCAAGTGGCTAGCATAAGGGAATGGCAGGTAGAAAGCTAGAGTGGTCTGGCTGGTACCGTTGGAGTGTGAGGAGAAATAAAGGAAGTCTTCCAGGGTATTGGGTGGCAAGTTTATGGGGAGACACGGATAAGAGAGGCTTTATTCTGCACCATTGGAGTTCATTTCCCAATTGACGAGATCATAGATCCAGTTGAGTATGCCCTTCTAGAGGCATTTTCTAGTCTGGCTTCTTCACTGATCCCACTCTTGACAAATTTGCCTCCTGCTATTGATTTGCTAAATCACTCTTCTTATTGTTTTGTAGATTTGTATATAGGTACCTGAGGCCATGGGTTATATTCAGGGTTTCTTTCTTGGCATTTTTCTCCTGGGAATTTCTGGGCGTCCCTGCTGTTTATTCTTCTAACTAGTTTGTCAGTTTTTCCAATGGTTCCTAGCTTGGTGGATCTGTGGGCAGCAATTTTAGCCCATCCTCTTCCTTTTTAATTTATAGTTCTTTTACTTAGATATGTACAAGAGGCCAGGAAAAGAAATTCTTGCTAGTTCTTGTTACATAGACTGTATCCCTAGCCATGAGCTATCATTTTTATATTTTAGTTCATGGTCCAGAACCTCCAATCCTGATCTCAGATACTGACTTTTTAACTTCCAAAATCTGCCAGGAAAGGAAATCCTGACCTTCCTTGAGAGTGGTCATGAAACACCCTCTTCTGCTCATGCAGTCTTCTACTTATTGCCCCCATTTTCTCTTACCTCTCCAGATTCCTTGTCTTCTTTTTCACCTCGAAGCCCTTCCAGCATTCTCTGAGGTCTCTTTCCACTCTAAATTTTTTGATCTTGTGATGCCTTCTTTTGACAGCAGCTTCACAAAAGTGTTTGACCAGGTGGAAGCAGTTTAGTTACAAGTAACACATCAGAGACTTTAGGAGTAGTTTTTAAACATTGCTTTCTTTTACAGAAAAGAGCGATTCTTTTCAGGTGCCTAAATGGTCACTGAGATGTCTTGTTTTATCTCATAGAATTATAGTCTTAACTGCTGCCAGTTGACCAGCCAGAACTTCAACAGCAGGTACATTTTAGCAAATTTACCGTACATTACACTTCCTCTTACTTATTAGCTCTAAAGAGGAACCAATTTAATCAATTAAAGTCCTCAGAAACAATTTTTTCTTTTCTACCCAGAGAAAAATGTAGCATATCTCTTCAGATTATATAAATGAGTAAAAATTGCTAGAGTCCCTTTTGCAGACTGGTGGTTGGAGTAAGGTTAATAAGGTCTCAGGGTTGAATGAAAGCAAATGTGTTCCCCTTTCCCCCCATTAAATTTTATTAAATCACCAGTTTGTATGCAAGCTAGTAGCAAAAGGTAATAAAATAAAGACTAACACATGGAAATTTATGGGTATAATAAATCTTTTAGTGAACAGTGAGCAAATACATTGTGCAGAAACAATTTTTTTGAAGAAATAAAGCAGCCAGAATGCTATTTATAATCCTTTTTCCAGATACTCATTCCTAATAAGGCTTTTTCTGTACCTTCCCCCAATTTCCTTATTGCATTGGACTCCCATCGGACTAGTTAGAATAACATCATTGTGTATAAGTTTATACCCTTACCTCACTCAGATGTCACTCTTATTCTTACTGTAATCAATTTCTTTAAGTTCATTTGATTCCACAGAAGTGATTGCATGATGAGGGAGCTTGACATTGAAACCTATGGCTGGGCTCATTAATGAAATTCCCCAGACTTGTGAGAGGTACGCCTTTGTATTGCTAGATTCCAGTGTAAAATCCTAGAAAGTTGGATGTTTCTGCCATATTTAATTCAGTTCAAATCAGTAAGCACTTATTAAGCATCTGCTCTATGTGTCTATAACGTAGTAGTGTAGATAGCTCTTTCTGCGTTTCTGTCTGCCTAGTTATTTGTCTGTCTCTCTGCCTGCCTGCCTGCCTGCCTGTGTACACACAGATTCCAGAAAGAAGCATTCCAGAGTGGCACATTAGGTAGAAGGCCTGTGTTCCAGTGTAACCTCTGACTCATACAGCCTGTGTCACTCTGAGCATCACTTCATTCTCAGTGCCCCAGGCAGTTCTCCTGAGATGACTTTTTGGTGCAGATGCCAGCCTCTCTTGATGAAGAGAGTTTCCAATCAGGAATCTTCTCTGCCCCTGTTCCTCCACTGCAGATCACAGCTACTTGAGTTGAGTTTATTCATTGGGTTCCTGTTCTCTCGAACTCCTCAATTCTTCAGACAAACTGACATCTATACAGCCTTTCCCGTTTTGTGCTTTTAGAGTTGATTTTGTTTAGAAGGAAGTTCCAAGCTTTGCCTTTATCTTTATGCTTTAGATCTAGAATGAACCTTAGTGGTATATCCCAGCTCCCTCTTGCTAAAGAGAAGATAATGGAGTTCCAGAACAGAGTTACCCAAAGTTGCATGATTTTTTCATCACAGATCTTTCCCAGTTCAGGCTGTTCCCCACTGTCATAATCATAACTCACATTTCACCCACATTGATTAAGAATCAGGAACTTACATACTAATGGGGAAGACAACATGTTCATATATGAGTAGGTGTTAAATAGAAGCCTAGTGAATACAGAGTAGTTTAGGGAGCTGCGCCCTGGCACGGGGCTTCTTAAACTTGTTCCACTTGAAGCCCCTTTTCTCCTCTAGGCAGCAGCACTGTGTGCCCTGAGGGCATGCCTGGTGCAAAGTGCACATGCTTTGTGTTCAGAACCTAGGCTGCAGTGAAGTTGCTGCTTTGGCATAAGGAAGTCCTCCTGCCTTTAGAAACACTTTGGATGCATTAAGCTTTTGGTTTTTAATTGATTTTTGGTCATTGCATGTTCAGAAACATTTTACTCTTGCCAAATTTTTTGCTACTCCATATGGGGTCACGACCCACAGTTTAAGAAGTACTTTGGCAGGGGGGGGGGGGGGCAGGAAAAGCTTCATGAAGAGAACTGTGTGGGATGGCTCAGGTCCCTACATAAATCAATTACTCAGAGGCCTCTCAAAGTGATGACAGAAAAGAGATTTATTCGATTCTCGAGAAGCGGGGCTCACCTGTAGGAGTAGGAAAGCTGAAGACAAAGAAAAGGGCAGTGATTTATATAGACCCTAACGCAAGTTCCCCCCCCCCCCCCCACTGACCATTATTCTCATTAGCTGAGAATATGATCTTACATTCTAGACGTCAAATCTAACCAATCCTTTTTGAAATGAAGACATCGAGGAATTATGTGAGTTTTGTCCAGTCATTGAGACCCTAATATACTACACAGTTTTATATCCTTATATGGAACTATTCTGTTCTAAAAATATTGTAACCTTGAGACTTTAGGCCTTACCTCACCCCTGAGAGAAGAATTACAATCTGAGAAGTCTTCACTAAACCTATCCCACTCAGAATGATGCTTGAGCTCAGTCCGGAAGGGTTTCAAAAGGTGATAGTGAGAGATGTTCCAAGGAGGACCAGCAGCAGGGGCAAAGATTCTGAGAAGGGAGATGGAGATATCTCTGTGGAGTAAAGTAGAATTGGAAAAGTAGGAAAGGACCAGGTGGTGAGGGGTTGTAGAGGCCTAAAAGAAGAATTTAGATTTGCTGTCTAAGGCAATAGGGAACTCCTGGTATTTGTGAAGGTGGGGTGGGGGACCTCCATGATCAGACCTGTGTTTTAGGAAAATCATTTGGGATTCGAGGGGAAAGAGAGTTGGGTCAGGTCAAAAAAAAAATGGCAGTGTTACAGTCGTGCAAGGGGAGGCAATGACCACGTTTAGGTGGCATGGAGGGCATAGTAGGTATGGGAGAAGTGCAGGAGAGGTAGAAAAAGGATTTAACAACTGATGGCATTTGTGGGTAGGAGTGAGATTTGGAGGATAGCTGAAGTGAGCCTGGGTGACTGGGGTAGTGGCCTCCTTGACAGCAGGAGAGGTTCAGGAGAAGGGAAAGGACAGGGAAGGAAGACTCATGAGTCCTGGTTTGTCCCCCAGGCTGGTCACCTCATTGTTATCGTCAGCTTCTCATTCTTGCTTACACACACGCCCCAGCCCTGCACATCCGGTCTGCCTGCCACTCTCTCCCCACTTCAGTTCATTCTCTAGTCAGCCGCCAGGGTGATTTGATCTGACCACATAACCCCCTATTCAGGAAATGCTCCCATCTTCTGACTGCGTTTTCACTGGCTGTCCCCATGCTTGGAATCGTCTCCTGGCTTCCTTCTGTGTTCAGGAAGCCTATTCTGGTCCAGGCCAGTGCCTTTTTTATGTTGATGATCTTCAGTTTGCCCTATATGTAGCTTATTAGTGCCTGTTGTCTCTCAAACTAGACTGTGAGGGAGAAAGGGAGGGAATAAGCTTTCTTATTTTAAGGACCTACTTTATGCCAGGTACTGTGCTAAAGGTTTTGCAAATATCTCATGTGATCCTGGGAGGGAGGCTATTATTCTCATTTTTCAGTTAAGGAAACTAAGACAGAGAGAGGTTAAGTGATTTTTCCAGGGCCACATATCTATCATTAGTCAGATTTCATTTCTTGTCTTCCTCACTCCAGATTCAGCCCTCTATCCACTATACCGGCTAGCAGCTTATGAGCCCTTTGAGAATAAGAACTCTTTTTTCCTTTCAGGATACCCCCAGTGTTTAACACAGTAGGCACACAGTAGGCACTTAATAAGTGTTTCATGCCTGAATGACCAAAATCAGTAGTGAGATAATAGGTATTAAGAGTATGCAGTTTCCTTGTTAAATTCTTCCTTTAATTGACAAAGGACAGAAAGAGATCTTTTCTAGGTGGGCTTTTCATTGTACAGTCCTTTATCAATCACTTCAACATTCCTTTAGTTAGGGAGCTCAGTTGTGTTGGGTTCAGAATGGAATTAGTTTATGGGACAGTATTTCGCATGAATACTACAGAAAGGTGGTAGAATCTTTCCTTTTCCTCCCATGGCACAGAAGTAGGAATAATGACCACTTTCCTAGAGGGTGTGCGATTTGTTATGTGTTTCTTTTTCTGTGTTTGAACTGAATTGTTAATGGTTGTTAAAATCCATTCTCCAGAAGGTCATTTCATTGCAAGTTAGTTGCTTGTTTGCTTATCACCTTTTAATGCCCGATACCCAATTAACCCATCAAATTATTCTGGGGTTGGCGGCCCTTTCACTGTATCCACACATTTTCACCTTGTAGTTTTTTCAGTCTAATTAACCAGCCACTCGAGATTTTAATAGACTCAGTCACTGTTGCTCCTTTATAAAACATCTGTACTTTGAAAATCAAGTGTGGACAATTTGGAGAATGCATTTGGAACAGAGCGCTTTGAACAATTTGAGGAGCTTGTTGTTCAGTCGTTGGGGACAGCTAGGTGGCTCCATAGTACATAGAGTGCCAGGCCTATGATCAGAAAGACCTTAGTTCAGATTTGACTTCAGACACTTAACTAGCTGTGTGGCCCTGGGCAAGTCATTTCACCATTTGTCTCAGTTTCCTCGTCTGTAAAGTGAGCTGGAGAAGGAAATGGCAAACCACTTCACTATCTTTAGTAAGAAAACCTCAAATAAGGTCATGAAAAATCGGACATTAATGAAATGACTGAACAAAAATTTTGCAAGGTACATTGATTCTCTGTAAATGTATCTGGAATTCCCCCCACCCCTTTTTTTTCAAGTGAGAAAGTAGCTTGGTTTTGCTTCCCTGTTATGTTACATAATAAAAAAAAAATAAAGTGACTTGTATATGAATATGTATGTATATAATAGTGTTCCACAAACATTTACCAGCAAATTCTGTAAGGTTCAGACAGCAAAGTGAGACCCTTATATGTAACTTGTAAAAGTATCACAAAGTGCTTGCTGGGAACTCTTTAGATAATATAAAAATTGTGAAAAATTAAAAAATACTTAATTACCAGCATACTCCACTGGAAGAAGACATTTAAATATCTAAAATGATAAATAAATAGGTGATTCAGTGCTATTGCAAAAGATTCTTCTTTTGATAGAAAGTTTCTAAAAAAAGTCTTGACCTTCCACTTAAAAGCTGATGATTTCCTCTTTCACTTTATCGAGGGGCCTGCCCAAAGTGAGCTCTTTTAGCTCCCTTTGTTTGTCCCCGTTAGAGCTGATTAGAAAAGAAAAGCTATCCCTGCTCCTTACTAAAAGTAATCTTGAATTTGTATCATTGACCTCCTGCCCGCTTCCAGGCCCCTTGTACCTTTAGGCTCTTTCCACTGCCTTGAACATTCTGTGGACCCTACTACTTTAAAAGAAAACAAGATGAATCTTTCCTCGACTCTTCTGCCCCTTTTTGGCAGGCTCTTCACTGCTAACCTGGTTGACATCTTCCATGACGTTTGCTGACATCTTTGACAAATATACATCTCCTCGTTTTATGCCTCATTTGATATTGATAATCAAAGGGTTGTCAAATCCCATTATCCTTTCTGTCTGAAATAATCTTTTATGATGTTAGCATAAGCATGTGAGATACTTTATTAGGGCAGAACCCTTGAGGTGTCATTTTGCTCTGCCAAGTCAATGGCTTTGTTAGAGTACACACACTAAATCCAGTGTCCTACATTCTCTGTGCTTTTGGACAGCCGTAACTTTAACTGCATGTTCTGCTGCACAAGACCATTTGTCAAAGTTTCTTTCTTATGCTTTCATCACACATGCCATCGAAAACCTGTGAAAGAGCATCGTTTGTAGTTGTTCATTTGTTCTTGATGGACTTTATTATTATGATTATAGTCATAGCTGTCATTTTTTCCTGATCATTCTGAATCTTTTGTCTTACTAACATCTTGAAAATCAGTTCCTCAATAGCATCAGAATTCTGTGGTCTCCAGCACAAACCTTGGTGTCTACCTGGTCTGGTCATCCTTCTTTTCTTGTCTTTGCTTTCTTTTATTTCTACTTCCTCATACAGAAGTTTGGGAACTGTGTTAGAGTCCAAATATGGTTCCTCCATTGTGATTATTGGACAGAGTTGTAGTAGCAGGTCAGTGGCTCAGTGGATAGAGCACTGGGCCTAGAACAGGAAAACCTCAGGTCATATCTAGTCTCAGACACTAGTATGATCTTGGGTAAGTCTTTTAACTGCTCTCTCTCAACTATGAAAAGAAGATAAAAGTGCCCATGTCCCAAGGTTATTGTGCGGACAAAAGGATAATATTTATAAAATGATTTGTAAACCTTCAAGCACATAAGTGCTGCCTATGATGGTAGTGAGGATAATGCTCTCAACACACCTTTTCTATTTTTCATCTGGTGTCCTCTTTCCAGTTTCATCCTTAAGTGTGCTCAGAACAAACTGGTTAGAATTTCATGCCTGGCTTTCTGAAAACACGTTTTCTCTTCTGCCGCTCCTTGCTGTTTTATAAAATACTGCTGTGCACCATCTTCCATTCCTTTCCTCAGTAAGGTTTTGTAAATGAGTTTTTATAATTCCTCTAACGTTGTTCTTGCTGCCCTCTCTGCATAGCAAGAAAGTCAGTCAATAAGCATTTATTAAGTGCATACTATGTGCCAGGCTCTAAGAATACAAAGAAAGGAAAAAAGACAGTCCCTGCTCTCGAGGAGCTCAGTGTAATGAGACAACATGTAAACAACTGTGTACATAGACACCATATAGAAACATACATATTCAACAGAGGAAAGGCACTAGGATTTAGGTTAATTGGGAAAGGGTTCCTGTAGAAGGTGGGGTTTTAGCTGGGACTGCAAGGAAGCCAAGCCTTTGCAGGATGGTTAAAGGATGAGGCAGTTTCTTAGTTTTTGGGACTCATAGTTGTGTCATTTTAAATTTCCTTTGGGAACCATGGTAGGCTGTGCCAATTTCTGTATCTTCAGTAATAGTTTTAGTTGTGTGCCTTACTTTCTGAGTTGCATTCTTCAAATTAGGTCTTGATTTTATTCTTGTAAGTTGGTCTGATTCCTCACTTAGCTAATTTTAAAATGACTCCCATATCAGTAACTGGTCATTTCCTGTCTTGTAAGAGGTAGTCAGCATCACTTTTGTGATGTCCTTTGGTTTGCCATGGCCAGCCCCTTCTGCCTTTCTTTTTGAAAAAATTGTTCATGATGTAGAGGTACAGGGCATTGATAAAGTAGGTCTACAAGTCTTTTCCTTTTTTCATTTCTTGATGCTGTTTTCCAACATTTTTGGCTGTCCTTCCCAATAATCCCCTTTCTAGTGAAGTCTCAGAATGTTAAAGCTGTATGTTCATAATTAAGGTCATTGTTTGAGAGCCAAAGAGTTGACTTAATTTGGCAAGTTTTATGAAGAACCTCTTTCGAATTCTTTATGGAATTTCTCTACCACCTCATCATCTCCAAAACCAGACGTTGGTGTATGAGCTGCCATTATCCTCATGGGCACCTTTGTCCTTATGCTCATCCTCAGCATAGTATGAAGTGTCTCTGGACATTGTGGGTTTGCTTGTTGTTTCTGCCTTTGGAAGCACCCCTTAAAACACCATCTCTTTGAAAGAAAAGTTATTCATAAGAATATATGTTTTTAAAAATTCTTAGATTCTGTGTGACCCAATAATTGCTCCTAGTTGCATTTTGGAACCAGAGTACCAAGCCCCTTGTATTTCCCCTTCCCCCTCCTCTCTCCACACCCCTTTCCCTCCCCCCTATTGCTGCTTGCTCTCTCTTTCTAAGCCCCACCTCATCTCCCACTTCTCTAGGCTGACTGCCTGGCACTAGATTGCCACCCTTGGAAAGCCAGCTCCCAGTTGGATTTCCCAGGCCTGCATCCCTCCACTAGACAGATTCCATCACAGTTGACAGCAGTTCCAACTTCAGCTATTTAATAATAACTGCTCCTTATATGCTTTAATCTTAAACAAACAAACTTTTTAGTTGTATGGAGATTGTTTAACAATAATTTAGTAAAAAAAAATAGCTCCTGCTAATTTCTAGATTTGGAGTGTCTGATGCTGATCTCTTCCAAGTGCTGATGGACTTGCCTGTTATGGAGGCCTTCCTGGTGCTGGGCTCGCTCCTTTGGGTCATGTGCTTAGGAGCTCTTCTGAGAAGTGGGCTCTGTTATACCTGGGGGGCTAGCACAGTTTGTAAAGACCAGCAGGATAGTTCTGGAATTATGTATCTCTCTGGGTAAAGGCAATTCTAGGCTAGTAATTCTCTCCTAATTACATGGAACATAGAGAAGTAGTTTGCTTTTAAAATATGTGATTAGGAAAGGCAGATTGCAAATATTAAGTAGAACAAAATGCCATCCTCTTTAGAGAGCTGTATTGATTGCGCATGGCATTTAGCTGGTAATTAAATACTGTCTTCCATAGGGCTGTGCACATAATAGGTGCTAAATAAATATGCGATAAAGGAATGCTTGAAATACCGAGGCTGTCACCTCTGTTATTGAGATGTGCTGAGCATGAATGAAACTCATTTTTTTTATTGTCTGCAGACCTAGTCTAAAACCAGTGTCAAATCTGGCTACCAAAATTTATGTGACTTTCATTTACAGAGGTTGAATAGGCAATAAATAAATATTCCTGAAGCACATTCAAATATTTTAAAATAAGAATCAGCATGGAGGGTTGCATAGCAGGCTATAGTTGAAATCACAGGACCTGGGTTCAAATCCTGCTTCTTTTTCTTACTGCATCTTTAACTTTAAATGAATCAATTCCCCCTCATGGCCTTGATTTCCTACTCCAGGGAATGACAGCATTGGACTAGAATTCGGAGGTGTGATAACCGAGGCCTCTAGATCCTCCAGTGTAATCCTGTGTCTGAATCCAAATTTCACAGAACAAATCCCCTTAGTAAAAGAATTTGTTCTGTAAAACTTGACTCAGTCAAAAGGCCGCACCCAAGGACCTGAAGGGCCACGTGTGGTCTAGAGGCTGCAGGTTCCCCACTAGATCCCTGAGGTCCCTTCAAGCTCAAAATCCTGTGTTTCTTTGGTTTGCTAATAGGCTGCTTTGTTAAGTTTTCACAATTCCAGCTCTGCCAACTAGTTAGCAAAGAAAGTGGAATTGTCATGTGTTTGTGTCTTACCTGTTTGAGCCTCTGTGTAGGTTTCCTACCAATATTTGGAATTTTCTTTTGTATTTTCAGTGAACATTTGTCCTGTGCCTTCACGTTTTTTCTTCATGGGGAAAGTAATGTATGCACAAGTGTGGAGATTGCTCAGCACCAGCCAATTTATCTGATTAATGAAGAGCATGTACATATGGCTCAGTCGTCCCCTGCACCGTTTCAAGGTAAGTGTGCTACGATGACTTCCGAAGCATTCGTCACATTGCCCAATGAAGAACTGAAAGAGAAAGCATGACTTTAAATAAGTGGACTCTGTGAATCTTGGCCTATTACTTCACAAGGAGACATTTTACTCCAGCAGTTATTTTGAAAACTTGTCAGCCTTGTGGCTAAAACACCCACTGTTGGGGATCTCAGCATATCAGAGTTGGAAGAGCTACTGAGGCCCAGCGAGTGCAACCCAGGCCTGAATCAGAATCCCTGTGATAATCAGCCCATGTGGTCAGCCACATGATTCTGGTAGTCTGTACTGGGGAAGAACCCACTCTGGGAGAGAAAGGCCTTCTGATTTTAGGTTGCTCAGATGGTTCTACTTCTCTGGGTTGGAATGGGTCTAAATCTGTTGTGAGATAGTTCTTCAAGTCCATTCTCAGTCTCCCCAGTTCCTTCAGCTGATCTTTGTGGGGCATCTGGCAGCCCTTCCCCATCCTGGCCCTCTCCCATAGACACTCTGCCACAGAAGTGTGACCATGAAGAAGGAACACAGTGTTCCCTCTATGGTGTGGCCACATCCCAGCCGGACTGTCATCTATTCCACAACAGTCCCAGTCCTAGGCAATACAGCTATTTGAAACAACCTAAGAGGGCCTATTGACCCATGAAGAAGAGATTTGTTCCAGGTTGCCTTCAGTTGCGTGTGTAATATCAGCTCTAAACTGGTATCATTGCCAAGGACACCCCTGGGAGCCCTGCCTCCGCAGGACGAAGGCCAGCCTCAGTGATTGCTTGAGCTTGGCAGTCATGAGCTAATAGCTAAGTTGTTCAAGAGTGGTCCACATTGAGTCTGGCAAGAAAGTGAGGAGCCCCCAGGTGCAGGAGGCCACCAGATTGCCTAAGGATGGTTGAAATGGAGTGGGTCAAAGTTCCCATGCTGATCAGAGTGAGATTCCAGCCTGGAAGTAATAGGGAGAAAAGGAGACCTTGCCTTAAAAAAACTGACATTGTCGAAGAAGAAAAAGGAGCATTTCCTACATAGTCAAAGAAGGAAAATAATTTCATATTATATCAGTTAATTGACAGATCTTTAAATACAGAATTTTATTACTTTGCAGATTAGTTAACCTGATATCAGTAATGATGGATTGTAATATTACGCACAATTAATATTAAACTCAGCATTTTTTGTTTCAGGAATGGTAGTTGTTCCATCTGGTGCGTGGTGCCTTTTGGAAGTGTCAGTGTTTTATTTTCTCATAAGAATTGAAAAGAGCAGACCACAACATAGAGTAATGCATATTAAATTCTAATAGCTAACTTCTTGACTGAAAATTAATGAAATTTTTTTCATCGCCTTAATATTTGTAAAAGACTAACTTGATCATCTTGTATGGGTAACTGTATTCTGAGTCAGTGTTTTTAATCTTTTTATTTCATAATTCTCTCTGAACAACGTTTTCTTTAGTTTTGTGGCACAAAGAAGTTTAGCAGAAATATACTTAAGATCAGGCAAAGCATAAAAAGATTTTCATTGACACAATACTAGACTGTCATGAATAATTAACATCTGATCAATTGTTCTTGATATTCTATAAAGCATATTGATTGATATTAATGAAAACTGTAACAGTTGTGTTCGGGAATTACAGAAGAAACACAGACCACCCTCACAGGGACTGGTTATGATTTATTATTGTCAAAATGAAAACTTTGGCCAGGTTATAGGATTATGGATCTCTAGTTAGAAGATACATGAGATATCATCCAGCCCAACCGGTTTCAGATGGCATGGTTGAGTCACCTGCCCAAGGTCACAGAAGGAGCTAGAGGTAGAGCTGGCATTTGGGCTCCATCCCTGTGCTGCAGGCTGCTCCAAGTGCACCCCCAATGGACTGGTCAGGACTGTCCTGGCAGCCTCCGGCTGATGGGAGTCCAGGACTCTGGAAGCATAGCGGTCTTAGACAGTTTAGTAGAAGAACTCTTTACCAGCATATTGGTGTAATGCAAGTAAACCTGTAGGCTCTGGCTTGTTGTGTCTCTCTGTCCCTTCCTCAGGTCTTTGGGTTTGTCCTAGCCTTGATTTCTGTAATCCTTAATGGGTGGTGATATATATCTCCTTGAGATCTAAAGATGATCAAGTACTTTTTAGTATAACATAAAATACTATTTTAAGGAATCTCCATATGTTACCCACTCACTACTGCCAAATTAATTTTCCTTATGAAGAGAACAGGCAGCATTCCCCATCACACTTGATTTTGGTTTGTGTTGTAAATAAATTACTATAAAATTTAAAACACTCCAAATCATAAGATTGTGTAACAGAGCTTATAGAAGTATTATTGGTTTAGACCTATAATTTTAAATTGGTGTGGGGATTCCTGGTGAGGAAATTCCTTCTACTAAGATAGATCTGCAGTCATGCAACTCAGACCTGTAGTTCCCAGGAGTCCCCTGAAGGCACTCAGAGAGTAAGGATTTACCCCATCACACAGTCCAAGCTAGACTCGAACCCCCAATGACAACCTCCTGTCCGCTATGCTACCCTGTTTCTCATAGCAATGCTATGAATCAGTGATGTCATTGAGTATGAATTGTTGTGGCCACATCTGTCATTTACCTGTTTAAGAAAAAAGCAAAATCAAAGCAGCAAATGGAATGTATCACTTCAGACCTTTTCAGAAAAATGCTCCTCTTCTAAGATCTCTGTGGAACAGCTGTGTTTGATCTTGCTGGTTTCTTACTGATACTGTAAGCTGCAGAAGTACTCAGTGATGGATACCTTAATAATTCAGCACATAATGTTGTGGAGGAAGTACATCATTAGGGCTAATAGCTGCAGAAGACTGAGACTTTAAAGCCCTCCCTGGTCTTCCAGAGTGCTAAGGCAGAGAAGCTACCCTACTGCTACTTTTTGGGTGTCACTATCCCTTAGCTAGTTGTATCCCAAAGTAGCAGGAGTGTGCCCATCTCTGAGAGGCAGCAGTGGGGGGACTCTGTCCTATCCTTTGGGATTCTTGGGCAAATTCAGACAAAACCAAAGGTAGCTTTTACTAAGAAATATACAATATTGACCTGGAAGCCAAAAAATTAAGCATGTCTGCTCATTGTGTTACGTAAATTTTTGTTTCCTTGCTCCTTTTAAAAAAACAAATTCTTCCAGAATTCTTCTAGAAGAAAATGGCATAAAATTTTTAAGAGCTAAAAATGCCACTTTAAATAAGTATTTTGCAGTGACCCTGCAAATATTTCAATAAGATCACAATTCAGCATTATGTTAAATTAACACACTCATACTTTCTCATGTCATATGTTTTATGTCCTATTGCTCATTTGCTGTTTAGATTCCGTTTATTGTAAGTTTGTCATTTGGGAACCTCAGAAACCACAGAGAGAGTATTCACACACTTTTTTCTGACCTCTCCTACATTGCTAATTTCATGTACTTCCAATGCCTGGGATCTTGGCTCTGTGTGTGCTCCCTCTACTGAACACCATTACTGCACCTCCTGTGACTTTTGTGTCCAGTCTTGAAAAGTTCTGGCTAAAAACATCGCTTGCTTCTATCCTAGTGATAAACCACTCCACTCTCGACTCTGGTGATGCTTGTGTTACATACATACATACAGTCCATTGCCAGACCATGCTCATAGCCTTTCCATCTTGCAAGACTCTGCCAGACTAAGTCCTCTTGGAAGGTGGCCTCCGTGCCGTGATGAGACATGAACTTCAGCTTGAATCCCACTGTCCACAGGAAACCTTTCCTGGTTCTCTCAGCTGTTATAGCCTTCCTTCTCCAGTTACATTCCATTTACTTTGTATGTAGCTTGTATGCACCTTTTATGTCTCTTCTCCCCTTCCTCTCCTTCTCCTCTCATTATTACAGTGGGAGTTCCTTGGGACTAAGTAGTGCTTTATCTCTGTGTATCTCCAGCATTTAGCTTTTAGCTTAGCTTCTGAACCATAGGAGGTATTTAAAAATTGCCTATTGATTAATTGGAGGAAAATGAGACATTAGTGTATGCCCTCTCACTATTTTAGCCTATTACAACATAAAGAGAGAACATCTTGTCTTCTTCAATAGAAAGACTTGTGTAAAGCAGGCAGTTTAATGAGTTGTATAGTTTATCACAGAATCACAAACTTTTAGGATTGAAAAGAGTTTCAGATACTACTAGATTCAAGACATACCTGAATAAAAATCATTTCATCTGTATTGTGATTGAGGATCAACCATCCAACCTGATGACTGCCTGGAATGACTGACTAGATGATCACTTGAAGCCTTAAATTTATTCTGCCTCAAAAAATTGATATGAGCTGAAAAAGGGTGTAAATAAAAGAGAACAATAGGATGATAAATGCTTTGTGTCACTGTCATTTTCAAAGGATTTCTGAAATAGGGAAATGTGTTTATGAGAAAGTCTGTGCTTTGACCTAAAATCACCACACATGCTGGGATATACTGAGGAAGGAGGCATTGTTGTGATATCTTCACTGTAGCCTGGGGTTTCTCTTTTTTCTGTAGTGCTGGTGAGCCCCTATGGTTTAAATGGGACGCTGACAGGCCAGGCATATAAGATGTCAGACCCAGCCACCCGCAAGCTAATTGAGGAATGGCAGTATTTCTACCCAATGGTGCTGAAGAAAAAAGAGGAGCGAAAGGAGGAAGAGGACTTGGGATATGATGATGATTTCCCCGTGGCAGTTGAAGTAATTGTTGGTAAGAGAAAATGTTTTGCCTGAAGAACTTTTTCTTCCTCACTTAATTTAAAAATAATAGTTCAGATTCACCAGAAACATCCTTCATTACTTTCCTGTCTTGTTTGGTGACTCTCTTGGCACAGTAGAGCATTCTGAGTAGTTCTCTTGCCTGAAGCTCTGACGGTCCCTGTATCCCAAATGCTATTATCATCCTACCAGGCAACTTATTTAAGCGCCTGCTCGCTGTTGAAGGGATAAAGCATATAATTTAATGTAACATCTGATTGGCATCACTGTTTTGGCCACTGAATGTGGATCTTAGTTATGGTGAACTGAGTGATTTTGTGGGCCATTTCCAAGCTATGCTGACTTCATTTTTACTGTCACTCCTCGTAGGTGGTGTTCGTATGGTGTATCCATCAGCCTTTGTTTTGATCTCTCAGAATGACATCCCAGTGTCTCAGAACGTTGTCAGTACTGGAGGTCACATTGCCGTTGGCCAGCATGGAGTTGGAAGCATGAAAGACCCCAGCCATTGTGGGATGCCACTCACCCCACCCACTTCTCCAGAACAAGGAATCATAGGTATGCAGAATAGAATTTCAGTTAGAAGAGGATCTGAGGAATCCTTTAGTCTTCATTTTACAGGTGAATGAAACTGAGGCCCAGAACTAAGTAACCCTGTGGAATAACTAGAACTGGTTTTAAGCAGCAAACGAAACAAAACTACGTTCCATAAAGCTAACTGAGTGAAAAGCCTTTGGAATTGTGGTGAGTTCTATGGCTGCTGTGTGGTGTCATTCCTCAGACCAATCAGAATGCTGCCACATTTACATTTTTGTAACTCCCTGGTGGTGGAATCATGTTGCCATAGTATAGGGCAAGTAGCTGCAACATGAACAAGTAAAATATTAGAATACACTGTTCTTAGTTCATTTGCATGCCTCTTCTGTTTTGCCCAAAGTGACTGATTTGAGTTTTACACATCCATTGGTATGTCACAAGTTTTGTCCAAATGCTAGGTAGCAAAAAGTATGCTTCCCTTTTTATAGCCAACTAAAACTAAAAGCTGTAGAGGTCAGAGCCTTTGCCCAAGTTACTATAGCCAGGGACAGACCTGGGAACAAGAGCCTGTCAGCTCATTCCTAGCTAGAATTCTGTGTACTAGGAAATTCTGCCTTTCTAAAGTCATTAGAGTTGACAGGCAGCTGGAGTATGGGAGGAAGGAAGCCTTGTCAATATTCTCAATTGACTGCATTGTTAGTGAACATCACTGCTGGCAGAACTCCAGTGTAGGCAGTGGGGAAGCTGTAGGTTTCACAGTGGTCATAGAATTTGAGAAAGTTTTTTTTGTTTTGTTTTGTTTTTTTAATGGATAAGCTTGGGAATCATTTCAGTTAAGGACACTTTTGCTCCTGGGTCAGCTAACAAGTTACCCTTGTGACTCTTAGTTTGTCATGCGCTAGTCATTTTCACAAGAGAAAAGAATGTGGTCACCAAGGTTAAGGTAGCCCTTACTACTTATTTCTCACCAGAAGTCTTGATCTTTCACTGAACACTGAAATCATATTTATAATAATAGATTGCTGTCACATGCCACCTTAATAGCTGAGCTGGAGTTTCTTAAAATACTCTCATTTGGCCATCCTAAAAGGGGCAGTAGAAAATGAATTCTTAGCAGATGGATATTGATAAAATTCCAAGTTTTTTTCATCCCTTTAGAAATAGTCTAGACTTATTGTCTCCCTAACAATCACATCTACAAGTAGTACCTGTTTTTTCATATCCATAGGTAAATAGTAATAGGTATGTTAGAACAGAGAATATATATACCCTGCAAATTTTGCCTGGGATTGGGTAAATCAGTCATGAATTGTTATTATATGTTCTAATTAATGATTTAAAGCCTTACATTCAGTTCAGTGAATTTATATTATTCTGGAAGTAGAACTTTAGCTGTGAACCACTAAGTATAACTATTGACTTCACCATACAATAAAATTCTCCTAAAACATTCAGATAAATGCAGTCATCTCCACAGGGAAAGCATAGGGGAAATCCTTCTAGAAAATACTTCTTGTGATGGCACAGTGACCAAAAGTGAAGTACTAGATTGAGTTCAAAGTTTGCATCTCATCAAAGATAAAATTTTGAAAATATGAGTATACCAGCCTTAGCTTAAAGATTAACCAAAGGCTACAAATGGTGCCTATTTGCTAAATGTGACATTTTCATAGTAATGTACAATTACTCAAATTATACATGTTGTATATGGGGTCCCTACTTAGGCCACTGAATGCAGCCTTTAAACCCAGCAGAGTCAGACCTAGTCCTCTCTCCACCTTCGTTTCTATTCTGAAACCCAATATTTCAGTTGTTGCGGTTTAGTGGCCACAGGGCCACAGGTGATGGGGTTCATGGGCTTCTAGTGGCTTTGATAGCGTGTCTCGCTGACGAGTAAGGGCTCTGTTGAGGAAGGCTTTTCTGTTTTGGGTGAGGTTTACAAATGCCACTACTTCTCGTCTGGATGGAAACCCTACTTTTAGTGTTGCTCCTGTTACGGAATAAAAACATCTGAACCAAATAAATGTAAAGACATGAAAAAAACCCCTTCTACAGTGAGGGAGTACTACACATCAACTCTTTTAGAAAAATCAGCCTGAATTTCATCTGTGTGGCCTCTATAGTTGGTCTCCAGTGATGGAGGCGGAGCCAAGGTGGTGCCGAGGTGATCATCTTGCGCAGCTTTTGTAATTTAGGAGCTGCCCCGAAGAGTGACCGGCCTCTGCTTGGACAGCTCCAGTACTCATTTTGACTGCCTCTGCTGTTTTTGATGGTCTCTGGTACTCTGATCACCCCACAGACTGTCAGTGCCTTGGGGAGCCAGAGCTTGTCACTGATCGTGTTCTGTTCTGTAGGCCTTTCAGCATCTAATGTGATGTCAGACACAGAGGGAGACGCACAGCAAATAACTGTAGAATTGAAATGAACTGTGTGACATCATGTTATAAAGTGGAGAAGCTTTGATAGAAGATAACTGCATATGTTTTATATATACATATACAACAATAAAACTGTAACCATATTTTCATATATATATATATATATATATGTACACACAAATATATAAAACCTACACTTACATATGTATGTGTGAATATATAGGTATGTGAATGCATGCGCACACACTTACACACGCGATCATCTAGCTTCTAAATGGTTTTCTAGGAAGCTAGAAAAATTGCTGCCCTTCAGAGAGATGTGTTTGAGCTGAGGGAGCAGTCCTTGAGGAAATGTACAGGGATGATCCACAGGAGAGTAATGGTTGTGCTGCATTTTGCCAAATGTATTCATGTGACAGGGGCAGAACACCTTTAGCAATTACTTGGAATACCAAGACATAGTGAATTTGTGCTGCAAACTGAAGGGCAAATTCATTGTAATTAAATACAGATTTTTCTGTTGCAAACCTGGTGAATCCATAATCAACATTATGCTTTCATATCAAATAGACTAGATTAATATTGGCTGAGAAATTATTGTGGTCATTTGGATTTTAGTAGTTGTCTGGGATGAGACAGTACGAGAAAAACAACCCTAAAGCTTTAAGCAGCCGGCTCTCCCAAGTTAGGGAGCCTGAGTGCCTTCCATGCCAGCAAAGAGAGCATGTGTCCTTTGTGGAGATGGTCTCACCCAGGGTTGGAGTCCTGACACATCAGCACAAATGGGTCTGCTTGAGATGTGACCTTGGGAAGGTTCCCAGGCAGACAGTGTCTTCTTTCTGAGGCCACTCCTGGGTTATGTGATTGTCAAGCTCCCTCTGCTGTTCCCTCCTAAGTTTGAAAATAGTCTGCATTCAGGTTTAAGAAAACCAACCATGCCCTTTGTGAAGGGAGGACGGAAGCCGGAGTAACTGTGCTGGCTGACTGGGCTCTGCCCCCTGCAGAGAGGTCATTCCAAGTACAGAAGCCCCTGGGTGGCAGGGGGTCAGTATCTGTTGATGTTGGCAGTGATTAAAGTGACTTCCATATTAAACAATAGCCTTCCAGCTAGTCTTTTTTTTTCCCATAAAAACAATGGAATTTTATCAGAAGCAGTTCAGTTAAAAGGTAAGATTGGTTTCAGCAGTCCAACGTGATATGAACGTTGTGAGATCAAGCCTCCAGGAGTCACGCATTCACTGCTTTACTGCTGGAATTTTGGTCCCTCTTCTTCTGGTGTTCATCTTCAGTCTGTTTGGAAATGGGTTGCCCCCAGGTGCCTTTTAAAACCATGCATGTTGTGTGTTCAGTTCACCGTTTAACTGAAGGGGGAGGACCAGCAAAACTTTAACAGGTCGGAAACCAGTGAACGCTACAGCAGTGCCCACTCCCACTCCACAAGGCCATTTTGTCCACACCAACACACCCTGGTCTCAGAGACATAGTCGAGAGTGTTGTCAGTGGGCAGTGTGACATATGGGAGGAAGGCTGAGCCTCCTGACCCACATGTTTGTCTGTCTGCTAGAAGGCCACTGCAGGAAATGCCCTGGTCACATGTCTTGTGGCACCTGCAGAGCGCTTCTGTTTTTCCCCAGGTGAAAGTGGAGGTCCTCCGAGCGCCATCAGTCACTTAGCTGCCCAGGAGGGGATGGCTACTATGCACAGTCCAAAGAGATCGGGGGAGATTCCTCCAAAACTCCACAGTCACATGGTCCACAGAGTCTGGAAGGAATGCATCCTCAACAGAACACAGCCCAAGTAAGTGTCATGTAGATACAAGACTGACATTCAGTAAGAAGGCTCCCTTCCTCTCTTTCAGCTCTGAATTTTCTGCCTTTTGACTTCAGGAGATATGATGAACAGGTATTTGACTAAATTCCGTAGATTATCAGATCATAATTTATTGAATTTTAAGTTAGAGATGGTTTCTTAAAAAAATATCTTCTTATTTCTTGAGAGAGTTGCTTAGGTGAAGAATTTACATAGGCAAGACATCCACTAAGACTTTCCAAGATAGTGACGGGGGGTTTATCATCAGATAGAATACCTCACCCGGAGTCAGGAAGATCTGAGTTCAGATGTGGCATCAGACACTTACACCAGCTTTGTGAGCCTGGACAAGTCATTTAACTGTTTGCCTCTGTCACCTCTCAGGCTTTCTGTGCAGTGCTGATTTAGCATAGTGCCTGGCACATAGTAGTAGCTGCTGTTATTAGTATGTTCAGTACAGGATTCAGGTAGTTAGAGTCTGTCTTGTCTGATGAGAGAGTTCTCTCTTCCTTTATGGTCCTTTTATGTACTAGGCTTATGCCTTGATTGGCAGGAAATTATTAGCTCAAGCTGGTAGCTTTTTTTTTTTTGCCTCTACTAACTACAGAGCTTTTGAAATCTGCCCCCAGCTTGTGATGGGGAGCTGCTTTGCTCCTATTGACTCAGGGGACTTATTTATCACTGTGGGGAGATAAATAAATGCTCCTCCCTCTTTGCCCAAGAATGATTTCCTTCTGTGGTTTGGGAAGTTGGATTCAGTGTAAATTTTGTAAGAAAACACAAAGCAAGTTAGCCCTAAGTAGAGACTACATTGGTTTTAAATTCACTGACTCTAAAGGAAATTATATCCAGTGCATAATGATCCAGCTTAACAATGCACCATAGAAACAAATGTTGCCCAATTTCATTTCCGATTCAGTGTGTAGCATCTACTCTCTTAAGCAAGACTGCTAAACAAGTCTTAACTTTGGGCATAGAATTATAATAAGCAATCCTGTCAAGTCTAAGTATATTCACTTTGTAATTAGCAAAAGGTTCTTTAGACAAGATAAAATCATAATTTTGAAATAGAAGCAAAATCATTCTTTTCAACAAAACATTGAGCTGATCCCATGTTGGACTCTCCTACAGCTTGTTGGGTTGCTAGTGGAGGAGGAGGTAGGAGAGGTGACAGTGTATATTAAATTCCCTTTGTGATATTATAGAATTAGTAAACCATCCTCAACTGAAGATGATCTGAAATTTCATATTAAAATAAGTGGCCCAGAGGTATTTTTACTAGTATAAGCTGATTCTTTTCTGTCTTGTAAAATATAATTTTCCAAATAGCATTTCTAATATTATTATGCTTGATTTTCCTTGTTTAGGTGAGCCCTACTTTTTTTTTTCTTTTCAAAGTTGGATTACATACCTCTGTTTTTACAAGTTATATTATTATCTGTAATTCTCATTTATATTCAGATATAAATGATGTGAACCAGAAAAGGTCTTTAGAATTTTCTTGGTATTTACATGTATGAAATCGTGGGAATGCCAATAGGCATATATTTGCTTATAGTTATTTTATAGGCCATTTTCTAGTCAGCATTTTATTCTTTACTTTTCTTACATTTGTCTCTTTATAGTTTTTATTTTCACTGCTCCTTCTCACCCACAAACCATATATTTGACCTAGCTTCCTTGTATCTGAAATATAGATTATTGAGGTGACTTCCCTCCCTGATCAGGAGTCAGGGAAAGGGTGAGAACCACTTGAACACTGGTAGGGGACATTGTGAAACATGTGGAAGTCTTAGTAGAAGCTTAAAACGTAATGATGCATCTGTAAAATGCCACATAAATTTCACAATATCCTTATTTCCATTTACAGAAGGTCAGTATATTTATGATCTTGGGTGTAGAGATGGAAGGGACCATAGAAGTCATCTTATCCTTATAACCCCTTATCTCACTAGTGATGAGTGAGCCTTGGAGAGCTGAGTTGTCTTATCATTGCTTACGCAGATAGTAAAGGACAGGGTCAGGATTTGAACACAGGTCTCCTGACTCCAGTTCCTGTGCTAAGAAGTAACGGCTCTGCCACAGCCTTCTCACCCCTTTCTTTCTGTCCCTGTTACCCCCTGTGATTATTAATAAGGGTAGAGATTCCATTTTTTCACCAGCTAATGCCTGATCTTATAGAACACTTTTTGTCCAGTACCTTTACATGCCATAAGAATCCCTGAAAAGATGTTTTTAAACTGAGCTGACACCATTTATGTTGCCCTTCGGTGCCAGTTCATAGTAGAACCATACTAGACACGATTTACACAGTGTTACATGCACAGAAGCTTTGGAACAGCTTGTTTTCCACATGGCATGATGTGTAGAAAACGGACCTTGAATCTAGGAAAGGCTGGGTCCAAGGACCTCCTCTGACACATGATAGCCATGATGCTTTGGGTAAGCATTGTATGCCTCAGGCCTTTAGGCAACTCTAAGATTAGTTGTAGAGAAGACACTGACTTGAACTGATACAGGGAATTCATTTTTTCCTTCCCCCTAAAGTCACACAGCCAGTCTCTGGCTCTTGGACATCATGTCTTTAAGGGATTTTTTGAAAAGCATCCACAGATAGTTGGTGACAGTCTTTCTGGCTGACTCTTCCACCTCTGAGGTCAGGGAGTTCCCTGGGCTTGAGCACTAGGTACATCCTAACGGTCTCACTGCTTCACTTGTGTCCGTCAAGCCCAGCTTTGGAGATAGTGACCAGACTGTTGGCTAACCATCATGATTAGTGTCTCCAAGATGGTTTCAGATGGCCCAGGAGAGAGGTACATTGTCTCATCTGTGGGCAGCTTTCCATTTGGGGAGTGAGGGTGGCTGCTAATGGATTTGTCTTTGATGGTTTTCACTACAGGAGAAGTCAAGTCTCTGCTCCACACCTAGAGGAAGAAGCCTCTAGTGAGTCTTCTCCTCCTCCTCCTCCTTCTTGGGGTTTTGTGGATCCTGCCCAAAGAGCCAGCTGTTCCTGTTCCAGGTGGGTAGGGGAAAGGGTTGGGGGTGGGAGGGAGCAGCTCTTTTCAGCTGTTTCATGAACTTGGTTTCATGTTTGCTTCTGTGATTGTGGCTGCCAGATCTGCAAATGTCAGAAATGACAACTCCAAGGATGTCCTCCCCGCATTTCAACCAGAATGGCTCAAATGAAGCTCATCATATTTCCCCCAACCAACTGCCCTTCTCAGATGTAGCAGGCTGTGCTTAGCTTTTTCATTTTTTCCATGTTAGAAGAGTCAACTCTGTGTAAAGCATAGCAGAGGGGCTCATGCATCAACACAGCCCCAGGGAATGGAAACAGAGAGCTTTCTTGGGCTCAGAAGATGTGCCTTCCAGCCAGAGTTCTGACACTGCCCAATGTCTTAGCCGTCTTCAGCACCTTTCTGGGTAGTTTTCTCCATCTGAACAATGGGAATAATAACTCTGACCCCACCCATCTCCTGCCTAGAGAGTTGTGCTTTGCAGCAACATTTACCCTTGAACCTTGTACTTAGTGATCATTGAATGTTTCTGTTTAGTGTTGAATGAAGGTTGCTGAGCAGCAAGGAAACCTCCTTGGGAAAGAGGGGCAGAGATGAGTGTGAGCTGCCTCAGTGAAGCTGAAAACTCTTTGAACTCAGAGAACGAAGGGTCTCTGGGAAGGCCCCCTGGTATCATTGTAAGAGGTGAAAATGAGGAGCAAGCATTAGTCAAATTTCCTTGTTGCAAGCTCTCAGTGACACATCTTTAGATAACATGGCAAGGTTTAGCCACTAAGCGCCATGCTGTAGTTAGAATGAGACATTAAAACCCAGTGGTCACTTCACCAAGAACCATTTCTCAGTGTGGCAGGATTATTGAAGTTGGTAACCCCAGAGAAGGTCTTTTCAGCTCTGCCAAGTCTCCAATTTAAAGAGCTTACTGTAAAATTTCTATCAAAAGGCTTTTGAAGAAGCCAAGATCTATGGAATCTATTTCTTTAAAAAAAATTATTGATGACTTTTATCTTTTTCATTGCACTAACTTTGATGTTTTCCCCACCCCACAACCATGTAAGCCCTCCCTTGAAACCAAGAAAAAGTAGTTCATCCCCCACCAGACATAGCGACTGTGCCCTGCTTCCTCCCCATCTGTCCCATGAAAGTGTCACTGCATTTCTTCATTTGCTTGGGGGGGCAGGGGGGGCAAGATTGGTCATTGCAACTGTTCAGAATTTGATATTCTTTTTCTTGAAGGTTGAGTTGAACCGGGGATGTGGGTGTCAACAAATGAGATCTCAGACACCCTCTGCTTCCCACCCCCCCCTTGTTAAACTTTTAGCCATTTGTAGCTAAGCCTTTTGGTAAATCATTGTTGTGCTGTACTCAACAGTAACCTCCCCCTGCTCCCTGCCTTCCTGTCCTAGCCAAGCACCTGCAACTCCTGCTTGACCTCTGATTAAGCAATGACTTGCTTCCCTCTAAGGATTTGCTGTGGCAAAGACTTAGAGTTTTTCTTTGGATGTTTTATTGCATTTTTATTTATTTTGAAAATATTTCCCAATTACATTTTTGTCTTAATTTTTAAAATTTTTGGTTTCAAACTCTTTCCCTTCTTACCCTCCCTCATGCATTGACAAGGCAAGAAATACAAGACCTATTATATGTATAAAGTCATGCAGAACATAATTTCTGCATTAACCACATTCTGGAAAAATAAAGAAAAAATATGCCTAAGTCTCCATGCTAAGTCCGTGAGTTCTCTGATGGAGCTGGGAAGCATTTTATCTCAAGTCGTTTGGAGTCGTAGTGGATCATTGTATTGATCGTCTTTCACAGCTGATGAGCTTCACAATATTGCTGTTACTGTGTAGTGTTTTCTCCTGATTTTGCTCACTTAACATCGGTTCGTAGAAGTCTTCTGAAGGGTTTTTCTTTTATCCTTTATTTTTGCACAGTAGTATTCATAACCTATAACTTGTTCAGATGTTCCCCAATTGATGAACATTTTCTCAGTTTCTAATTCTTGGCCACCACAAAAACAGCTGCTAGAAATGTTTTTGTACATAGGGTCCTTTTCCTTTTTCTCCAGTCTCCTTGGAGTATAAGCCAAGAAACAGTAGTGCTGGCTCAAATTGTACGTACAGTTTTATGGCCATTCTGGCATAGTTCTGATGAGGACTGGAAGGGAGGTGTAAGGCCCCCACAAAGACAGGGTATCAGGGGCAGGTCGTCTGGAGAAGAATTCACGAACTCAAGCATTGTTGAAGTCGAGGTAAAGATTGATTACGCTTTTCAGCAGGCAGGAGTTCTTAGGGAATCTGCAACCTTAAAGGGGTACAGGGAAAGTTTATGTAGGATATTCTATAGTGTCACTTGTGCCATATATGCTAACTAGGTATTTTGGGGTGGGATTAGGGAGTGGGTAAGGAGTGGTCAGTTCTTAAAGGAACATGCACTTTTGGTATCTACTGCATAGATATTTTACCCAGAATTCATCAGGAAATAGCCCAAGGGGTCTACCTGGAGGTGTGGTTTTAGACCTGAAATGTCACTAAGTCAACCAGCTGTCAGGGCTGACCAGGAAAAACCAGGCTTCTCTCGTCAATGTCTGGACAACAAAATTAATTGACAAAATTAATGTTAGGGAGTATAGGTATGTCCAAGTCTAGCATACATGTGATTGGTCAGTTAGTGGTAAATGTCATTATGACCCAGTACACAGCCAGTTCAGCCAGTACACAGGTGGCTACTGCATCAGGAACAGAGATCTAGGGCAGGCTGTCCTTGGGCTGGTGAAATATGCCTGAGATAATATTCTGAGTCTAGGGAGAAATGGGATTTTTAAAAAGAAATGGGATTTTAGAATTGGGGGCCAAATACATGTACCCAAGCACCCCTTAGTTCCAGATTGTTCTCCAGAATGGCCAGATCAGTTCACAGTTCCATCAACAGTGCATTTCCCACATCCCCTCCAGTATTTGTAATTGTCCTTTTCGGTCACCTTAACCAATCTGATAGGTATGACACCTCAAATTTGTTTTAATTTTGCATTTCTCTAATTATTAGTAATTTAGAGAATTTTTTCATGACTATTCATAGCTTTGATTTCTTGCTCTGAAAACTGCCTGTTCATATACTTCGATCATTTATCAGTTGGAGAAGGACTTTTGTTTTTATAAATTTGACTCAGTTCCTTATATATTTGAGAAATTAGACTTTTACCAGAGAAACGTGTGTAAAATTTTTTCCTTCTATCCCCTTAATTTTGACTGCACTAGTTTTGTTTGTGCAAGAACTTTTTAATCTTGTATACTCAGAATTATTGATTTTATCTCCCATGAACTTGCGTCTTGTTTGTTCATGATCTCTTCCCCTAGCCAAAGATCTGACAGATAATTTCTTCTATGCTCCCCTAATTTGCAAAATCTTATCAAGTCTTAATAAAAAATCTCCTTCTGAAACAGATCAAGCTGGAAGGTAGTTAGTGAGCCAGAAAAAAAAGTCTTGATGAGGGGTAGAGTTGCACCCCAGATATGTGGCAGCTTTTTCCCTAGAGGCACTACCTGAACCACCATAGGGGTAGAGGTGGGAAAGACTGGCCCAAGTGCTGACGTGGTGACAGGACCCTGCTGGTAGGAACCAGCAAGGGAGCTAGATGAAGCAGCAGGGAAGGTGGGGGAGCCTAATGGATGAGCAGAGTCATGCTGTACCCCACAGAATGGCCCAGCACTCTCATCATTTCTCCCCTGGACTACGGTAGCAGCTTTCTGATGGGCCTTCCTGCCTCAGCTGTCCTCCAGACTAGCTGCCCAAGTGACACAACCAGGGCGTGCAGGGCAGGCTTTGTCATACTCCCTCAGAAAGCTTCAGTGTTTCTACTCTGCCAAAGAATTTCTTTTGATATCAGTTTGAGAGGATTCAAAGGGTACCAAAGAGATATTCTGAGCCATCTTTATAGATTTACTTCACATTACTTCCTCTGGTTCATTCTGGCCAAACGAGCCTGTTCCCTAGTTTAGTCTCCCATCTCTCTGCCTCTGCCAAGGCTAGCATGTCCTCTCTCCTCACTGCTACTGCTTAAAATGCCTTACTTCCTCAGGGTTCAGCCAGAGTGCCACCTCAACTAGAGCTCTTCTCCTGGCCTCCCTCAAATTCTTAGCATCCCACCTAACACCTCTTCCCCACCCCCACCCCCCATTCCTTTGTGTGTGTGTGTGTGTTCATTTCTAGTACTTCACTGTGAACAAGTGGTATAGGCTGGTCAGGAACTGTTTCTTTTTCTTTTCCCTCTCTGTCTCTGTCTCTTTGTGTCTATCTCTGTCTCTTTCTCTCCTTGTCTCTTTTTCTCTCTGTATCTCTGTCTCTGTCAGTCTGTCTGTCTAGCCAAATGCCTCCATAAAGGAAGCATGGTTCTCCTGGAAAATGTTGCCCACCACAATGCCAGCACCCTCCTTTCCCACTCAGCTTTGGACAGGCCTTTGAAACCCAGTCAACTCCAAGGCAGCCAACAACATTATGGAACAACCCTAGGTCTCCATGTTTAACATCTTTATAGGTCAAGATGGCCAACCGGCTCTTTTGCTAAACCATGCCATTATGTCCCTAGAATCAGTTTTATTAGTCACTGGAGTGTCATTTCATGTAGCTCTGTATAATTTAATGTTACCCTGGTGACCTTCAATGGTTACTCTGATGCCAGTCCAAGGGCCTGGCTTTCTTTTCTGGAGTGATTTATCCCTGGGCAGGCTCTGGCTGACCTGCTGAACAACTCTATGTACAGATTAAATACCAGCAGGGCCTACAGGGCCCCACTGAGCAGCTTCTCAACCCTAAACCTGCCCATGAATTTGTTAGGAAGGGAGCAGCCTAGTTACTCCTGCTTGAATGTGTGTGTACAAACATTGTTTCTACATTCTCACCCACAGTAATAATGGCAAGAACTCACATTTTTGTGACACTTAAAGTTGGGGGAAGTATCTTCTGTGGAGTGGCCTGTGATGTATGTGATACATTTTACATATGAGGAAACTGAGACTCTGTGAGGACAAATGGCTTTCTAATGGTCTCATGACTACAAAATTCCAGTCCTTGGGTCTCCGGCCTCACAAGCAGCCTTGACTCACAGCCAGATGTTGCGTCTGTGGAGTGGAGGATGCTTTTACTGTTTCTTTCTCACACAGTATTAGTACATTCACTTGATATTTCACATCTCATTAGGAAGTCATGGAGATTCATAGACAGTGTCTTGTCCTCCCCAGATTTTGTTAGTTAAGTAAGGAGCTTTCTTGTAGATCCACTGACTTTTGTAAGTCCCTATCTGAAAGAAGTAACAAGAAAGGTTTGGGGATGGAAGTGTTGTTTGGGGGAGTTGTGGTGTTTGGTTTTTTTTAATTAATGCATTTCTTAGTCATTAAAGCTCTGATTCTTTCAGTTACATAAATAGACATAAATGTGACATAAATAGATTTTTTAAGCATCACGAGGCTCGTAACAGTGGTGAGTAGGAGCACAGTGTTTGTACTTCTGCACAAGTGAATTTCCTGCCTAGTCAGCCTCCTCTCACTCTCCTTCGTTGTACTGAGTCTCATTTCTCTATGGGCAGTTAAAAGATGGAAGCTTGCAATGCCCTGGTATGCTTAGCGTGAGTTATATAAATAGACAGATGCTCCATGAAACGTCACTTTTTGTCCCCTCAGAAAGGAGTGACACCTTTTGGTGGTGACTTTATTTCTTTTGTCATCCTAGGCATAAGGGTTTCAAACAGCGTTGTGCAGTTGGACCCAGCCGACCCCCTTCAATATCACAGCCAGGGTTCACTGTTGGCCCACCATCTTCTTCATCTTTGCCGCCTCCAGCCTCTTCTAAGCACAAAACAACAGAAAGACAAGAAAAAGGAGACAAACTTCCAAAGCGGCCTGTGATGCCATTCCACCACAGGCCCTCTGTCGGTGAAGAGTTATGCATGGAGCAGGATGCGCCGGGACAGAAGCTGGCCTTGGCTGGGGTCGACTCGTCTTTGGAGGTCCCAAGCAGTAGGAAGTACGATAAGCAGCTGGCTGTGCCTTCCAGAAACACAAACAAACAAATGCATCTGAATCCCATGGATTCACCCCATTCCCCCATTTCCCCTCTGCCTCCAACCCTTAGCCCCCAACCAAGAGGGCAGGAGACAGAGAGTTTGGACCCACCATCCATTCCTGTGAATCCAGCCCTCTATAGTAATGGACTCGAACTGCAACCATTGTCTAACCTGGATGACAGGACTGTTCTTGTGGGTCAGAGACTGCCTCTGCTGGCTGAGGTCAGTGAGACAGCCTTGTACTGTGGGGTTGGGCCCCCCAGTTGTGAATCATCTGATAAATGGCACAGTTACCACCTACCACCAAGTGATGACCCAGAGTTCAGGCCTCCAGAGCTCCAGGGTGAGCAATATGATGTCAAGACAGAGATAAATTCAGACAGCACTGCACTGAAAAGGTAAGGAAATTGACTCCACATTCATGGCCTGGTCTCTTTTGACAAGAAGGTTCTGTTTATAAAAATTCAGGTCTTACTTTCCTTCTGTCCATTCACCTTCTCTCTCAGCAAGGCTTTTAACTCAAATGTAAACCACAGAATCTTTCCCAAGATGTTTTTGCAAAAATATTAAATAATAAGAAAAGTGAAAGAGAGAATTAAAGCAAAGGTCATTGGGTTTAGAAAAAGCAGTTCGTGTTCACCAATTTCCCAAATGCTGCTTAATGCAAAACAAAATAGAATCGCACTCCTGTATTTCTCCCTATTCTGCTGGTGTTTTGTCTTTAGTTTACAAAACTCAAGTATTTTGAGGAAGGCTCCATATATGATCAATTATATTGCTTGCATGCATATATTGGTCCGTGAATGGCTGTACATGCTCTAAATCTGGGGAATTTGTCTACAACTGTCTCACCAAAGAAATTTTTAGGGAAATAAATCAGCAGTGCTACAAATGTACTGGAAAAAAATTTTAAAAGCACGTATTTTATTACATTCCCTCTCAATAGACCAAAATTTATTAAATTGTTTGATTTGTCAGTTACATAAATCAAATAGATTCTGGGATAGTTGGGTGTGTCATAATGTAAATATGTTTTCTAGGTTTCACCTATCCACTGTCCCATATTGATTTGTTTGCATCCTTATTTGTTACCCATACTCCTTCTCTGATGTACCCAATCAAAAGTGGAGAGTATCTTTCCCCTCTTAGGCAGGTAGTAAGTAGATTTCTTTTACTTCCTTAGACTCTTAGCACAACCTAACAAACGGTTTAAAATCTGGGAAGACAAGCAACTGCAGGGGCAGGCAGGCTACCTTGCCCCCTCACCTCGAATGCAGCAGCCTGCAGAGACCCTTGGCGATACCAGTGACCCGTATACCTTTGAGGATGGTGACATCAAGTACAGCTTCACCGTCAACAAGAAATCCAAACTGGGGACGGAGAAAGATCTGCTAAAGAAGAACAAGGTACTGTGCTGGTCCGTGAAATGAGATCTCTAGATGTATGAACTGAAAGTTATTGAAAAGCAGGATCTGAGTCTCTCAAATTATTCCACTGTTAATGTAAAGTGTATAGAAATGTTTCCAGGATATGACATGCCATTGCTGCTCTTTACATCCTGCTTCTCCCCATGTTAAATGTTGACCCAAATTCACCACCTATCTCCTCTCCTACACAAATTCTTGCATGTTTATTTTTTGGAGTTGTTCCAAGTATTTGAAATTTGAACAGTGGTTCTCACAGTTGATATATATTATGAGTAATTTTGGTCTTTGGTCTCTTCCCTTTGTTAAAAAAAAATAATATTGGGGGTGTCATTTGAAATAATGAGAAATTCTATTATTGTTCTTGAAACGTAGGACAGCTTAAAATACTAGACCATGATAAACACATTTGCATATATAATTCCAAAGGTAACTGTGGGTATTTAGGAGAAATCATTATCTAGAAAACTGGGTGGGTGTGTGCATGTCCCCACATGCAGTACTCTGGTTTAAAAATGCAAATTTCTATCATTGACAAATACATACTTCTAATAAAAATAGCTGGCATTTATATAGTGCGTTAACGTTTGTGAAGTGTTTTGCAAATATTATCTCATTTGATCCTCACAACTCTTGGAGATAAGGGCTGTTATCCTCATTTACATATGAGGAAATTGAGACCAACCAAAGGTTAAGTGACTTGCCCAAGGTCACACAGTAAGTATAAGACAAGCTGGATTTGAACTCTTTCTCCCTGCTGTCACATTTATGTGAGGGTGCTTCACACAAAGCTTCTGCTTCATTAAGAATTACTTAGAGTGGAGAAGAAAGTAGTCTTTCTGGATGAAGGTTGAGTGGCCACACTAGCCAATTCCCAAGGTACAAAGCAGCCTTTGCTCCCTTGGCCACCTAGATCCTATTGGAAGCCTTTTTACCTGTGATTTCTCACTCCATCCTCTGTTTCTTAGCACTTACTCTCCTGTATCATACTCTTGGTTTGCTGGATATGTGTTTATTATGACTGAATTTCTTACACAGTCTGAAGATGGATTGGGTACAAAAGAGATCCCTCCACCAGGTCACTCCACACCAGTGCCCGATGGGAAGGATGCCATGTCTATTTTCAGTTCTGCTCCAAAAACAGGTATGTAAAATATTATTTGCACTCTTTAGATAGCTGGTAAAATAAGGTGAGAGAGAAGGTTCTTTTCCATTAATGCAATCAAGTTTTTAGCATAGACTTACCACCAGCTTTCACATATTGTTTTACTTTGTTTTACTTTTCCTTTCCCAGTTGATGATCAAATTGTAATCTGATTCTAAATGTAAGAAAATCCATAGGAAAATAATTGCTTGAGATCCATGTTCATTTGCCCCGATGGTGGTTGTCCTTCGTTCTTAAAGAGGATCAAATGACATCACTATGCTAGAGCCAACTTCAGTGGGTCCAACTATGACTGATCAGACCAACATGAGCTTGGAATGCTCTACCACAGGCCAGGCACAAATAGTCCATGTGAACATTTGGGTTGGATTCTCTAAATCTGAGCATCCTGTGTTTCCCTTGAGCTGTTTCAGTTCTACTGTGCTCATAGAGCACAGCACCATATGCGATATCTGCTGAGTTCTCTCACAACAAGAGCTGTTCATCTTCCTCCTCTGACAAAGAAAGAACCATTGACATCCTTCATCCTGCTTTTGTGGGCCCTGGTTTTTTTTCTCCTTTCCCATAGATGTCCGTCAAGAGAGTGCTGCCAGCAGAGCAGGCCCCAGCAGCCTTACGCAGGTGACTGATCTGGCCCCTTCACTTCATGACTTGGACAACATCTTTGATAATTCTGATGAGGATGAACTTGGGGTGAGTCTGTTATCCTAGAGGCTAAATCAAATCCACAGTCAGAAAACATGTTGTCAACAAACTGTTACTAAAATGAGTAAAGTTAAGTTTGGGGGCTAAGCTGGTGTTTTACATATTCATGATACTTCTCTAATCAGAGCAAGATAAGACCCAATTTCCAGTTTTGAATGTTTTACAGGCTGCTTTGTGCATTTAGCAAAAATGGTAAAGTTCAGAGTACATTGTATCTTTCATCCTTGCCATCCGATACATGACTTCTCACTTTTTGCACATTTTTCAAGTTTGCTTTGTGAAATCTTCCAAAATATCGTGGGACTTTGGAGGTTGAGGGATCACCTAGATCTGTTAGAGAATCTTTGAACTAGCCTTCATGCAGAAATTTTAATTTAGAAATGATATTTTATGATTTTCATTTAGCCAGTGTTTTATTTCATCACAGAGTAAATATTATTACCTGCTGTCCCAGACAGTGTAAGAGCTGGGTATACATTGGGGCACCAAAAGACAGTCCCTGCCTTCAAGGAGCTTGTAGTCTAATGGAGGGGACAGCATGCAAACAAATAGATACAAAGCAAGCTCTGTACTGGATCAATAGCAGACAATTACAGAGGAAAGGCCTTGGAAGTAAGAGCGGTTGAGAAGGCTTCCTGTAGAAGGTGGGGTTTTAGGTGGGACTTAAAGGAAGCCAGGGAGGTCTGTAGGTGGTGCTGAGGTAGGAGAGTGCTCCAGACATTGGGGCGGCTAGAAACAATGGCTAGGACCAAGAGATAAAGTATCTTGTTCATGGACTAGCCAGGAGGCCAGTGCCCATGGATCAAAGAACACATGTTGTGGGAGGAAGGTGTGAGAAGACTGGAAGGGTGGGTGGGGGTACCCTTTAAACCCATTTTGTATTTGCTACTGGAAGTGATAGGGAGCCATGAGAGCCTCCTGGAGGAATGGAGATGGTGGGGGTGGTATATCACAGTTGAAACTGAGCTTTAGAAAAATCACTTTAGACTGTGATACTTCCAGGACCCAAGATGGCAGAGTGATTGGTAATTGCTATCTCCCTCCTTTTGTTGACATAGAAGAGCCCAGAGAATACCTCCTCAGGAAAAACCCTGGAACAGTGGGAACAGCAGAAGGGGTAAAAAGTCTCTTAGCATGTGAGGCTAGGAAAATCACTAAGGAGGGTACCTCTTGCTGTGGCTGAAAGGGACCAGTGCAGGACAGAGCTGTCCCAGATATCCCCACCTCAGCAAACTGGGAGAAGATCCTGAGCCCCAGGGGGTAAAGCCAACAACCGCCAACACCAGGACCTCAGGCATACCTCAGCACCCCAGGGGAATCCAGAAGACACTAGCCTAGACAGGATCACCAGCTGCTGAGCTTGCCTATGCTGTAGCTCAGCAGAGGAGACCTCCTGTAGCCAGACCACCCTTCCCCCACACTTAATGCAGCTAGCTCCAGGGTAACTCCAGGGAAATCCAAAAAGACTGCACCTGGCCTCTGCTTTCCAGCATCAGCCAGCTCAGCACCAGGTAAGCTGCAGCATTTTCGCTTCTGGCTGAAAGAAGCAGAGGCCACAACACACAATGCCTCAAGTTTTAGGCGCAAGAACTGTGGGACAGAGCCCCCGTGCCCCTGATGCAGAGATCTACTTTAAAAGCCAGGAAAAGGGTGATCATCATGAGTAAGAAGCAAAGCAGAAAAGGAAAGACCATAGAATCTTTCTATAGGGAAAAGAAGCAAAACACGATTACCAAAGCGGTCAGCATTGAGACTGTACTCCCATCTGAAACTGCAGAAGGGAATATGAACTGGTCTAAAGCACAAAGAGCCTTCTTGGAAGAGCTCAGGAAAGATTTTAAAAGCCAAGTTGGAGAAATAGAAGAAAAAACTGACCAGTGTTGTTAAAAATATGAAAAAAGAAGTCACAGAACAATTTAAAAGGAAAATTGGACAAATAGAAAAGGAAGTACAAAACCTAACTGGAGAAAATAACTCCTTCAAAAGAACAATTGAACAGATGGAAAAGGAGATGTCAAAGTTAACTGAAAAAAACAAAGCTTAGAATCAGGCAAGTAGAAACTAATGACTCTTATGAGACATCAAGAAGCAGTCAAACAGAATCTAAAGAATTAAAAGATAGAAGGAAATGTAAAATATCTAATTGGAAAAACAACTGACCTGGAAAATAGATCCAGGAGAGAAAATCTAAGGATTATTGGTGTACCAGAAAGCCATGATGAAAAGAAGAGCATGGACAATATCTTCCAAGAAATCATAAGGAAAATTGCCCAGAAGTCCTAGACCCAGAGGGCAAACTGGTCATCAAAAGAATCCACTGTTCACCTCCTCAAAGGGACCCCAAACTAAAAACAGCAAGGCATATCACTGCCAAATTGCAAAACTATCAAGTGAGGGAGAAAATACTGCAGACATTCAGAAAGAAATCATTCACATATCAAGGAGCTACAGTCAGGATCACACAGGACCTTGTAGCTTCTACATTAAAAGATTGGAGGGATTTGAATATGGTGATTCGTACGGCAAAGGAACTGAAACTAAAACCAAGGAACAATTTACCCAGCAAAGTTGTGCATGATATTTCCGGCAAGGAGATGGACATTCAGTGAAATGAGGGATTTCTAGACCTTCCTGATGAAAAGGCTCAATAGAAAATTCAGTCTTCAAACTCAGGTCTCAAGAGAGGCATAAAAAAGTAAACAGAGAAAAAAAAAACCTTGCTATTCAATATGGGCAAACTGTTTACATCAAAGGAAGATGATACTTGTTAATCTTGAGAATTGTATATCTGTTATGATATATAAAGGGGATATACGTAGATAGAGGGAGTGGTATAAAGTAAAATGATGTCATGATAAAAATGAGATTTAAGAGAGTGAAGGGATTGTAATGGGAGATGTGAAAAGGAGGAGTCAGAAAAAGGTAAATTACATCATAGGAAGAAGCACAAAAATATATTATAGTAGAAGGAAAGAGGAGAGGGAGAAGAGCACTGTATGAGATTTACTCTCATCTGATTGGGTTCAAGGAGGGAACGGCAAACTCAGTTAAGGATAGAAATACAACTAGCAAGGAATAGTGTATTTATCAGATTTATGGAGAAGGGAAGAATTTTTGACTAAACAAGAGATAGAAAGCATTATGTAGTGCAGAATGGATAATTTTGATTGCATTAAATTGAAAAGTTTTTACACAAACAAACCCAATGCAACCAAAATTACAAGGGAAGCAGAAAACTGGAAAAGAATTTTTGCAGCTAGTGTCTGTGATAAAAGGTCTCATTTCTAAAATAGATAGAGAATTGAGTCAAATGTACAAGAATACAAGTCGTTCCCCAGTTGATAAATGGTCAAAGGGCATGAACAGGAAGTTTTCAGAGGAAGAAATTAATACTATCTTCAGTCATATAAAAAATGCTCTACATCACTATTGATTAGGAGATGCAAATCAAAACAACTCTGAGGTACCACATCATACCTTGATTGACTAATATGACAAAACAGGAAGATGATAAATGTTGGAGAAGATGTGGGAGAATTGGAACACTAATTCATTGTTTGTGGAGCTGTGAGCTAATCCAGCCATTCTGGAGAGCAATTTGGAACTATGCCCAAAGGGCTACAAAAATGTGCATACCCTTTGACCTAGCAATATTGCTTCTAGGACTGTATCCCCAAGAGATCATAAAAATGGGAAAGGGTCCCACATGTACAAAAATATTTATAGCAACACTCTTTGTGATGGCCAAAAACTGGAAATCAAGGGGATGCCTATCAATTGGGGAATGACTGAATAAAATGTGATACATGATTGTAATGGAATGCTATTGTGCTGTAAGAAATGATGAACAGGAAGATTTCAGAGAGGCCTAGAAAAACTTATATGAACTGATGCTGAGTGAAAGGAGCAGAACCAGGAGAACTTTGTACATAGCATCAACCACAGTGAGCAAGGAATTTTTCTGGGAGACTTAGTACTTCATTGCAATGCAAGAACCTAAAAAATTTCCAGTGGACTCTTGAGGCAAAACACCTTCCAAATGCAGAAAAAGAACTATGGAATTGGATCACAGATAGAAGCAGACCATTTTCTTTTGTATCATGTTTTGTTTTATGATTTTTCCCATTCTTCTTAATTCTTCTATGCAACATGTATTTAATAAGAATGTACATGTAGAACATAAGATTGTAAGCCATTTCAGGAAGGGAGGAGAAAAATCTAAGATATATGAAATGATTGTCAAACACTGAAAACAAATAAAATAATTTAATTTTACAAAAAGAAAAAAAATCACTTTAGTGACTGAATGGAGAATGAACTGGCATGGAGAGGGTGAGCACAAGAGGCACCTGGACTGACCACCAGGCCCAGGGTGGGGCATTGTCATAGGAGAGGAGTGGGTAGATTCAAAAGATGCTGCAAAGGTGAGGTCCAGCAGGTCTTGGCATTAGCTTGGACTCCAGGGTGGGGTGAGAGATAGTGAGGAGTATTTAGATTAATTCGCCTTTGAGAATTGCCTGGGGATGCTCGGAGGTTCAGTGAGGTGTCTAAGATTGCACAGCATGTTAGAGATAGTACCTGATCCCACCTGTTCTAGCCTCCATAGTCAACTCTTCTCCCTTGCCACATCTTTGCCAATAAAGTATTCCCTGCAAATATCTTTCCAGGCTGCATCACCAGCACTACGGTCATCAAAAATCCCCACAGCAGGAGCCGAAGACCGACCTCTGGGCAAAGATGGGAGAATGGCAGTTCCTTATCCTCCAAGTGAGTATAGCAGCTTCATTTTGACTTCATTCATTCCCTGTATTAACATCATGGGCACCTCTTTTTTCCCCTTAAAACTAAGAATTAAAAGTCACTATTTTGATTGGCCTTCCAAAAATGACTGGACACTTTCAACTCTGTGTCCCAAAGCAAGAATTTTTTTTCTCATTTTAAGGCACTTGAAATATTTGACTTGTTTTTCGTTGTCTAATATTGCTTTTCTAGAAAGAATGGTGCTGTATTTTAAAGTGAGGATTCATTGAAAAAGTTTGTAGAGTATTTTCATGTGTGCATCAGTTTTCTTCAGTATTATTCTAGAAAATATCCTGGATATCAGTCAGTTTCCACTGATCAACTTTCAGATATATGACCCAATTTTGATACTTTCTTGTCAGTAAAAGTAGTTCTCTGTGCATGTTCACAGTAGGAGGAATTGCCTTCTAGAACATTCATAAGAAATCAGACTATTAAATGAGAGCACAGAAAATCAGCATAACTGTGTGGCTGCTCTGAAGAAGAAATATAATTTCACTGCAAATCATTCTTTAATACCTTCTCATTAACTTCAACTGGTAATGAGAACAAATTGAGGGGAAAAACCACCATGTCACAGGGATGAGTCAAAGAGTTTTATGGACCCATAAAGGCTGCACTGATTTACTCAAATGTGGACATACAGAGTGTACAGAGATGGGAGTGTGACAGTTTTAGTAGATCCCATAGCTTTTTAAAATATGCAAAGCTTTCTCAAGCATGACACATGTGAAAATGAATAATGATAGCCAGGCACTCACTCTAGTTTTTTTAATTAAACATTTTTCTTTTTTTATGACTGCTCTGCAGAATTGTACAAACATAGAATGCAGAGATTAAAAGAAACAGTGGAAAAGAGATGCCTGTGGAATCGGCCAGATCAATGAATCCTTTCACTCAGATTGAACTGCTTAATTCTCTCTGTCCCTTTTGTCATTAACAAGTGATATATAGCAATTTGTGTGAGATGTTAGTCCTCACCAAACCCTGTTCACTGACTGTCCTACAGTTGGCATCCTTGCCCGGCATCCTTGCCCACCTTCCTAAGAACTGCTGGAAATGTTGTTATAAGGCCCACGTTATCTATCATAACAGTCAAAAAATTGGAACTCTCTCAGAGACTACTTTGAATGGATTAGTATCAGCTCAGCATTTCTAGTTTGTCCAAAGTTACGTTTTGATAAGTGTTGAGAGTACAGGGATATAGTTGCTTTTTCAGACAAAGAGAAAATGCAAATGTTACATTTATTTTAAATGTCAAGAAATTTGTTTTTAGGGGAGAATAAAACAAGGTATTTAAGGAGCAATTTTCAACTCTATTTTGTGCCGTTTGGCACAAACATGGCAGAATTTTTATGTTACACTTAAGTAAACAAACTGAAAAAACCTTTATTCTGAGTGATTTCATCATGGGTTTAGTCCTTTATCTCATTCTGTATGATTTTTCCAACATTGATGGTACCTGAAGTTTAGCACTTCAGTGGAAATGAACTTTAGCATTGGAAATACCCTCTGAAGCTATACCTCTGACTTTCAGGTAGATCACATTTGCCTTGACAATGACCCCCAGGTGCCCATGAATTTTCATTAGCTGCAGTTCATATTAATCCTTTAAAGTGACAGATGTACCCTGTTTTATTTAAAACCTGCACTTCTGAAAAGTTGGGTGCAAAGGAATTATGTTGTAAGTGTTCTCAGCAAGCCTGTTTTTTATTTTCATGTCTCATGCACACTCATGCCGGCATGTACCCCTGCCTGTGAGCTTTGCCTTGTCTCCTCTCCCTTCTTCCTTGGATGTAGAAATTGAACCCGGAGGCAGGTGGGGATCTGGAATTTTGGGGAGCCAAAGGCCAGTGCACGAGGATGACTGTCCACTTGTGCGTGAGAAGTGCAGTTACCAGTCATGCCTTTCCTAGGCCTCAGGGTGGACCAGTTCTTGTCAGTATCCCAATTGTACGTTTAGCTACTTGACCTGAATGTGAGCGTTATTGCTCTCAAGGGGAACCAAACGAGAGTGTGCGCGTGGATCAGATCAAATCCATCGCCAGGACCAAAAAAGCAAATGAAAGTGCATTGCCTGCTGGGTGTCAGGGTCAGATGATCGGCCTGAGTGGAACCGGAGAATCAGTTTCAGTGTTCCTTAAGCACCCATTATCCACCTTGACTTGTGGGTTATACTAGGGGATGTCCATCAATTCCTTGCTAACCACTTAAACTAAGTATCTGGAGGGACCTTTCTACCTTCCCTCCGCCTTTTGACCTCCCTATTTCTTTCTGTGGCCACCTCCTTCTCCCTTCTCCCATATTTGAACCCTTGCCCATATTCTCTCAGGTTTCTCCCTCACTGTTCTGGCCCCCATCCAAACAGGATTTTTACTAGCCCTTTCTTCCTTTGTGGTGTCTCTCCTCCCACTGCCATCACACAGTCTCTTTGCCAACCACCTGCACTGTTCTGATTACCTGTAATCACTTTCCTTGCTTCCAGGCTCCCATCCATCCATCCATCCTTTCTCCTTCCTAATGGCCAAGTGTGGCTCCTCATTTCCTGCCAAATGTCAGACATGTCATTCTGGCACTGAAGGCATTACACATGGGTATCATGCCCACCTTTCCAATCCTGCCTCATGATCACCCTCTCTCACGTGCAGTCTATTCAGCCAGGCTTTTCTGGCCGCCATACCTTTGTTCTCTCTGTTCTTTAGGCCTGGCATGCCCTTGCCCTCACTCTCCAGGATAATTGCTAATCCCACAGACATCTACCTGCATATTCTGGAGTCCATCATTTGCATTTGTGTGAGCTCCATGGAAGCCTTGTCTGTGAGCTGAACCTTCCTCTGGATGTGACTTTGGAAATGCCTGACAAGTGTTTGAATAAGATAGAGACCACAGTTCAGGTGTAGCCCCTTAAGGACAGGTGTTACATCTGAGGATATCAGAGGCTGGTCTATTGTCAACCAAGAGTGCATCTTCCAGTGTCTCCTACAAGTGACTATCCAGCCTGTGCTTACAAGGATACAATGAAAGGGACTTCACTAATGCCCTTGTAAGAAACCAGAATTAGGAAGAAGCTTTGGCCTTAAATTCAGCCAGATTCCCCTGCCCACCATGTTCTGAGCTCTGCCCTTTGGGGACCAGGAAACAAGTCTGATTGCTATAACATGAGCCCTTAAGATACAGGGGCCTGCTCTCCTGTCTCTCCACAGTCTTCCTCAGGCTCATCATCTCCAGATCCTTCAAAGGGTCTTCCCTGGCCTGACACCCTCCCCTGCCCCCCAACATGTTCTGTAGTTATTCCCTACTGGCCGTCCTGTGGTGTAGCACTTGGAGGATGATAGGACCAGGGAAGAAAATGGCCAGATTACTGATTCCTCCTGTGAGCCCCCTAAGGTCGTAGCAGCTTTCTCCAGCACGTCACATGATGGTAGTTCTGGTACTCTAGTCCTCCCATGCCCCCCAGATCTTCTTCAGATAAACTAGTGTATCACAAGACAATCTAATTACTACTTTGGGGGACATGACTTAAATATGGGAATGACAGACTCCTGGCCAGGGAGAGAGAAAAATGTAATGATAAACATATTGATTATGTAGATTACATGATACTTGGATGTTGGCCAAATGTTTTATATCTGTTATCCACTCTGAGCTTTACAACATCCCTGCTTTGTAAAACAAGAACCCAAGGCTCATACGAGCTCAGTGACGTGTGTGAGAGGAGGGATTGTGACCTTCCCCACTGGAAGAACAACACTGCCTCCACCCATGGAAGGCTGGGCAGAACTGCCTGGAGTCTTCAAAGGAAAATCAAGAGGGCTTTAACCTGAAAAGGAAGGAGATCAAAAACAAACTGTGTGTGTGTGTGCATGCGCACTCATGTGCATATGTGTGTGTGAGTATTCAGCCAGATATTACAGAGAGTAGCTCCAAAGTATGAAGAAAAACCGCATGCCCAGAAATTAGTAAGAGACCCAGGGCTCAAAGGACTGGGATGAGAGAATGGACCATGTGATGTTGTGCAGAGACGTGGCTCCCTTGGTGCCCTCTGCAGTTGAACACCTGTGGGCCAGCTGGCTCAGTCGTTTTCCTTCTTTCACTTTTACATAATGCTGTGTGTGTGTGTATGTATGTATGTGTGTGTGCACATGTTCATGAAAGTGCATGTGCATACAGGGCTTGCCCTCCTCTCCTCTGCCTCCTCTTCTTCAAGGCTCATTCTTGGACAAGCTCATTCCAGACTTATACTTGTCAGTGTTCTGGACAATGCCTTGCCCCACTCGTCATTTACTGTGTATTGACTTATTAAAAAATTCTATTTTGCATCTGCTTGATGTTATTGTACATGTTATTTCCCTCCAGAAGAATGCAGGTTTTTTGAGGTCAAGGGCACTTTTTGTGCCTTTTTGTGGTTTTTTTCCATGTCCATATGGCTCAGCAACGTGCCTGATAGATAGATAGTAGGTACTTAATGAATGCCTCTTGGTTGGTAAATGTAGTTCACAAGTGAGGAAAGTCTGAATTGAACTGAAAATATGGGTCCTTAGCAGGGTGAATTAAAGATCTTCATCAACAAGGCAAATTCTACATCATAGGTGTCATGTGTGGGAACCATATCTAGAATGTGCTCTTAACACTCCTCTTCAAGAGGAACAGGGTAGTGCATGGAGTAGGGATAGTTGCAGTAACATTTCAGTGTACATGGAAATGCTGTCTATATATATATATAATATACATATATATGTACACACACATATACACATACACACATACACATATATACTCACATGTATATATGTACACCATATATGCTCATGTATGTATATGTACACACATATCCATACACATACACAGAAATCTCAAAGCTAAGCCACTGTATGATGCAGTGGACAGACCTGGAGTTGAGGAATGCTACAGTGCTTTCATGCTATTCTTATGAACAGGATAAAGGGATGTGGGCTAGATGGATAGATAGGTGAATTTGGAATGGCTTGACAAGTCAGACCCCTAGAGTAGTTATTAATGGCTTCATGTCAGCCTGGAAGGAAGTCTCTGAGGAGCATGAGCTGCTTCTGTTTTTCTGAGTGCCTTGGATGAAGCCATTGGTGACATGTTTATCAAACTGGCAGAAAGCACAAAGTTGGGAGGGTTGGCAGATGGTTTGGCATGGTGACGAGATTGCCAAAGCTGAGACTGAAAACCCAACTTTCAGTCTGAGTTCTCACATTACCTGTGCACCTGGAGCAAGTTTATCGGCCTCTTTGAGTTTCAGTATCTCCAGTCTATAAAATGATTTCTAAAAGCACTTTCAGTTTTAAGCCTATAATTCTGTGTTTCTCTCTCTAACACATTGTATGACTTCAGTAACATTAAATTTAGTACAGAAAAATGCAAAGTCTTACACTTGGGTCCAAAAAACCTGCACTATAGATTTATAAAATGGAAAAAATACAGCTAGCCAGTGGCCATCTCAACAAAAGATGAGGGGTTTCATTGAGTGCAAACTCAGTATGAGATCGATAATGCAATATGGCGGCCAAAAAAATTGAACCCAGTCTTTGGCTGCATTTAAGGCTCATAGGATCATTAATGTGGGGCTGGAAAAGACCTCAGAGGCCATCTGATCCCACTGCATCATTGTACAGTTGAAGGAGCTGGGATTTGGGGGCAGAGGTGGAGCGATATGCCAAGTGAGGTCCCAGAAGTCAGTGTCAGGAGTAGGATTTAACCCCAGATCTGCTGAGTGGTTCGGGTGGCGAGTCCACCTGAGACACTGCTCTAGGGAAGACAGGCTTCAAGATTGACTAGAGGCCTTCAATGTGAAGAAGAGAGCGCCTCAATGGCTAGAGCTGTCAGGCTCTTGAAGGGCTTCATGTAAAGGAGGGTTTGGGCTTATCCTCCTGGGTGGGCCGGGGCAGGGGGGGGGTGGCATTCTTATGTGTGAGAGCTGTCCCAAGGATGGGGTGCCAAAGGAAATTGCTGAGGATCTGAAACTGCATGACCCTTCATTGGGGGGATTGTAGAGGGGCCTCTACGGCTTCTGAGGTCTTTGGATTTTCTAAACGTTGTCTCTTTCTCCTCATGGAATGTGATGCCAAGCAAATAAATACTTATTGTTTGACTTAAGTATTGAACCAACAAAGTAGGGATTTTTTACATTCAAGCTGTGGCTTTTTCCTTTTAAATAATGATTACACTTAACCATTGCATTTGATTCGAAGTGAAGACTGAAAGGCTGTCAGTGCTTTTGGACTGACCTACTTACTTGGGTTTTCCTTCCCTTACTTGAATATTCAGAGGATAAATGATTCTTGAAGGAAATTTACCCTGCTCTATGGTGGTTCAGAAACCTTCATGCTAACAGTACAGCTCGGACTGAGCATGTAGACCCTGCAGGATAAGGATGGGGGTGTGTCTCAGGACATCCAAGACCATGGAACCTTACTGGTTTTTTACGTTTTCTAAACTAGTTTACCTTCTGTTATAATGATCCATTCAGAATCAAATGAGATAAGAGCTGCAGTGTTTTATAAACCTTCAAGGATGCAGAAATGTTAGTCATGATTATTGATAAGCACTAGTTGATTCTGGAACAAATCTCACGCATCCAGTTTCTTGAGTGTCCTGCTTGACCAGCTGACTGCTGGTTCTTCTGTTCCTCTTCACACATTCTGAGTCTTCGTGTCCCCTACGCTGTGCCAGGTACAGACTGCTCTGCGTACATGTAAATATGCTGTGATCACCAGCGTGTGCAATTGCGCATCCCGGTGAAGAGGATCCACGCTTTTGTTGTGTGATCCATGACGGCTTTGGCTTTCCCTTCTATGCAGATTAATATCTAATATGCCCTTTAAATACATCCCCCTTTTTAGTTAGTTTTAGTGTAGAAGTTAAGCCTTGACCTTGAATCATCAGACCTTTCTCTTTTATTTTTGTTTTGTTCTAAAGTCTAAGAACAGGTTAGAAAAGCAAGTTTTAAAAATTTAAAACAAACTGAATATTTTTCCTCTTCAGAATTTCAGTCCTGTATATAACAGAATCTAGTCTAAAACATCCTTAGTTTTTAAACCCTGGATTGGCAGAGTGGATATAATGCTGAGCCATGAATTGGGAAGACCTGGTCTAACCCCTCACTATCTGGTAACTGGGCAAGTCACTTGCTCAGCCTGTTTCCTCACCTATAAAGTGGGTGGCAGGGTTGATGGTAGCCCTCAGAGATGTCAGTCTCAGGGTGAGTTCCAAAGCTGACCTTGGTACACTGGGAAAGAACCCTGGCTTTGGAGTCAGAGGAACTCGGTTCAGATCCTGGTTCTTCTGTTTATAACTTTGGTGACTTCGGGGAAGTCATTTCATCTCCCAGGGCCTCAGTTTCTTCATCTGTGATATGAGGAAATTGGACCAGGTCAACTGTGAGATTCCTCCTAGCTCTAGATCCCTTATCCTGGGAACTCCCTAGAAGGGCCATTTGAGGAGTAGGAAGGAGATGGTCTTTGGAGATCTGATGGGAAGGGAGATGAGAAAGGCAGAATGCCAAGGCGGGTGGCTGAATGTGATGTGAATGCTCTGGGGCTGGTTAGAAAATGTCTTCCTTAGTCACCCTGCAGCCTCACTAATCCCCAGGTGAAGTTTCCAGGCCACTTCGGGGAATGAGTTCTTGAGGTCTGGTCCAGAGGATGCTGATCTGGGTACAAAGAAGGGGGAGTCAGGAACAAGACAGGGGACAAGTTGCCTAGAGTGAATCGGACAGGGTGAAGTAGGTGGGGTAGCTCCGGTAATCAGTACTCTGACATTTATGTTGGACTTGAAAATTTACAGAGCAGCATCTGAATGAATGTCAGCCTTAAGCAGGGCCAGGTTTTATAAGAGAGGAGGGAAAGTGAGGCTCGGAGGATGTTGAGTAGCCCTGTACCCTTCCCCCTCCCGCATTTATACAGCAGAAGTGACAGATTAGTCTGAATTAGTAAGGCCAGGAAAAAGAGAGAGGAAAGAACCAGGAAATTTGGTCAATCCGTCTATCTCATCCTAAACTAAACTCATCCAAACCAAACCGTGTGCTCAGAGCTTGTGGATCAGCCTGCTGCACAAGCACCACCTCGTGGCCAAGTTACATCGCTGCACTCTGTACACTAGATGCCTCTGTAAGGAAGGCTGACGTCCCTAATAGAGCAAAACAATGCCTTGACCTGCAATTTGTAGAGGGGCTTAATGTGGCCTGAGATCCTTTACACTAGGACCTATTCAACTCTGATTGTAGTATCTTGGGAGCTAGTAGCATGACAAGTTAGAGGAAAGGCCTAATTAATGGACTGGATGGTAGGTGCTGAGTCCTCATTTTGTCCTCCAGCAGCCAAAGCCCCGTTTTCGTCAGGATTGGGAGGCAGAATCAGCCAGTGGCCTGTTCGTGAGGATTTGTGAAAGCCTGGCCAGGGTTCACAGGGAGCTCTCTTCAAGCCTGACTCTATTTTAATACCAAATGTCATTGTACATATGCTGTAAAAAGCCGATTTCAGAGGCATATTTCTTTTCCTAAATGTGCTTGTGCACATGTACACATTTTCTGAATTTAGTAACTGAATTACTTTATGTAAAACTATACTTGGAAACAACCATATTTTTAAAGTCACTTTTAAAATGTTTTAATGGATCAGGTGAGTTTCATTGTTGAGGAATTTCTACCAGTGTAAACTGTTCCTTACTCTGCACGTTCAGGGTTTACAAAGGTGCCAGGGGCATTGAGAAGTTGCCAGAATCACCCAGCAGAGGTGTGTGTGATGTACTAATTGGACTGAGGTCTTCCCAACTCCATGGTCAGGTCACTGTGCCACTGCTTCTCAGTCCACTTGGCTAAATGCCATTTTCCCCTTTGAATCCTACAAAATCATACTTCTATTCATTACCAAGGATGTCTTTGTTATGAATTGATGCCATATTACTGTGCTAAGTATCTCACTCTGAAACATACTGTTTGCTGTAACGTCAAATCTGAAAAGTAGCTGTCAGAGGAAGTTAGTCCTGAACGACATTTTGGAATGTTTTAAGACTTATAGTCAGGCTTGGTAGCACAGTTCCATACAGTATTAAGAGTTGGCATCAAAATTTCTCTAATTTTTATCTCCCAAATGTAAATGCTGAGTAAGAACAGTCCCTCAGCTTTTCACTAACCAAGGTTAACGTGCCTCATGCAATCCTTGTAAATAGAAAGGGGCAGTAAGTGTCATCATCCCATCTTATGACTCCCTGTTTCTGTGTAGTTATCCAAGCTTTCAGCTTTTCCCTTTAGACTCTGTGGTATTGCAGTTGATTGAGGGGTAATGAGATCCAAAGGCAAGAACCTTTGTGATTGTTTAATCACTGTCAGCCCTAACAAGAAGGTGCAACAGCGATGCGGTTCCAGAGCAGAGTTAATTCTTGCTAATACTCATGCTGATAGCTTGAGTTGTTACTCTCCCCAGTTACGTGTGTATTGGTTCTGTGTGATGTCACCGTTTAATTAGCAGCATAATGTTCTATGCCAAAGAGAGCATTTAGTGATTAGCTGTGATAAAAATGTTCTTTAAAGGAAGGGTGATTTTTGAATGTCTGTCTGTCCTCTCCCTTTAGCAGTGGCAGATCTACAAAGGATGTTTCCTACTCCTCCGTCTTTAGAACAACATCCTGCTTTCTCTCCTGTGATGAATTATAAAGATGGCATCAGCTCGGAGACCGTGACGGCATTGGGCATGATGGAGAGCCCCATGGTCAGCATGGTCTCGACCCAAATCACAGAGTTCAAAATGGAAGTGGAAGATGGGTTAGGAAGTCCTAAACCTGAGGAAATTAAGGTAAGGCCACTGAGGCAGGTCAGAGTCCCAAGAAGGCTCTGTAAGAACTATTTAAAAATGGGAAATGCATATGTTATTTTATAGGTGGGCATTTCCGTGATAGGGCAAAATAAATTGTTGAGTAGAACTCTTTGATTTGGTGTGTCTTAGCCATTGATGCATTATTTAGAATAATTTGGTATAAATACAAATCTTAGTCTATGTTTTTAGTAGTTAATTACTCCAGGTAATTTATTTTAAGAGAAATGTGGAATTTGGGTTGTTCTCTGTTTTCTTCCTGATAGCTCCTCCCACAGTGTTGGTTTTTTTGAATCAACCTAACATGACCCTCCTGCCTTGGTTTCACAGGACTTTTCCTATGTGCACCAAGTTCCCACCTTGCAGCCTTTTGTGGGTTCCTCCCTGTTTGCTCCACTGAAAATGCTGCCCAGCCAGTGCCTGCTGCCCCTGAAGGTGCCCGATGCCTGCCTCTTCAGGCCCTCCTGGGCAGCTCCTCCCAAAATCGAGCAGCTGCCTCTGCCACCTGCAGCTGCCTTTGTCCGGGATGGCTACAAGTATGTGCTTGGGGTAGGCGGGAGTGGGGTGGCCGATCTTGCCTTTTCTACCTTAAGTAGGCTTTTCAAAATATGTGCAGGTGGTGACAGCAGCCATGTTTTTGAAATCCCCATAATAGTAGCTCACCTTGTTTTCATGTGCGTCATTACCTGTTGGGAATTACTTTACATCTTTTCAAACTGAGTTTCACACGTGCATTGAAGAAAACTACCCCATTTGTGCACAGAACTCTGTGTCGGAGCTCACACAATAAAGCCACAGCATCTATGTCTGAACAGAGTCTTTGATTACCACGGGCAAAAGTGAGGCTACATCAGACACTTCATTTTATTTGCAGAAGTGAATTCAAAAACATTCTCTTGAAGGAACTTTGCAATGAAATCTTGATGTTTTCTGACCCCATCAAGTCACAAATCAGTCCAAAGGGCCTGACATGCAGGTGTTTGTGGGGAAGAGGGAGGGTGGGTTCTTAAATGATAAATGAATGGTATAGTTGGTTAGAGAGCTTGACTAGGAGGCAGAAACGTTTGAGTTAAAATTCTGCGTCTCAGATCATGGACATGTCACTTCGTATCTCAGACACTAAGTTTTCTCATCTGTAAAATGGCCAAAACAGTATCTCTACTGGTTACCTCACAGGGTTGTAAACAGCGTACTGCTGTCTAAGTGTCTGTTATGATAATGACCTAATTTTCCCATGATCCAGTCAGCTTATCAAGATGATCATTGAAATGACTGAAAAGATTGCTATTTTGTACATATGTTTCCAGTCAGATTACAAACATATTATTTGTGATTCCAATCAAAATTGAAGTGGCTTCAGCCTTTGTTTCCATATGCTGTAGCCTGCGAGATCTAAGTCATAAAGGACTGCCTTCATCTTGTTTTCCTGATGCAAAAGCATCCTGTGTAATGGGGAAATGCCCTAATGATAGACTCCATTCCTTGTGAGAGGCGAACTGGGAGGATTGTATATCACCTTGGGGTCGTAGATACAGGAACTCCCAGGACCCACTTCTCAGGTTACTCTTTGTGAGTGATAGAACTATTGAAGCCAGTACTTGGTTGTTTTCTATTTGGGAATAATTTTTATAGGGGAAATCATTGAAATGTTTAAATCTTTGCTTACAGCTTTCAAGATTTCTTCTAACCCCTTCAAAGGAGGGTGGTGGAAGATAAACTGTATAAGCTATAAGCCCTACTGAGGAAATAATTTTTTTTCCTTGTCTAAACTGCTCGTTAATTTACTGTTTTCAATGAAAAAGAAACTTTGAGTTTGAAATTAATCTAACCAAAGTAATGATTCTTACTGTGGGCCCTAAATAAGTAATGGTTACTAACAATGATTTCCAGGTCACCTTTTCTCACTGGTCAGAGGTAGTCACTGTGTGGTCACTGTGCCTCAGCTGCCCTGAGCCCATATCAACAGCGCTCATTCTAGGAATTCAGGCAGAGCTAGCCTAAGCACTGCAAAGGGATTCTGAAGAATTGCTTCTTGAGGAGGGTTCACTGAATGGGCACCTCTTTGTAGAGTATTCATATGAGTACAGTATTAGAGCACATGAAAAGGCAGCTTGAGAATCAGAGAACTTTTCTTCTCAGAAGCAAAGAATGAGCTCTCTGTTCTCAGACACAGGCTGTGTCAGTAAAATCTGTCAGGAGAACTTTCCAGGGGCTCTCTATCATACACTGACATTTTGACGTTAGGCTTTGTTTTCCCACAATTGACTAGTATTAAACTAGCACTAGTTTATATAGGAAAATGTGTATAATTCATCTATCCTTGTGTGTGTGTGTGTGTGTGTGTGTGTGTGTGTGTGTGTGTGTGTGTGTGTGTGTGTGTGTGTGTGTGTGTGTGTGTCCATGCACGTGCGTGTGCATGCACATTATGGTGAGGGTAGACCAAAAAAAAGCATTGGGTTTAGAATCAGAGGTCCAGTTCAAATCCTGCCTTTTACCTGAGTGACCTGTAGGTCAGTCACTGAACCCTTTCAGGACATCTGTTTTCCTCTTCTGTCACATGATGGTACTGGACTGGAGGAACTCTTCATTCTTTGACAACTCTAAATTCTATGTGCTCTGAAGTATCTGAGGTTTTTCCTTTCAGTGACCCTCCTAAAACAGCGTAGTTAGAAGGAAGGTCTCCAGCTTCTCAGTATCACAGCTCTGGAGCTGCAGGGGTCTCAGAAGCTGTCCAGTCCAGTGCCCTTATTTTACAGATGAAGAAACTGAGGCCCAGGGAGTTTCAGAGGGTGAGATCATAGGGACTGCCAGCCCCAAACCCCATCATTTTACAGGTGAGAAAAGTTAAGGGACTCATCCATAGTCACAGAAATTATTAGTGGCAATAACTGGGACTCACTCCAGGTCTTTTGACTCCATGCCCAGGATTTTTTCCATTATGTCATGCAGGGAATTCAGAGAAAACTTAGTCTCCCTAGTTAGAAATGGGTGGCTCAGGTGATAACAGCAATAATGATGGTGGTGATGATTCATGTTTACGTAGCTTATGTAGTTTATGTAAAATCTGCAAAGGGTTTTACAGATATTATCTCATTTAATCCTCACAACAACCCTGGGAGATATTTTTATCCTCATTTTTTTATTTTAATGAGGAAACAGGGTAAGTGACTTGCGTCTGACGCTGGATTTGAACTTGCGTCCTTCCAACTCAAAGTCCAGCAGCCTTACTCGCTGCCTCCCCAGTTGCTCCCTGAGCATACCTCACATTTCTGTAGTACATATAATATTGTCCATCATCTGTCTAGCTTTTTGATGTGTGTTATTTGCAGAGTGGTATTATAAACATTTTCAACCAAAATAAATTTAGTATGATCAGTAAGTATTAGTTGTGATTACTATTAGAAATAGAATCCTGAATAAATCTGCTAGTAATTGTTAGCTCCACCCCCACCCCTATTTTTACAAATAGAAATATTGAGCCAGTATTGGACCTTAATGAGAAGTGATAGATAAAATGAAGGAGTGGGTTGCTGGGTAGAGACAGCCTTTTCTGGAATGATCTTCTAACATACTGCTGTTCTTTCTGTCACAGTAATGTGCCTAGTGTTGGCAGCCTTGCAGACCAGGATTACCTGAATACACCTGTGACACTGAACAGTGCGGCGCCAGCCAGCAACAGTGGGGCGGGTGTGCTGCCCTCCCCAGCAACTCCTCGCTTCTCTGTGCCGACACCTCGGACACCTCGGACCCCACGGACCCCTAGAGGTGGCGGCACAGCCAGTGGCCAGGGATCTGTTAAGTACGATGGCACTGAGCAGGGGTCACCAGCCTCCACGCCATCCACCACAAGGCCACTCAGCTCTGTGGAACCTGCCACTGCCCAGCCTGTGCCCGAGGCCCATAGTCTGTACGTCACCCTGATTCTCTCCGACTCAGTGCTGAACGTCTTCAAAGACCGGAACTTTGACAGCTGCTGCATATGTGCCTGCAACATGAATATTAAAGGGGCAGATGTTGGGCTCTACATCCCTGACTCTTCCAATGAAGACCAGTACCGCTGCACTTGTGGCTTCAGTGCTATCATGAACCGCAAGCTGGGCTATAATTCTGGGCTTTTTATTGAGGATGAAGTGGATATTTTTGGGAAGAACTCTGATCTCGGCCAGGCAGCCGAGCGGCGGTTAATGATGTGTCAGACTGCCTTCCTGCCTCAGATGGAGGGGCCCAGGAAAGCCCAGGAGCCCCCTGTCAGTCTCCTCCTCCTCCTCCAAAACCAACACACGCAGCCATTTGCAGCCCTGAGCTGCCTGGGCTGTGTCTCCCCAAGTCATCGCCACCCTCTCCCTGGAACACACTGGAGTTACGACAGGGTCCAAGCAGATCACAATGACTCTTGGACAGAGTGTGTCAATGCACTGGAGCAGGGGCGGCAGTACGTTGACAACCCTACTGGCGGGAGAGTGGATGAAGCCCTCGTCCGAAGTGCCACCGTCCACTCTTGGCCACACAGCAATGGTAGGTCTCAGGCTTGAAAACCCTAACAGTTCTGCTTAGAACCAATTTAAGTGAAGGGGACTTCCAGTGCCTTCTTGTTTGGTACCTGGTGTCAGCTTTCCATGTCAGTGGGGCCAGAAAAGCTACAGAAACCAAAATTCAGTCTGGGACAACACCCCTCCCCCTCTTTTTTGTTTTTGTTTTTTTTCCTAATAAATAATTTATTTATTTTTCAGTTCTTAACATTCACTTCCACAAGAATTTGAATTCAAAATTTTCTCCCCACCTCTCTCCACCCCAGGACAGCATGCACCCCATCCCACCCCTTCCTCCAGTCTGTCCTCCCTTCTGTTACCCACCCTTCTTCCATCCTCTTTCCCCTCTATTTTCCTTTAGGACAAAACAGATTTCTATACTCCATTGCCTGTATAGCTTAATTTCCAGTTGCATTCTAAAACAATTTTTAACATTCATTCTTAAAACTTTGAGTTCCATATTTTCTCCCTCCCTTCCTCCCCATCCGCCCTCATTGAGAAAACAAGCAGTTCAATATAGGTCTTACATGTGTAACAATGCAACACTTCCATAATATTTATGTTGTAAAAGACTAACCACATTTCCCTGTGTCCTATCCTGCCCTCCATTTATTCTGTTCTCTCCCTTGATCTATCTTCCCACAATAGTGTTTGCTTCTGATTATCCCTTTCCCCAGTTTGCTTTCCCTTCTGTTATCTTCTCTCTCCTTTCTCCTTCCCCCTTGCCTTCCTGCAGGGTAAAATAGATTTCCATATCCAATTGAGTGTGTGTTATTCCCTCCTTAAGCCAAATCCTGTGAGAGTAAGATTCAATTATTTTCTTTCATCTCTCCCCTGTTCCCCTCCATTGTAGAAGCTCTTTCTTCCCTCTTGTATGTGAGAGGATTTACTATATTCTACCTCTCCCATTCTCTTACTCCTAGTACATTCCATTCAATGGTAAATTTTACTTTTTTAGGTATTCTCCCTTCATATTCAGCTGATCCTGTGCTCGCTCTCTCTCTCTCTCTCTCTCTCTCTCCATATGTATTTACATACGTACATATATATATATACACATACACACATGTACATATACGTGCCTATACATATATAATATACATATACATACATACTCATACATACCTACAAATATATATTCCCTCTAACTACCCTAATACGGAAAGAGGTCTCAGGAGTTACAAATAATATGTTTCCGTGTAGGAGTGTAAACAGTTCAACTTTAATGAGTTCCTTACAGCTTCTCTTTCTTGTTTACCTTTTCATGTTTCTCTTGATTCTTGTATTTAAAAATCAGATTTTCTATTTAGCTCTGGTCTTTTCAACAAGAATGCTTAGAAGTCTTCTATTTAATTGAAATTCCATTTTTTCCTCTGAAGTAATTATATTCAGTTTTGCTGAGTGAGTGATTCTTGGTTTTAATCCTAGCTCCTTTGACCTCTGGAATATCATATTCCAAGCCCTTCGATCCCTTAGTGTAGAAGCTGCTAAATCCTGTGTAATCCTGATTGTATTTCCAAATACTTGAAATGTCTCTTTCTGACTGCTTGTAATATTTTGTCCTTGACCTAGGAACTCTGAAATTTGGCTACAATATTCCTAGGAGTTTTCCTTTTGGGATCTCTTTTAGGAGGTGATAAGTGAATTCTTTCCATTTCTGTTTTACCTTTTGGGTCTAGAATATCAGGGCAGTTTTCCTTGATGATTTCTTGGACTATGATGTCTAGGCTCTTTTTTTTGATCATGGTTTTCAGGGAGACCAATAATTTTAAAATTTTCTTTCCTGGATCTGTTTTCCAGGTCAGTTGTTTTTCCAATGAGATATTTCACATTGTCTTCTATTTTTTCATTCTTTTGATTGTGTTTTGTAATTTCTTGGTTTCTCATAAAGTCATTAGCTTCCATCTGCTGCTCCATTCTAATTTTTAAAGAACTATTTTCTTCGGTGAGCTTTTGAACCACCTTTTCCACGTGACCAATTCTGCTTTTTAAAGCATTCTTCTCCTCATGTGGCTTTTTGGACCTCTTTTGTCATTTGGGTTAGTCTATTTTTAAAGATGTTGTTTTCTTCAGCATTTTTTTGGGTCTCCTTTAGCAGTCTGTTGACTTGCTTTTCATGATTTTCTTGGATTGCTTTCATTTCTCTTCCCAATTTTTACTCCACCTCTCTTACTTCATTTTCAAAATCCTTTTTGAGCTCTTCAATGGCCTGGGACCATTGCATATTTATTTTGGAGGTTTTGGATGCAGAAGCCTTGACTTTGATGTCTTCTTCTGATGGTATGCTTTGTTCTTCCTCATCCAAAAGGATGAAAGAAAATACCTGTTCACCAAGAAAGTTACCTTCTATAGTCTCATTTTTTCCCCTTTTTTGGCATTTTTCCAGCCAGTACTTGAGTCCTTGGTCAAGTGGAGGGTACACTCTGGGGACCTGTAAGTTCTCAGTTCCTCCAAGGTGGCACAGTCAAGCAAGAGGAGTTTACTCCTCTCCTGACCTGTGCTCTGTTCTATGAGCAACCACAAGCACTCTTTTCTGCCCTGGATCTGCGAGTAGATTCCCTCTGCATAGTCACCAACTACCAGCTCTGCCATGCCAGCTCTCTTCCTCATCCCAGCACTGCCACTCAAAACTGAGACTCAGACAAGTTGCTCGATTCCCCCAGCGTTGTTAGGCCAAGAGCTCCAAAAGTGGATGCTGCTCCTGCAGTGGCAGTGGCTGCCACCGCCCTGGAACCAGGGCTAGGGCCAGATAGCACATCCCTCTCACCCAGGTGAATGAGCTTTCTTACTGACTTTTGAAGCTGTCTTTGACATTTATGGGTTGAGAAATCTGGGAACCACAGCTGTTACACGTGATTCTGAGCCTGAAGGCTGCTCCAATCCTGTGTGTTCTGGATGGTCCAGGCTGGACAGCCCTCTGTGCTGATCCTGGTATGATAGTCCTTTGTTGTCAGCCTTCCTGGCTGTCTTGGGCTGGAAGTCTCTTTCACTCTGTTATTTTGTGGCTTCTGCTGCTCTAGAATTTGTTTAGAATCATTTTTTACAAGTATTTTATGGGCTATGAGGGCAGAGCTAGAGCAGGTCGGTCCTTCTACTCTGCCATCTTGACTCCGCCCCCTGGACCCTTTTAAAGAGAAGGAAATCAACTCTAAATTTTGAGTACAAATTGAAATTATTTCACATTGGAGGTTCTTCTGATAGGCCTCCTTGTCTCTTGCCTCCTCTTTAATTCAACCTTTGTATTGAATAAGGGACAGAGGAGGACTTGGGATTTCATTGATGGAGACAATTCCCAGGTCAGGAAGCTCCCTCTGCCAAGGCAGGTCTTCACTGCCCAGAGCATTGAGTCTCTAAGGGGCATGGGGCAAGATGTGGGTATCAGAGAAAGGATTTGCATCCATCAGACCAGGATGCCTCCTTGCATTCATCCTGCATCTTAATGTGCAGATGGGCCTGTTTATTCCTCTGCTCAAGAAACTTTCCTGGCTCCCTATGACCTAGGTTATAAAGATGTCCCTCATGCATGGAATGTGTTCTCTCTCCTATCAATTCCTTTTGGCCTCAGTTCTGGAGCCTCTTGCTTTGGGGGTGCCCAGTTCGTCTCTCTCCACTCTGTGGTGTTCTGGCCTTCAGATTTCCTTGAGCACTTTACCTGGACCTCTCCTTCTACCACATCCCACTTTATTTGATCTTATACTTACTTGCATGTGCATCATGCCCACCCAGAAATCTCTGCACTCCTCCGGTTGGTCCTGAGGCTTTGTCATTTTTCATCTGTAGATCCCCAATTATTTCCACAGAATTAATGGTTGAAAAATATTGTTAAGTTCGTTGTTGTTCAATGGGAAAATTTCCTTACTGTAATCTCTTTATGTAGGAATTTATTTGTTTGTCCAAATTTCTCTTGTCCCCTTTTAAGCAGTGAGTCTTTATTGAGTACTCATAAATGCAGGGAAATGTGGAGATGACATAGAGGGATATTAATTACCAAGGTAAATGACCTGCCCTCGCAGAGCCTGTGATTCTCTCTCTTGACTCTGTCTTGGTGCTGAAGGCACCAGGATAGTGAGGTTAGGCCTCTGAGGGGCCCACAACCTTCCCACTGAGTTTTACTGGCAAATCCATATTGCACACTGTAAACAAAGACCGAATGAGCGGTGTCCACATTATGAGCCAATCGGTAAGAAATGTCAAGGAGCACAGAGTCTGAATTAGAAAAGAGAAGGCTCTTCTTGGAGCCAGGAAGACCTTTGTTCAAGTCCTGTGTTAGATACTTACTAGCTGGGCAAGTCACTTTCCCTTGTTGGCTTCAGTTTTCTCTTTTGTTCAGTAAGGAGGTTGGAGTTGGCCTCGGAGCTCCCTTCCAACCATGTGTCTCTGTTCTGCAGTCTTTGGCCACCTGGAGCTGGCTCTCCAGCATTGCTCACAGGAGTCACCTGGCCTTTTCTTGAAGACTTTTAGTGGTAGGCAGGGAACTGGCTACTTTCCTGGCTGGCCCATTCCACCTTTCGGGGAGCCAAAATCATAAGGAAGTTCTTCCTCACTTCAGACCAGAATCTGCCTCCCTGTAGCTCTCCCCTCACCGCCGTTTGTCCTCAGGGAGGAATTGGAATACATTGACTGCCTCTTGTGTGATATCTGTATAAGGCTTGGATTCCACCAATCCTTAGTCCTCCCTCCAGATGATTTCACATTTATTTTACATGGGTCTAGTATCTCTCTCTGAATGTGCTGCATCTTTCAAGGTCAGTGCAAGCTCTTGGAAGGCACGAACTGTCTAACTTCGCTATTTGTATCCCCAGCTCCTGCCATGGAGCCTGGCATATAGTATTGTTATTATGTATTTTATTATTTATGTATAATTGTGCATTTATGTATAATTATTGTATATTAATTGAGTCATTATTTCTTTTAGGTTTGTATACTCTCAGAATTTGGAGAGCTCTGCCATTTATGCGTTTATTCAAATTTTTTATTGAAATATTAAATAGTACAGAGTCCATCAGATCCCTGGGGCATTTCCTCTACCGGAGACATCAATTCATTAATCACTTCTGCTTGACTCACTCTACATCATTCTGGTGGTCTGCTGCTGCAGGGGGAGAGAGGAATGTCAAGTGAGGAGGGAGTTTCAGGCCTATAATTTAAGAAAGTAACTTATGGTGTAGGTGCTCCTTCCACTGGTGCAGATAGCGAGCTTTTAAAGTCTTGGAGAGTTGCCTGGATACCAGGAGATTGGCTGTTTTGCCCATAGTCACCCAGATTATTTATAGCCAACAGGGCTTGAGCCCTGGTCTTTGTAACGTCATCACTGGTCCTTTCTAGACTTGGTATCTGCCACTTTAATCACTTTTCACAAAAAGATGTTCTTGATCAACTCAGACTGCCTCTTCATGGTTGGAGCTTTCTTTTCTTGGTATCCACTTGTCAATCCTTTAATAATACATTATAAAGTTTGGCCAGGGCTCAAAATCAGGCAGACTGACCTATGCTTCTTAAAAATCTGCCCTTCCAAATGGAGCCATGTTTAGCCTTTTCTGGCCCAAGGGCTCTTGGGCCCTTTTCCCTGACCTGTTGGCAGTCACTGACAGTGGCCCAGCTGTCAGTCAGACATGTTGGTTCCTTCAGTGCCCACCTAGATCTGGTGACTTGAACTCATCCAGGACAGGTAGACAAAGGCACCTCTCCTCTTTATCTTGAGCTTTTACTGTTAGCAAGTTTTGTTCTGCCTTTTTGAGTGGAAAGATTCTTCTCCTTAGGGTAAAAAGCAGAAACCAAAAAGTGTGTAGTTCTTTCTGATGTCCAAGCAGCCATTCTCTCTCCATTTGCCACATGCAGAGGTCCTAACCCTTTTTTGATCTTTTTTCTAACTGGAGAAAAAAAAATCAACATTAAAATCCCTTGTGTATTCAAGACTTTGTTACTGAAGACCTTTTGTGGCTAAAAAGTTAAATTAAAGTAATGCAGATTGACGCTGTAAGCATACCTCTGTTTTTCCTCCTTCCCTCTCTTTCCCTCATCAGCTGTGATCACTAGTGTAAGGAAGGATGAGTATGGACAGTTCTGCAGAGATCCCTTAGGAGCCACTCTAGAGGGCCTTTCTACATGTTTCTCCTCCTTTAGTCCTTCTTGGATTCATGTTTAGAGTGCCAACTCTTTGCTCTCAAACTTGGAGTCCTGGCATTCATCTCCCACTTCCAGCCTCCTTTCAGTTTTTGCTTCCATATTTGTTTGTCATTCCCTACAGATGCCTCCGGTTCTGTGTCTTTTTGTCCTTAGTAAAAATGTCTTTCTCTTTTAATTTTATAGCTTCAATCTAAAAGTTAAAAATATTTACATTTTTAAGGTAATTAGTTATTACAGAATTTGATAGGCCCATTTTTTCATATGGGATGGTGGAAAGCTTGAAAAAACCAGTTAATTATGATTTTCTGGAATAAGGTGGTATCCTCCACCCCACAGCTTTTAGCCAGGATTCCCAAGTGCCCCACACTGTGAATGTGTAATCAGATTTTATGAAAAAATACTTTGAGTGAGAATGGAAGCTATTTGCTTGATATGATGGAGAAAAAGTAGATCTCTTTAAAGTTGCTGACTGTGGCTTACAACATTCCTTTCTTCCTCCTAAGGCCATCTGCCTTGCATTTTCACTAACAAAAAAGTGTCCTAGAAGTGTAGCATCTTTGCCCGTCTTCGGAGATGGCACATGCTAGGTATTCAATCTCTGACTCTATGATATGAAAACTAGGAAATATTTTAAAGTATTTAAACCAAAAGAACCTGCAGAAGTGATTAAGTCTTATTATTAACAGAAGAATGTTAAAATATTAGGTTCTAAAATGTATGATCAACTTGGGTTTCTGCTAAGAGTAGCTTTTGAAATATTTCCTTTGTCACTCAAAACCATGCTTTTCAGTAATTGGGGCAGGGATAGGAATCCCCAGTTTTCTGGTAGAGCAGGAAACTGGCTAATATTTTCTGGACAGTGTATGAATGCATATTAACAGTGTTTTTACATAATGTGTGCTCATTTAAAAGTGATAGGAGCAGCCAGAAGCAACAGAGAACTGAGCTAATGGGCCTGCCCAAGTCCTCCAGTGCTGCCCATCTTCCCATCTGCCAGCTCTCTCACTCCTGGGCCTTTCCAGATCCAGATGTACTAAATGTACTTCAGAAAGGAAGGTCTCAGGAAGATGAACTTGGCTTCTCCGCAGCCATTCTAAGCAGGGTATATTTTGTCCCTGGCCGCAGGTAGCAGCTATCCATCCCGAGCACCACTTGCTGACATATCCTTCATTTTCACCCAACCTCTAGTGCTGGACATCAGCATGCTATCATCCCAGGATGTAGTGCGCATGCTGCTCTCCCTGCAGCCCTTTCTCCAGGACGCCATTCAGAAGAAGCGGACAGGCAGGACCTGGGAGAACATCCAGCACGTGCAGGGGCCCCTGACATGGCAGCAGTTCCACAAAATGGCCGGACGCGGCACCTATGGTACGCCTCTTTACTGCCTTGGGGTCTTGTGTCTCCTCCCTTCTTGGACCAGTGGGAGTCTCTTCTTCACATTTTCTAACTAGGTTGATAATGACCCTCCATTTCCTTTGAAGTCAGAGCCTCACATTTTGGCTTAGATTTTCCTCTCAGCACTGGGTTATTCAGTAAACATGTGCACCAGCTTTTTTTGTTCTAGCTGAGGACAGACAGTAGGGAATAAAGTCCAAGAGTCCGGCTTCACCCCCTTACCATGTGTGTGTCCCTGGGCCAGTCACTTAGGTGTCCTCCTCTGTAAAATGAGGATGTGGAAGAAGCTTGGGCCTCTCAGGTGTCTTGTGAGGATCAAATGAGTATGACAGAAATGCCCGGAAGCTCTCAGCCTTCCTCTCCTCTTTGCTTACTCTCTGGGCTTCATGGTCAGGATGAAATCCCCTTTACCTGAGGAAAGAGAGTGATGGAGTTCAGAGGACACCTGGGGCTAGTAGGAACCACCACGCCCTCCTTTGTGCCGCCTTTTTCAACTACAGGTGGATCTTCCTCAGGGTCCCACCGGAAGAGATGGTCTGGAGTGGTGATCCCCAATCTGCCAGGAAGATGTGTTTGTGCAGATTTGCACAGATATCTTCACAAACTGGGTGATACGCTCCCTCCCCGTATGCTTTGTACAGCATGCAGGGTGAAATATGAAGTATTTTACTTAATGGTACAAAAATAGTGAAAGCACTATGATTCTGTGGACTTCATTTTTTTTTTTTTAAAGAACTTAACCAAGCCCTTTGTGGTATAGCACCTTGAGTATCTGGTTCCATTTACTTTGAAGATTGGTTTTAACATCTGTATAAACCTCCTCATAAGGTACATCCATCGCAATGGAAGAGGTGCTTATTATGTCATGATGCCTATTTTTTAGTCCCATTCCCCACTTACACAAAAGTTTCAGTTGAAATTATGGAAATACATCACTATCTTCCCTGCTATCTAGTTGTTCTTCCAAATTAACCAGAACATGTTATGACCAATAAAATTACAGATCTGAAGGCAGAAGAGAACTTGAGGTCATCCAGTCCCACCCCACCTTATGTTGTAGAGAAAGAAATGGAGGGCCAGAGGAGGGGAGTGACTAGCCAAAGGTCACACAGTCAATAAGGGACAGAGGCAGGATTCACAATCAGGTTGCACCACTCCGGTTTCCTTCCTCTATACTATTCTGTTTTAAGACTCCCTAGAATTCTTCCTATGGAAGATTTTTAAATAGGTTAAAAAACTCCATTTCCAACCATTTTCCAAGTTTATTTTTAAAGTGTCCAGGTATAAAAGTTTCCAGAGTTGACAGTATGCATCATTTTCATGAGTACAAGCTCAGTTTTTCCATTTCCAGTATAGTTCACTATCAACTAATAGATGTGATTTAATATTTCAGATAGCCTTGCTGATAATATTGTGAACTTTGGGCTGGTTTCTTGCTGGTCCTGTTGAGGTTGCTGTCATCTTTGCTTCCCGAAAGGCCAATGAAACAGACACCTCTTGGGGGAGGAGGGGTCGTGCCACCAGGGTCATCCTCTGGTGCTTTGCTCCTGCTTGCCTCGTTGATCTCATCTTCCTTCAGACAGTCTCTTTGCAGGAATTCTCATCAGCTTCTTTTTGGGGTGTGGCATAGTTTAGGGAATATTCAGTAAGATAATTCAAGGATCCACTTAATGGAACCCAGGCAAAGTGCAGGGCATCCCAGTGTGCTGAGGGCAAATAAATGAATGAAAGTCTGCTGTCCTCCACCCCTTCCTCAAAATACTTGATGCATGACCAAGTGACATACAGAACAGGTGGATCCATAGAGTAAATATCCACACAGCTTCAATTTTCCTCTTATATAGAAAAATAAGAAGAGAAGTTCTGATGTCAGTTGTGCATCCTTAAATTATATGTAGCGGATTTGGAGACCACTGATCAGTCCAGCTTTTAATTTACAAAGAGGGAAACTGAGGTCCAGAAAGTTTATGGCCTAGCCCAAGTCACACAACGTGTGTGACAGAACTCAAATTAAATCTCTAGATTCCAGTTAATTTCAGCAGCTAAGTGACATTGTGGATAGAGCATTTCTAACCCAGCTTCAGACATTTGCTAGCTGTGTAACCCTGGGCAAGTTACTTGATCTCTGTTTGCCTCAGTTTTCTCAACTGAAAAATGGAGGTCATAATAATAGCCTCTCCTCCCAGGTTTGTGAGCATCAAGTCAAATACTTGTACTGTGCTTATTAGCACAGTGCCTGGCACACAGTAGGTGCTTAATAAATGCTTGTTTCCTTTCTCCCTTCCTTCCGAGCTACCTCCCCAAAGGAGATGTTTGAACTAAATCATTTGAAAAGATCTAAAATGGGTATGTGGCTATGACACATGACAGCATTATTGTGAGCTAGCCTTTCAGGGTAATCTCTAGGGTTGCCAGGACGCACTCAGTTGCTGCTCTTTCTTCTCAGGTTCAGAAGAGTCCCCGGAGCCCTTGCCCATCCCCACGCTGCTGGTGGGCTATGACAAGGACTTCCTCACCATTTCCCCATTCTCCCTGCCATTCTGGGAGAGGCTATTATTAGACCCTTATGGGGGCCACCGGGATGTTGCTTACATCGTGCTGTGTCCAGAAAATGAGGCCTTGCTCGAAGGAGCCAAAACTTTCTTCAGGGACTTGAGTGCTGTGTATGAGGTAAGAAGAAATACCTTCTGAGACTTCCTCCTTGCATTCCCTAACTCTGTTTCTAGTAGCAGCTAAATAGGAAATGATTTGTTTTTATGAAAGGAGACTACAGTAAAATTCTGTAAATAGTGCATGGGTTGGGGAAAAGGCCAGAACGGACCCTTTAGGCTGCGGACGTTATTTGTTTGCTCATCTGTGAATGAATGTCTTGACTTTAGTACTTCATTAGCTCAAGAAAGACGTCTCCAACCCAGCCTTACCAATAACTTTCTTTAATTTAACAGCCCAAAAGCTTGTTTTTAACCCACTCACCTCCCTTGGTAGTAGTAAAAGAAATGAAATGCCCATTCTTTCCTATTCCTTGAGCTTAAATTTTTACTCACTGGGGGGAGGGCAGGGCAAGCGACTGCCATTTTGGAAAGCAAGTATCTCAAAAGAAAAATAAGTTGATTTTTTTTAATCCCTCCAACCCCCACCCTTCTAAAGGAGTCTCATAATAGCTAAACCTCAGAAAAGGAGCAGGTCAGTAGCAGAGCCAAAATAAAGAGAGACATTCGCCTGCAAATATTCCCAATCTGAAAATTGTTAAATGACCAATAAATCATTTTCTTATGTTTTCATTTTGATACTATGCTCATCTTGATGGTGTAGTTTTAGCAGGTAGTAGCTTTTTAGAATAGAAAATGAGGTGTTTTTTTTTAAACACTTTCCTAAATATGTTTATGTTTGTTCTTCAAAAAAATTGGAATAGCATCTTTCTCAGGGCTGATGATTGCTTCTCATTTCCTGTTCAATAATGATGGGACCTCTTCACTCCCATGTTCCTTAGCTGCTCCCTTACAGAATAGAGACAAAACCCTAGTTCTCAAAAGGCCATGTCAGCACTATGTATGCATAGAGCACTGGACCAGGAATCAGGAAGAGACCCAAGATCAAATTCAGCCTCAGATGCTTACTACCTCTGTGACCCTGAGCAAGTCAGTTACCTTCTGTCTGCCTCCCATTTTCTCAACTGTAAAATGAGGATAATAGTAGCACCAACCTCTCAGCATTGTAATGAGAGTGGAATGAGATAATATTTGTAAAGCACTCAGCACAGTGCCTAGCACATAGTAGGTGCTATGTAAATGATAGGTGTTATTAATACCAGGCTGGATAAATGTTAAGTTGAGACCCATGGGTCTCTCTCTTCTAACCACTGGGCAACTGGTTTCTGAGAGTTCCTATGGAAGAATTGTCATCTGCATTGGTGGAGGGGATGGTCACACCAGGGAATGGCAGACCCTGAAAGCCCGTTAAGACAGGTATGTGCAGGCCTTCAGCTGAGGGCATTTGGTCCTTGATGGTGAATCTATAACTGGCACCTGTTCTTAGTAAGAGATTTAACCGAAATGGATCAGTCTGTTAATCACCAAGCTTTTTTAGACACTTCCTGTGTGCCAAGCATGGGAGACACACACAGCAGATGAAACAGTCGCCCCTCTCTGGGAACTCACGTCCAGGAGGAGATGACACATAGAAGCACATGTAGGATGTAAAGGAGGTTCAGTATGAGCACAAATATATCCATATATGTCATTTGGGAGGGAGGCCACAAGTCACTTAGGAGATCAAGGAAGGCTCCCCAGAGAAGATGGCTCTTGAGGGAAAAGAGGGGTTCTGGGAGGTGGAGGCAAGCAAGGTTGGCATTCCTGATATGGGAGATGGCCCGTGCACAGGCGCAGACATAGGAGGTGAGCATCCTGGGTGTTGGGGGAGAATAACGGGCAGTGAGGTAGTAAGATAAGTTGTGGCTGCCTCGAGGCCAGGCAAGGGTCTTCTTGGCTAAACTGAGCAATTTATATGTGATCTAGCAGCACCTGGAGGGCATCGTTATTTATTAACAAAAGGACACCACAGTCAAATCTGCCTTTGAGGAAAATCACTACAGCAGATGTGTCAAAGATGACCCAATGGGGAACCAAACCAAGACAGTATAAGGGGAAAGAGAGTGCAGGTGGTGCCAGGGCTATGGGAACAGATCAGGGGCTTCTGACAGAAAGGAGGAAGTTTGGAGGAGGGCTGAAGAGAAATAGTGGGATGTCCGATGTGAAGGGTCCAGTACACAGCTAGGGGTGAGGGTTGGAAGCTCAGGGAGAGACAGACGCGGCTTGGCTGTATTGGTTTGAGAGCCATTGGCAGGTGGATTATAATTAATCCATGGCAGAGTAGAGAGAAAAGAGCAGGGGGCCTAAGAGGGAGCCATCATCTGAAAAAGAAATAGGCAGAAGAGACCAGGGAGGAGTGATTAGGCAGCTGTGGGGATGCCCAGAGAAGGCTGAGTGTGATTGTCCTTCTATGGAGCTAAACCAGAGCGAAGAAGAGTTCATCAAATTGGGGAAAACAGGAGCCTAGTGAGTTCTAGAGATCATCCCCATGGTGTTAGCATCCTCTTGTATACGGAGAGGAGCTGGGGAGGAGAGGGGACAGTGAGCCAGGGGCTGGGAGGAGGACCAGGGAGCCAGCAGATGGTGGCCCCCCCCCCCCCACTTGATGTGGTGAACCTCAAAGGAGGAGAGGCTGCTGATGCTGCAAATGGCAGTGGGGAGAAAAGAACATTGCGGCCCCCCTCCAGGATACTTGTCAGGGAATGCAGGTGATGGTATGGCTGGGGCATAAGGATAAACATCAAACACGTTGACTTATCTGCAGCCCTGAAGAGCTGCTGTTCCAGAAGCTAGGTGTCTGCATGGGAAGGGGCACTAGGAATCCCCCTGCCCTTTTAGGATTCATCTCCAGACCGTTGCTGGTCCGTGCTTGATGCCTGCTAAATGACAGGCACAGACAATGGCTCAAAGCAGTTCTGAAAGCCAAAAGGTGCCCTTTGTTAACAAATCCTCTGCCTAGTAACAGGACCACAGAGGACAAGAGGACCTTGTTCAGTAATGGCAGGCTCACTTTTTCTACAGACAGCGTGAGGATGGTGATGGCTCTGTGGGCCCAAGAGGGAGGCCAGGAGAGGGTCAGGAGCACTTTATAGTCTTCTCTTCATGTCTCCCGAAGCAGGGATGTGGCATGATTAGCATTCCTCCTAACAAATGCCAAGTTAAATTGTTTACTTGAGAGACATATTCATTCTTTCATAGTTTCAGAAAACACATAAAAGCTATGTTGATGGCTACATGGCGACGTACAACCATCATCCTCTGTAAGCAGGAATTTTGCTAATTTTTTTTGACAGGACCATGGCAAGTAGCAAGTCCAGATCATGTTGATGGGATGATCTTGGTGAAAGAAACATTTGCTTTTCCAGTCCCACAGAGGGCTAGGTTTGAATTTTGGAAGGACAGATACAGAGAGCATGCAGGACTTGGAGCCAGGGAGACCTGGGATCAAATCCAGCTTCAGATCCTTCCTAGCTGTGTGACCCTGGCTGGGTCACTCTACCTCTGCCTGCTTCAGTTTCTTCAGTTGTAAGATGAGGATCTTATGGCCCAGGGTTGTTGTGAGAAAGAAAGGAGAGGCTATCTGAAGAGGGCTAGTGCATTATGACAGCTAGCTGTGGCCCTTACCCGCTTCCCTGCTTGGGCCAGTGGGAGAAAGCAGCCACCCCAGCTGCTGATGGCTTCTTCCTGTTTGTGTTTAGATGTGCAGGCTGGGGCAGCACAAGCCCATCTGCAGAGGGCTGCGAGATGGGATCATGCGTGTGGGTAAGACCGTGACACCGAAGCTGACGGATGAGCTTGTAAGCGAGTGGTTCAGCCAGCCCTGGAGCAGCGAGGACAGTGACAATCATTCCAGACTTAGACTTTACGCCCAGGTCTGCCGCCACCACCTCGGTGAGTGAGACTGCCTCACGTCTGCTCTGGTGGCTTCTATGGCCACTTTTTAGCCAGGTGAGCTCCCCTCTCCTGAACATAGTGTCCTCATTGGTGCGAAGAGATGGGGAGGGTGGTGCCAGGCCTCAATCCAGCTGTCCCAGAGGGAGGGTTTCTCCAGTGTGCCAGTGCTGCTAAACCTTAAAGCTGCCCAAAGACAGGTTTGGAGGCACTTGATGCTGCTGTATGGGTGTGATGGCACATAGGGGGCACAGGTCAGAGCAGCTCTATATGCTCAGCTCTCTGAAGCTTCCTCAAAGTCCGTTCACACAGCTGGATGTACCTCCAGGGAGAGGAGCCCCCCAAAGACTAGAACCAGGAGGGGCCATAGGCACTTTTCTCACTTCTTGCCCTATTTAACAGTCCCCCAAACAACCTGAACAATGGCAGGCAGCGTGGTAGCATAGTGTCTGGTTCCTGTGATACTGTAGTATCACTGCTATTATCAGGGAAGATCTAGAGGAATACATGTAGACTTAGTGTGGAACAGGGAATCACTTGAGACCTTTCTAAAGAAGCCTTCCCCCAGGTGCCCCACCCACCACTCCCCTTTGTGGAGTGTGACCTTGGGTGTCGAGCGCTGTGTGTAGGCCAGGGGGCCCTCCAGCAGCTGGCACCAAGCCCTGGGAGGGCATTGGGCTCCATTAACCTCCATCTTGTTGCTTTTGCAGCACCTTATTTAGCTACTCTGCAGCTGGACAGCAGCCTGTTGGTTCCACCTAAGCACCCCAGCTCACCCCCAGCAGCAGCAGCAGCAGCACAGGCACCAGCTGCCCCTGGGAGTTCGGGGCCTGTGGCTTCAAATCCGGCTTGTGCCTCTGGACCGGGAGCTCCACCAGCTAGCACCTCCACCAGCAGCTCAGGCAGTGCTTGTGCAGCAGCCAGCTCCTCAGGGCCTGGTGTGACCCCAAGCAGCGTGACCTCCTCTTCAGGCTTTGGTGGTAGTAGTGGTTCAGGACAGACAGCCAGTGCTGGGACAAGTGTAGCAGACAGGGCACAAGGGAGCCTGGGATCAGGAGGGGAGACAGAACCTGGACAGAGCTCCTCTCAGCAGCCCTCATCAGAAGGGCAAGACAGGTAGGACATTTCTGGAATTCATCCAAGTACTCCTTGCTTCTCCTCCATTCTTCCCATTCTTTATGGGTCACCAACATTCAGTTTTCCCTGAAAACAAAATCTTCTCTCCTGCTTCCCCCTGAAAACCTGGGGATGCTAAAGACACAGCCCGAGCAAGAGAAGAGGTCACTGACTGCTGGGCTGTCCTGGGCCTCTTGGAGTGTCCACACATCCCTTATATTCTCGAGCCTTCAGTGTCCCCAAACTTAACAAAGAAAGAGGGATTGTGTTCCATTTTGGTTTTGTTTTTAAAGGGTTTTAATTAGTATGGCCTTTTCTGGCCTTTTTCAGTGTTGCTTTAGATCATATGGTTGGGTTTGATGCTTTTTGGGGGGAAAATTTATTCTTCCATCAGAATCTAGTCAACAAATGTTTTTCCAGTATTTATTTCTGCTGTGTTACTTTTAACTACCTAAACCTTCCGTGTTGTGATTTTCACTAAATTGGTCTTGATTCTCCTGGTGGGTCATCTGTCTGCACTTCTAACAATGACTATCTCTCTAGTGTCACAGAGAGGGAGCGGATAGGGATTCCCACGGAGCCGGAATCGGCTGACAGCCAGGCCTACCCGCCGGCTGTGGTCATCTACATGGTGGACCCCTTTACCTACACCGCAGAGGACGAGGCCGCGTCGGCAAACTTCTGGCTGCTCAGTCTGATGCGCTGTTACACAGAGATGCTGGATAACTTACCTGAAAATATGAGAAACTCTTTCATTCTCCAAGTAATTTTTTTCTTCTTTTCTTAATATTCTCATCTATAAATACCTTAACAGATATTGATATTAAAAAAAATGAAATAAATGCTCCCCAAATTGGTTGTTTGACAAGCACTTTTAAGATTCCCTTCCATTTGTGTCCTAAATGACTGATCCCAGAAGCTCATTGAACAGCAAGTGTATAGCAGCCAAACTGAATTGTTGCCAACTGATTTGTGTTGAAGAAAAATAGATGAACACATTCACTTAAAGAATGTTGAAATCATAATGCCAGCAAGTTGAGAATTCAGCCCTAAAGAAGCATAGAAACAGTACCCAAGTGATGGTCTGTCTGCATTTCTTGGGGAAAGAATAGCACATAGTAGCTGGGGGGCACTCTGAACATCTGCTGTAAATGTACAATAAAATGTGGGTGGTGGGGCGGGCAAGGGTGTCTCTGGAAAGAATTAGTGCCATAAAAACCTGAATTGTTCTTAGCTTAGCTTTGTAGCTTAGCTTTGCATCAAAGAGGTGCATCCAACTCAAAGCTGAGGTGTTCCTTCCTGAGTCAAATGGAGAATCAATACAGTTTCATTTTCCACCATTCTGTTCAGCCCTTTCCAGCTTTCGTCTTTCTGATTTTAATTATTGGAATGTGTATGCCTAGATTGTGCCTTGCCAGTACATGCTGCAGACAATGAAGGATGAACAGGTTTTCTACATTCAGCACTTGAAGTCCATGGCATTTTCAGTGTACTGCCAGTGCAGGCGGCCTCTGCCCACCCAGATCCACATTAAATCTCTCACAGGTTTTGGACCGGCAGCCAGCATTGAGATGACCCTCAAGAACCCTGAGGTTGGTACTTTGCAAGGGAAGACTCTGGTTGGCAGATTGAGTGATAGTTTGAGTGACAGATGGGTTTTTTTAGCTTTCTCTGGGGCCAGCCAGATTCCTTAAATTTACAATATGAAACAAAAAGGATTATTTCTCAGAAATTAAAATTTTGGGACCATAGGCAGGCATTTCTACTGTGGTCTGAGATTTAGGAGATAAGGTATCAGTATTCTTCACCTTGCTTATATGTTACATTTTTCTTTATTCATCGAGTCCCTTATTTCCTGAAGTTGAATTAAACATTAAATTGATTATTTGTGTTTGGTTTTTCCAAAGCCTTGGGCTTCCCTGTGACTGATCCTACCAGTAGGCATTGGCTGTACCTTCTGTCTGTAGGAGACTCGCACACACATAGCTGTCCTCATTCCGGCTCTGTGTCTGCACCTCCCTCCACAGGGCTGCGGTCTTCTCCCTGTGCTTTCTGTCCTTTCACTCTTATTTACACCCAAATTCAGTGTTAAATGAGAAAGACATAGAAGGGAGTGTGTGATGTGCCAAACAAGCTGTTTTTTTAAAAACACAAGGAGTATATTTGCTCCTGGTTTGCTTCTGTTTGTCTTGCTTTAGATATTCATTTCAGGCCATGTTTGAAATCTGAATGTCTCTCCACTTGCCTAGTTCCTGCTGCATTTACCCTGTGTCAGACCTGGATCAACACACTTTCACTAGCAGCATTGTTGTCCACTTCTAAATTCATCATGTAAAAGAAACATTTGCTAACTTTGTCTCACTTAAAATCAATCTGCATGTCCTTGAGGGGTCTGTGTGCTGTGGTAGGAAGAATGTGGGGCTGTGTGTCCAAAGGACTGGATTTAAGTCCTGGTTTTCCATTTACTCCCCCTGTGGCCTTGGCAAGTCCCTTCACCTCTCTGGGCCTCTGTTCCTCTGCTGTTGAGGAGGGGGTGAGATGGTCTTTAAGGTCCCTTCCTGCTCTGAATCCTATGATGACCGTCTACTCTAGATCTTGGAGAAGATTGACAATTTCTCATTTTATTTCTGGTTGTGTTTAACAATCATTGTTTCTCTGTTCAGCATGTGGATGTCCTTTCATGAGGAGCCAGTTTTGAAGTGAAAAGGCTCTCCCTCATGTTTGATTCAGGCTGTGCTGCCCATCAATCAGTCAGTTAACATTTATTCAGTACCTGCTATGCACCAGGCCTTGGGCTATGAGGAAAAGTATAAGACAGGAGTTCACAGTCTAATGACTGAGACGGCAAACAGACAGGATGCTCTGGAGATAATCAGAGGGAAGGCTTTCTAGAGAAGGGAGGATGTTAGCCAGGAAAGCCAGGACATGAAGACAAGGAGAGAAAGAATTTCCCCATTTCCCCTAATAGGCTGGTCATGAGTACATGTGTATTGTATGAAATATTTTGGTTCTGAGAACTTATTTTAAAAAAACTTGTTGCATTTGGTATTAGTCACTTAATCTTGTTAGTGTTTGGATCGTCTGTGGTGTCATTCATGTCTATAATTGTTTAAAGGAGCTCAGAGACTTATTAGAGAAATATTACTGATTGTAACCTTTCTTCACAAGCCTGCTTGATCTCAGCCAAGAGGCTGTGCAGTAAGATCAGTCCATCCTTTCTCCTTGCTCCTTCTGCACAGCGCTTCTGCCAGCTCAGTAGTTTTAGCTGGTGTTTTGTTTGTAATATTCATTAATCCACATGATGATTATCTTTTGTTCAGAAATCTACTTGTCATCCTTAGACAAATCTAACGTATGAAATTTGGATTTGTAAAACAGAAATATAGGGCTGACCAAATTTTACTCACCATCCAATGTCTTTCAGTCGTGAGATTCCCTACTGCATCTAAAAATGTTTGTTTTGTAAAAATTTGCCCTAAAGCTTGTCAGGACCATAGCCAGTGAACAGCTAAAGCAGAGCATACATGGCCTCCTGAATCCACTTACACCACCACCAGAAGGTCTTTCTCCAATGAGGCTATCACTGTTCCCTTCCCCATCTATATAGTTATAGGTATCGGGAATTTCCATAGGATTTGTTCTGGCATGAGTTCAATGGGCTTGAGCGTCATGGAGCACCTCAACTTGTCCCAGTGGCTGAACAATAACTGGGAGTCCCACCTCCCTCTGCTGCCCTGCCTGAGTTTGCCCTCCTGTTAGCCCACTGCTCTGATGTGGATTAGGATCAGGAAAAGGTCATGCGCAATAAGAGCCTGATATCACCTAGGAAATTAAAGCAAAGAGCCACCCTTTTATAACCCCCTAAAATTTCAGTATCACAGTGGATCCTGTGTAGCCTGTTAATTTTTCCTAAGAAAAAGAGAATTACTAAAAACTGTTGAGGAAAAAGAGAAGTTTTCTCATTGTTTTGATCAGAAGAGTCCTCTTTCTGCTAGCCATAGACCAGTCGCAACATGTCAGGTCCTGGCCTTTCCTGCTCCCTCAGATGACAAAGCTCATTGTTTTACAGATGAAGGGATGAAGCCCTTTGATCTCTGAATGTCTTTTAATGTGGCTCCACCTGGCATCTTAACTCAGTTGGGGGCCCTCAGTAATCAGAGGGCGTCCTTTCACCTGTCTGCTTGTGCTCTGAGCCATCAGTCAAGCTCAGCCGTCTCCCTTCTTAGGGAATTTCAGGGCTTTTTCATTTCCAACAGTAGGATTGCGGCAGGCCACTTTCACAATTATTCTCTTGACATACACCCCGAACTAAGTTAAATAACATTTGTTTCCTGGAATGAATCATATGAGTTCTATCTTATAGAAGTATAAACATTTATAATAAATATGAGTGAAGGTGACAACAGTGCTTTTACAGTTTGTCACAGTAGAGCAATTACTTTCAATTATTTGACTTTATTCCCAATTAATGGTTTGAATTCTTAGGTTCCTTTTTTTAAAAAATAGCCATTTTATTAAATAAGGAAATATTGATTTTGATTGGATTTTCTAGTTTGTGTCACTGAAAAGATCCTCTTGACCTCACCAGTGTCCTAGAGTTCTGTGTAGCCCTTCAGTCTTCACCTCTTTAGATGTTATTATCATGTGCTTTTCTGTGTTTCTGGGTGCATGGTATTACAGGCTGACTTTGTGCTGATACTGATTTTGACTTGGATTTCAGAGGCCCAGTCCAATCCAGCTTTACTCCCCTCCTTTTATACTGGCACCGATCAAAGACAAACAGACAGAGCTGGGAGAGACATTTGGAGAAGCCAGCCAGAAGTACAACGTGCTCTTCGTCGGCTACTGTTTGTCCCACGATCAGCGCTGGCTCTTGGCCTCTTGCACGGACCTCCATGGCGAATTATTGGAAACTTGCATTGTAAATATTGATTTACCAAACAGGTAGGAGTCTTGGCCTGGTGTCCTGGCCACCCTTGGGCATGAGCCTTTCCATTCTCTGTTCCAAATGCAGCTGACACAGTGTTTTGTCTGTTTTTGTTTGGCGGGAAGAAGGTTTGGGAGGGTAGGGGGGGGGATGGTTCCCAGTAAGATGTTCTGAGAACATTTGCTTATTTTGTTTTCCTCACTTCCTTCCTCTCCAGATCTCGGAGGAGTAAAGTGTCTCCACGCAAAATTGGACTCCAAAAGTTATGGGAGTGGTGCATTGGAATTGTTCAGATGACATCATTGCCCTGGAGAGTTGTGATTGGGCGCCTTGGCAGACTTGGCCATGGGGAGCTAAAAGGTAGAGAGGTCTTGAAGACTGTGAAGAAAGAAGCTGGGGAAAGAGGATGATGATAGAAGGGAGTTTGGGAACATCATAGGAAAACAAATAATTGGCAGTTTCCATTCATGTCAGATGATCACATCTAGGTCTTTATGTATATGATACAGAATATCACCTCTGTCACAGCTAGCTATTTGTCTAGTTAATTGTTGGGATTTAGAGACATTTAGAGACCACTTAAATAGATGTCAGAGAGACAGCGAGATCTAGTAAATAGAGGGCTGGCCTTGAAGACAACAAGAGCTGCGTTCAAGTCTTGCCCCTGAAAGTGTGGTGTCCTGGGGCAAATCCCTGCCAGTGATGCTCAAGCTGATATCTGTTTTGTTTCCTCCCTGCGAGTTCTATGTTCCAATGAAAGCATAGGTCCAATTTACTGGCCCACCCCACCACCCCCAAAGAAAAAACTGTGCTTAACGTACTAATGGCTGTAGTCTGCTTGGTTTTCAAATTCATTTTATGTGATTTTATATGGCTCTTTTCCCCTAAAGAACTCAAGGAGCTGTACATGAAATTTTAAATTATACTTACCCTAGTCCTGCCTTGAAGACCTGTGTAAAGTATTGTCAGTTGTGTTTTTTTCCAGCATTTCTAATGCTTAGGATGCCATTCTGACAGTGAGATGATTTATTAGTAGCCTGAAGCGATGCATTAATAATGTGGGAGAATCATCATTTCAGATCTTCCTTTCTCAAATCCTTAATTTCTTTGAGACTTAGATTTCTTTTTTTTTTTTAAATTTAAGATTCCACTGTATTTATGGATTATTGATTCGTCAAGCAAAACAGAGCCTTAACTATTCTTCTCTAATAAGGTGGTTATCTTTAAGATTCCTTAATAATGGAATCCATTATGAGATTTTTTTAATGTGATTTTTTTATGTAATTTTGTTTAATCAGTCAGTAACTATTTATAAACACCCAACTGTGTCTCAGACACAGAGTTAAAACAGTGGTATTCAAAGACAAAAATGCGCTCCTCAGGGAGCTCACGTTCCAACAAGAGGGATGCTATACAAGGTAAATTGGAAGCAAGCTCAGAGACACTAGAGGTGAGGGAGCCTGGGAAAATGCTCTTGTAGAAGGTAAGCTCTCAGCTAAGACTTAAAGGAAGCCAAGTAGTCTCTGATCTCAAATCCATGGCAGTGTAATGGAGAGAGACACACTTCTGCCAGAGACACAAAGTCCGTATGTAAGAGGACTTCTCCACTGATGGAGAGGTTCTACAAACGCACCAATTAGCAGATGATATTCTGTTGATCGTACACATTCCAGTGCATTTTTAGGCCATTTCAACCATGGTCCATGAATAAGTAAGACACAAGACAAAGAATCAGATGTACAAATTAAAAATGACATATTTTAAATTCATAGTTTCATAAAGATGACCTCGGGAGCTTGAGGGCTAATGAGCAGTTCCTACCAAGCAGAAAAGGTTGCCAGAAAGATCCTATGATGGATAGTATTTATCTGTCCTTCCAAGACAAGGCCAGGCAAGTTCAGAGAGAGTCATCATTAGGTTTTCCAAAACATGATGGTTTCTTTGGCCAAAGCAGCCAAGACTTGGGCAGTGGTGTGGTAGAGTCTACAGAGGGCTGGCTTTCTAGTTCTCTGACACTTCCTGGTTATATAACTATGGAGAAGCCGACAGCTTTCTAAGACTTTCAATTTTAGACGAATTCCCAAAGTTAATTGGTAAGGAGAGCTTCCACAGAAGCGCTTTGTTTTGACTATGAAATGAAAGTTCTTAATAGCAACAACAAAATGCAAATATTCAACTACTCTTTGTAACTTTGGGGTTGTGTTCTGAGTCAGTGGAAGGAATATTCAGATTGATTAAATCAGAGGTCTTTGATGTGCTGAATTGGGAGGGAAAGAAGAGGAGGGGAGGAAGGGAGACAGAGAGAAGATTCAGCTTTATTTCTCAGAGGCTCTAACAAATTAGCATAGCTGTTGTCTTCCCTAGAGAGTGGAAACAATGGGATACAAACTGCATCTGGGAGTGCTGATAGAGAGTCATATAGAAGAGAAAAGTCAGGTGAATACTCTGTTTTGGCAAGTTCTCAAGGACAGCATTTGGTCTCTCATCCCAGCTCTCTTCTCTAACGAGAATGGGGATAGGGACATCTTCCAGCAACCTGAGAGATTAAGAGGAGCTGCAGTTGCATCCAGAGATAGGGACCAAATGAAAAGGTCAATTCATGGATGCCCAGGGGCTCCTTCCCTTGGGGGGGGGGGTCTGTGAGCTTTGTGGTTCTTGGGTGCTGGGAATCGAGCTGAGGCCTTGGTGTTGGAGGAGTCTTTGGCAGCATTTTTAGGGAGTTCTCTGTGTGTTCTTCAGCTCCAGAATCTCCAGACTACTGGTGGTGGGGCACTCCCCTTGACGGCTTCTTTTCCCTCTTCACTTCTGTTGGCTTTCCTGTGGTTTTTTACCATGTCCTCTTCATGTTACACTCAGAACTCTCATTCCAGCTATTCCAGTTTGAAGTATGTTTAGATGAAAATAGTTTTCCTTTCACCTGCCTTTTAGAAAGAGAAGAAGGTGTTTTGAAAGATTTGAATGCTAAGAAGTTAGTGAGAGAGTAACCTTCATGCATTTCTGGGGGAATTTTTGCAGCCTTGGGTATGTTAGGAGGGTAAAAAGGCCAAGGGGAGTACTTTCATTCCCTTGGTTTAGTAATCCCACAGAAATGCTCTCCCTTGAGGTTCTGGGTGCTTTTGTGCATTGACTATGAGCAATCAGAAGTGTCTGAGAAAAAATGTGCATGTTTGTTTATCAGAGCGATTGGTAGGATGTGATTGGCTGTCGGGTGAACATTGATGACCACTTTCCTGGCCCCCTCCCTTCCTGCACAAACCTTAAGTAGAATGCCTTTCATTCTCTAATACTTATTACCTTCCTTTTTTAAAAACAAAGCAAATAAATAGATTTCATAATCTATAATTTGACAGTCTAAGGCTCCAGCCAAGCTTTGGGTTAAAGAAAAGTCCATAGAGCAATAGGGAACAAAATAGCTTCTCTCATAGAAGGATAAAAAATGGAGTTAAAGTGGGACAATGTACCATTGTCATCAGAAGGCATTCTTAAGAGATCTGTGTTGGATGCTTTACAAAATATATTGCAGGCCCTTTGGGCCCTTTAAGATTCCCCCTAAAGCACATTTATTAGTCTACAAAATAATAATGGTTATTGTTATTATTATTTCTATTATTAGAAAGAATTTTTGGTCTTTACTTCGTGTTAGTGACATGATCTTATGATGGGATGAGAAATTGAGATCACAGGATTTTGAACTCATAAGGGCTTTTGAAGATGATCTCGCCCAGTCCTCTCACTTTCCAGCTAAGGAACCTGAGGTAGCCAGAAAGAGGATCCTGCACGTTTTAAGGAACTATGCTGACATTCAGTCAGACCTCTACTCCCCCTGAGACAAAGCAAGGCAGCAGGATTAATAACCATTTACATAGCACCTACTATGTGCCAAGCATTGTGCTAAGGGCTTTACTGAAATTGTGCGCCCTCTAGTGCTCAGCCACATGGAGGAGGAAGAGATATGCCATTTTCTGTGTGACCCTGAGTCTTTTAGATAGAGCCAAAGAGAGGACAAAGCTAACATCTCTGTGAGACAAGACTGAAAGTTGCCTTTTGTTTCAGATTGGAGCATCCTCCTTGGCGAATGTTCCCTGCAGACAATCAGCAAGCAGCTGAAGGAGGCATGCCGCATGTGTGGACTCTCGGCCGCAGATTCACCTTCCATCCTCAGTGCCTGCCTGGTGGCCATGGAGCCCCAGGGGGCCTTTGTTGTGATGCCAGGTAAAGCTCACCCAGCCCAGAGCAGGGCTTTGCCCAAAACCCATGGTAGAACCTCTCTGGCTATTCTTGTGGTAGCTATGGAGAGATAGTAGATGGCACAACATACAGTTTCTTGGATTTACATTGATTAAATGGCCAGACTGGAAGACTATACATTAATCGGTCAACTAGCATTTGTGCCTGCTCTTGACCAGAGCTGCTGGGGATAGAAGGAAAGGTAGAAACAAACAGCCCCTGCCCTTAAGGAGCTCGCTGTCTAATGGGGGAGATGACAGGAAAACCCCTGTGGACAAACAAAGTGTCAACAGAATGAATTGGAGAGATCTCAGAGGAAAGGAAGAAGGATGAAGCTTTCCTTTAGAAGGTGGAGCTTTAACTGGGACTTGAAGGAGATGGGGAGGGGTGGGAAGGAGTTCCAGGCATAGAGAGCAGCCAAAGCAAGCACTTGAAGTTGGAAGACAAAGTATCTTGTTCAGGGCAGAGGAAATAAGCCAGTGTCACTGGATCACGGGGTAGGTGGCTGAGGGGTAAGGTTTAAAAAGATTGGAAAGGAAGGGAGCAAAGACAGGATATGAGGGACTTTAAAAGCCGAGCAGGACTTTTCCATTTGATTTTAGAGTTTACTTAACAGGGGCCTGACTTGCACTTTAAGAAGTTCGCAGGGGAGTGGAGGATGAATTTGGAGCAAGAGACTTTGGGCAGGAATGCCCACCAGAGACTGGGGGCTGCATCAGCTCAGGGGCAGGGGAGAGACATTGCCAAGGTGAGATCAGCAAGCCTTGGCAGCAGCTTGGTTGTAAGAGATGAGAGAAAGGGAGGAATCCAGGATGACTTCTGGGTTGTGAGCCTGAGTGACCAGGAGGGAGTTGTTGCCCTCAACAGTAAGAAGGTAATGCAGAAGAGGTCTAGGAGAGAAGAAAATGAATTTGGTTTTCGATATGTTGAGTTAATGGTGTTTCCTAGACATCTAATTTGAAATATTTCAAATGTAATTGGAGATGTGAGACTAAAAACCTGAGAGTTTTGGATTTGGTGAGTAGATCTGAGAGTCATCTGCATAGAAATGCTAACTAAATCTATAGGAGCTGATGAGATCATGAAGTAGTCTGGAGGGAAAAAAGAGTAAGGCTCAGGACAGAGTTCTTTCCCCTCAGTTAGTGGAGAAAGATCCAGCAAAGGAGATGGGCAAGTCCTCCAGGTAGGAAGAGAACCAGGAGAGAAGAGCATCCTGAAAAACCTCCAGAGTAAAGAATATTATGAAGGGATTGATAGTGTCAAAGTCTGTGGAGAGGTCAAAGACTGAAGTATTGAGAAAAGACTTTTGAATTTGGCAGTTCAGAAAATGGTAAGATTGGAAGCCAGACTGTAGGGAGGTAAGAGGGGAGTGAGAGTCCAAGAAGTGGGGACACCTATTACAGAGGGCCTTTTCCAGGAGTTTAATAACAAAGGAAAAGAGAGATCTAGGAAGACTACTGGATAGATCAAGATAGGGAAGACATGGGCATGTTTGTAGGCAGTAGGGAATAAGCCAATTAGTAGAGAGGTAGAGGTTGGAGATGAGTGATAAAAGGGACAGTCTGCTGGAGGGAACGGGATGGAGCAGGGTCACCTGTAAAAGTAGAGGTGTCTTGCCGTGACAGGAAGGACCACTTTTGTCATGTGTGGTAATGATTCTGTATAAACCTGAAAAGCAAAGATTTACAGTGAAGGGCCATAGGAGTTTGTGCTGGTCTCTAAACTGTTTAAAATTGTTATCAGTGACTTGGGTAAAGCCATTGAGGGCATGCTTATGAGATATACGAAGCTCAGCAGGATGGCCATCGCCAAGGATGGCAGTCAAAAAGCTCAAATTTGGACTGAATAAGGTAAAATTTAATAGAGACAATTCTAAAATGAAAATGTCATCTTCACAAATATATGATGAGGAATGTGGTGAGACAACTCTTCTAATAGATAGCTGTGAATTTTAATGGACTAACAGTTCAATGAGTGAGATGGAGCCCAGGGAGTTTATGTAGTTATACTTTTCCTTGCATTTTAGGAAGGGCTTTAGTAAAAGAGCCAGAGGAAGACAGCTAGGACCATGCCATATAGAAACTGATTGAAAGATGTTTAGCCTTGAGCAGAGGAGAAAGGAAAACATGTTCCATTTGCTTAGTTATTGGAACGACATGGGAAAAGGAGGAGACTTGACATGTTCTGTTTCACTCAGACTGAAGAACTAGCAGCCAAGGGCAGACATTTGAAAGAGGCAGAGGTAGGCTCAATAGGAAGGAGGAATAGCTAACCAGTGGAGTTCTCCGCCAGAGGGGACAGGCTGCTTGGCAGGGCAGTGGAACCTTCAGGTGGAGACTGGAGAACCTCGGTCGAATGTGATAGGAGGTAGGACTAGATGGGATGGGAGCCCCTCCAACTCAGAACTTCTGAGTCATTGATTTGGTCATGTTTGTGTCTGGTCATTGAATGTAGACTCTTGACAAATGTTTCATCATGCTTGAATCACTAACTTCATCCGACATCTCCAGTTTTGAATTGTGAGATTTTCCTTCCCGTGTTTGTGACAGAGTGGCAACGGGATCGTTCTTTACCTTACAGACGCTGTTACTATGGGCTCCGTTTTTGGTCGCAGCACTGCCCTGAACCTCCAGTCATCTCAACTCAACACACCTCAAGATGCTTCTTGTACACACATCCTGGTGTTCCCAACATCTTCAACCATCCAGGTGGCTCCAGCCAACTACCCAAATGAAGACGGCTTCAGCCCCAACAACGGTGAGTTCACCTTCTTCACCCCAAGTGGGCTTGGGTGTCTCCCAACCCTTTGGCAGTCCTTGAACAGCCTAGAACAGGCCCTGTGCTGATTGAGCTTTCTAACTAATGGAAGGAAATGCTAAATTAACACTAGAGGTTAATGAAATGAAAGATTTTTTTTCCCCATCCACATTCCTAGACCCTCTCTTCTATCCCCCTGGCAGTTTGCCCATAGACCATGGAACTGTTCATATTGAACCACTGTAGACTGCTGTTTTCAGGTAAAAGTGTGTAAAGTATAGAGGAAGTGAAAATCTGAGAGAGGTTTAAAAGATCTCTTCTCATTTCAGTGCCACGAGCATGATGTAGGAACCACCTGCTAAGTGTCATTGTTGTGTTGGGTTCTGGGGAGTCTGGAGACAGTAACTAAAATGGCTCCTGCCCACCAGGAGCTTACATCTTAATGCGAGAGGACTAGCTGTGCTCTGTATTTATGTAAAATCCATGTAGAGCAAGTACATAGTGAGCATCCACGATGCTGGGAACTGGTAAAGGCCTCCTAGCAGAGTCAGTACCTGAGTCGAACTCTGAGTGAGCTGGGGATTCTACAGAGAATGAGGGAGGAGGGGAAAGAGGGTGCAGAGATGGGGGAGGAAACCTCTAAGTGGACCAGTGTGCCCACCCAGAGTGATGCTCAGGCTTGCAGAGTGGAGCAGGCCTGGCCTGAAGATGGGCAAGGGGCACATGAGCCAGGGCTCATAGGGAGCAGTTCACACTGACTTCCTCGAGGTTCTTTATGGGACGGTGGATCTGCATCTTCCTCTCCCCCAGGATACTGTGTCTCGTCTGTAGTAGCCATTAAATAAAACATACTGGTTCTACCTTCAAACCATTCTTAGAAAATGAATGAGCAATAAGCAGGTAATTCTCTATTTACTGTCTCTTAATTGTCCTTTGGTTTGATTATTATGTGTTTGGAAGAAGCTTTTAAAATTTATTTTAAAAGGATAAAATGGTGGTTTAAAAAAAACCAACCCTTTAGATAGGCCTCCGCTGAGTATTTGCCTTTAAAAGTCATGGATTCTTAATAAAACCCTTTTGCTTTGATCCACTTTGGCATTTCAACAAGGCCTCCCGAAAGAGAGGGCACCCCTGTTAATATACACTCCTGTAGGCACCCTTTCCCAGGGCTGGAATCCCATCTGCAAGCAGGTCTACAAATATTTAACCCCTGTTAACTCTACTGTTAGTACTTCCTATGCTAATTAGAAGCATGGACACTGAAGGGGGTTTTCTAAAATGGTGTGAAAGGTAACTTTGCTAATTCTCTCCTGTGTTTAACAATTAAACTGGTGCCTTTGCTCTGTAGTCACCTGTGTCTTTGGAGGCTAAGCAGAATGTGGCATTTAGGTAAAATAAGATGAAAAGAGCAGGACTGGGGTCAAAGGTCCCAGACACCCTCCCTCCTCTGCCAGCCAGTTAGCCTTGGTTTCTGAGATTGTGTATCATCGTGTCACTCAGCCTGGATGATGTTTACAGCTCAGAGCTACTTAGAAATTGACAACTTTAACCTGATTTCTATGTTTCTTATGAAGCTAAGACTCACCTGGTCTTCAGAAACTAAGATTATATTGTAGGCAGGTCCCAGAAAAGTGGTTTGGTGTAACAGGCCAAATCAGTTCCAAACTCAGAGATAAGAACTCTCTGTTCTCATTCTTGGCCACTCGCTGAAGGACCTTAGACAAATTACCTGACCCCTTGGTGTCCCATGTTCTTTTATATCTGCAGACAGAGCTTTCTGGGGCACACACAGTTTAAATAACCTGCCTGGGGTTAGAGGTGGCCCTTGAGCTTGGGTCTGCCTGACTCCCAAGCCTGGCCCTCTATTTTACTAAAAATTCAGTCGGTAAAGATTAAGTGATGACTCTGTGCCAAGGTCTGTGCTGAGCTCTGGGGTACAGCATAAGGCTAAAGACAGCTCCTGCCCTGGAGGAGCTCACCATCTCATGGAAGAGATGACGTCTATGTATAGACAGGGTAAGAGGAAATAATGAACAGGTGGAAAGTCCTGGAATTAAGAGGGGTTGGGAAAGACTTCCTGAATGAGGTGGGATTTTAGCTGAGATTGAAAGTAATCTCTACCATATCAGCCAGGGATTTTTAGGATCCTAGATGTAGGACTGGAAGAGACCTTGGGAGGCTATCCAGCCCAATCGTTTTCATTTTATGAACAAGGAAAATGAGGCCTAGGGAGGTTAAGTAGTTTTCTCCTAAGTCATATCTAAATTGGGATGAAAACCCAAGTCACCTAACTAGAGCCAGTGCCCTTTCCCCTGTTCCATCATCCTTAGGGATAGGGACGGGGCGGTGATGAAAGGGCTACTATATAGCAGTGAATGAAAGAGTAAGCATTGATTAAATGCTTACTGTGTTCTGATACTGAGCTAAATTCTAGGGCTACATATACAGACAAGCAAGACAGTCCCTGCCTTTGAGGTACTCACACTGTACTGAGAGAAGACACAGCATCAAGAGGGCTAGAAGGTGGAGGCACCCTGTGGTGGCATGGTTTGGGACGCGCGCAGCTAGGAAACATCCCTCCAGCCTGGTTCTGGGCAGGATCAGTCGATGGCATAAGTTGACCCAAGCCCAAGGTCCAGGGGGTGGGAACAGGCAATGCAGAGAATGGCCAGAGTGCAGGCACCAGATGTGGTTGGGACGAGGCTGGGAAGTGGGAGAGGTATCAAGATGACAGATGTCGAAAATGACGTGCTTTGGTGGCCAAGGATATTCAGGGGAGGTTGTTGGATCCCTCTGCCCTGGAGTGATTGGGCAAAGAACATTCAGTTCAACAAATATTGTTTAATCTCCATCTGTCTGTGGGGCACAGTGCTGGGCAAAAGGAAGAAGGGATAGAACACTCCCAGTTTGGGGATGGGGCCAGGGGTACTCCTGCCTTGGTTTCTTTTATCTATAGCCAGAGGATGAGCAGTGACAAGGGACTGAAGGAAACTATCCCTTCAGAACTAATGCAGTGGCCTCCTACCCTTCCCCCTGTCCTCCTCTTCCTCTCAGTCAAACCCAGTGACTCCCTACCATCTCTAGGGTCAAAAGCCATTCTGTGGCTTTTAAAGCCCTTGGCAACCTGGCTTCCTGCTACTTTCTCAACCTGATTATTTATTCTCCTCACCTGGTGGCCTCACCTGGTGGTAAATAGAGCTCTGGCCCCAGAGTCAGAAAGACTTAAGTTAACATTCAGCCTCAGACATTTCTTAGTTATGGGACCCAGGGCAAGTCACTTGAGCTTCCTGCCTCAGTTTCCTCACGTGTAAGATGGGTATAATAAAACACCCACTTGACTGGAGCTGTTGCAGGATAAAATGAGGTAACATTTGTAAAGCACTTCTCACTTTGCCTGATACTGAGTAAGTGCTCTGTGAATGCCCATCCTCTTCCCCTCTCTTCATACAGGCTCCCCCATTTCTCTGATTTTGCACTGGCTGTCCCCTGGGCCTGGAGCACTCTTCCACCTTTTGGAATCCCACCTTCTACAGGAAACCTTTCCTTCCCTCCCCCTTCCTGCCCCCAATAGTGGTATCTTCCCTCCCAAAATTGCTTATGTTTATTTTGTGTCCTGTGACTGTGGTCTTTTACGTACTGTCATTACCCTTGATAGACGATGCTCCTTGAGAACAGGGACAGTTTTGGGTTTTTTTGTTTCCCTGGGACCTAGCGCAGTGCTTGACACGTAGTGAGTGCTTAATCCAGATGAGATAGTTGGCTAATTGATAGGAGCTTGTTTTTGCCTTATGACCAAATGATTCAATAAGGCCCAAGCTTGTAGGGCCAGAGGAGGAGGAGGAAATAAAATAGGAGTCACTTGGAATGGGGTTGGACAGTTGGGCCCAGCCTAGGAACCACTCCAGATTTCCATGTTGGTACCCACATTTGCAAAATCGCATTATTAATTTTCCATAGTGTTTTCAATTAACTTGAATACTCTGCAGCCTGATCAAATACAGCATGTTGTAATTTAACTCAAGTTGCTGTCTCTATTTGATGGAGTATTCCATAAATACCAAATAATGCAGAGCGTTTGCACTTTAGAGTTTGCATGTTAATGTATTTCAAAGCTTTATTTGGCAGATTGCTGAGAGCAGCCATTAACCAATTATTATGTAGGTTAATTCCCTTGGATGCAAATCCCTTTGGTGTCTGTTTCCAGCATGCTGTTCTGACATGAAAACCTCTTTATTTGGTTAAGAATGAGTTTTAACCAGGGGTTGTTTTTTCATCTCCCATTGAGACTGTGCTCTGCATCAGGCTGTCTTCAGCCCCCAGCATAGAGCAGGGCCTGGAAATGGGCACACGCATGTGCTGGCAAGCAGAGTCACTTATGGAAACAGGAGCAGAACACAGGGCTTTTCCCTCCTAAAATGAGATGTAGCTTTTTAATCTTTTTGTTTTTGTTTCTCTTTCAGATGACATGTTTGACCTCCCATTCCCAGACGATATGGACAATGACATTAGGATCCTAATCACGGGGAACCTTCATTCCTCTCCGAACTCCTCCCCAGTTCCTTCCCCAGGCTCTCCTTCTGGAATTGGAGTGGGCTCTCATTTCCAGCACAGTCGGGTAAGGCTCTTTGTCTTGCGTGGTGCCATGTTTAACTGGACATCTTGTTGGGTCTGTCTGCCGTGGGTGCAGGAGAAGAACGTGTGGGAATGGGCCTGCCTTTGCTCTACTTCGAAGAAAGGACAGTAGAACTTGGGATAAATACATTTTTTGCAAATGATGAAGCTGTATGTCAGAAAGTCATTCTCTCTGCAGGTGCTAGAGCTTTATGCAAATATTATTGACTTAACAAAGATGAAGCTTTGGGCACATGCTGTTTACAAGTTATTTTTACCTAGAGTGGTTTTCAAGAAGCTGGTCCCAGCATCACTGCTTATTTAAGATGTAAATTAATTTTGTTAATCCGAGAAAGAATTGTTGATTGTCGCATTCATTTGAAGGCAGTTTGGCAGGGGCTCCTCTCCATCAGAAGTTACAAGTGATGCGGAAGGCGGCTGGCCCAATCCTTGCTATCACCAACACGCAGAAATAATGGAATGCTGTTTGTGAGCAGCCCCAGTGAAGGCCTAAGACTCACAGTGTCATGTTAATGTGGTCCATTCCAGGCCGTCCTTGATATAGAGCAGGAATCGGAAGGTATGCCTTGCTTCACCTGTAACTGCACCAAGGACATGGAGGCTGTTAAAGGATTTCATTCATAGAATTCCCACCACCATGCGGGTGCACTGCAGGTTTCCAGAATCGTGGGCCGTGCCCACTCATTGCACTCACTCTTCTTTTGTCCTCAGTATTTTAAGATGGAATGGGGTAAGAAAGTGAGAGACAGGCATGTGGAGTGTCCAAACTGAACTTGGGCTAATTAAAGCATTCCTTCCACTTCACTTCAAGGGCTTTGATTTCATTCAGTTGAATTCTGTTCCCTAGCACTAATTTCACTGAAGAACATTTTAAAAGGAAAAACAGGTCGTGGCCTCCTCAGCCCCCGGAGCAGGTATCACTGTTTGTAGGTAGCTCCTCTTGCCTGAGCCCTCTGCAGACCTCCCTCCTCCCTGGATGGGCACTTCTGGGGCCTCACTGCTCCTGAGGCTCTGGCATGCCCATACAGACTTCATTCCCTTGGACCTGACCCCAGAACACAGATCCCCATTGTCCACAAGCCAGTTCAGTATTAGTAATAGTAACAGCCAGCACTGGTATAGCTGTCGAAGGTTTGCAGACCATTTTACAGTCATGATCTCTTTGGATCCTCACAACAACCCTGAGAGGTAGGTGCTCTTATTATCCCTGTTTTACAGATGGAGAAACTGAGGTAAACAGCAATTAAGTGACTCACCCAGTCACTTGGATGGAAAAATCCATCCAAATCTTTCACCAGACTGCCAGAAATGAGGTTTCTCACTGGCAGATGCCTGCAGGTCTTTTCCAGGGGAACCTGCTTTAGTAATTCCGTGTTCTCATTAACAAAGGGTATGGTAATTGAGCTATAATTTCAGTTTCTAAAAACTAGCAATGTGTGATCATTCCCCCTTGGGTCAGAGCTTCCTTCTACATGTCCTTTAATTCATTGCCACTGTTTACCAAAAAGAAGAGTCCCTGTTGTCCAGAGTCCTGAAGCAGTAGCCATGGTGAGCCCTGGCCACCTCCCCAACCCTCCTTAGAGCTTGTGGAGCTTTCTTTGATGCCTAGTTAAGAGATTATAGTGGGGAAAACCTTTTTAAGTGTGTGAAGGTTTCACAGCTTAAGTTGCTTGAAATGAGGCAGAATTAATGTCTTGATATCGGGTCTTAGTCAAGTGTTCTTAACCTTTCTCTGCCTGTGTCTTGGGCCTCTTTGGCAGTCAGTCTTTCTAAGCCTGTGGACCCCTTCTCAGAGTCATGTTTTTTAAGTGCATGAAATAAAATACATGGAGTTATGAAGAACAATTAGATTATGATACGATTATCAAAAAAAATAAAGAAGTTTGCACACCTCCTTATATCTTTCTGTGCCTCTCTATCCACCAAAGGCAAGGGAAGGAAGTGAAGCAAAGGGCAGAGTCTTGTTCCCGACGGGCCCAGCTTCTTCCCAGCCTTTCAGTCTTTCCAAGAGAGACAGAAAGCTAAAAGGGGAGGGGGGAAGATAACTCAGGAAAAGCTTGCTGGTCCTAGGGATGCTCTCAGGGCCACCAGCATGGTGGGACTTTCATAGCTGGGGCCATGTTGGAGACGTGGAGGATGAGCTGCTGCTGCTCCTTGGGACCGGGCCAGTTGGTTTTTAAAAAAACAGACCCATGACTTGTTAGCCTTGCCCTTTGAAGGGTGTCCTCCCAGGAGTCATGGAATACGAGGGTCTTGGTTTTATATTTAGCTTTGTCAGCAGGCCCACTACAGCCTTTTCTACCAGCTCCATTTATTAATTTCAGAGGGAGGGTGTGTGCGTTTATCTACTCAAGTCATAGTTACCTGACTACAATATATTATAGAGGAGGACTTTTCAATGAGACTAGCACCTGTGCGGTTCCTCAGGAGCGATGATGCCGATGCTGACAAGTACTAGCATTTATATAGCGCTTTAAGGTCTGCAAAGCAGTGTACCTGGTATCTCATTTGATCCTCACAACAACCCTGTGAGGTAAGGGCCATCATCACTCTTATTTTACCATCAAGGAAACTGAGGCACAGGGTCACAACAGCTGGTAAGTGCCTGCCCTGGGATTCTCATGCAGGTTGTCCTGACTCGAGGCCTAACGCTTTATTCACGAAGGCACACCCAGTGCCCTTTGGACAAGAACCAGTTCTGATCTGCGTCCAGTCTGTTTTATAGCTAGATGGTTCTGTGTAGGAACCTATGTGTTATATACTCAAAAAACTGAATAGGTGTTTGTGCACCCAGACTGTGTTGGTGGATAGTTAATAGGTCTGGGCATCATTTTTTCATTTGTTTTATTTTTGGAGGAAGAACATGTAGGACATTTTTAAAGTATTAATAGCTCATGAGAAGGAACCAATAAGTGAAGACATTTCCAAATGCGCATAGCAGAGATTGGGTGGCAGAGCTCACATCTGACATCAGCAGTCTTAATAAGAAGGGCAGCTTGAGAAAGCAGACAGAGCCCTCCCCGACCCTCTGACGGCCCAGCCCCCAGGCAGTCCTCAGGCTGGTCTGGCTGGCAAAAGGCCTTGCAGACTCCATCCCAGACCAAATTACAAAACCCCTTGGCCATGACCCAATACCTGTGGCACTCTGGGTTAGTGGCTCGGCGCTCTGTCTGAGTGGAACTATCATAGGCTTAGCTGCATTTCGGGGAAGTTGGATCCTTGGTGTTTGCTCTTCTCTGTCTCTGGTGTCCTGCCAGAAAGGGAATTAATGGGATCCATACAATAAGCGCACTGCAGAAAGGCTTTCAAGACAGACTAACCTCCCCCGCTGCCTCTGCTCCTGTGTTTTGTCTCTCTCAGAGCCAAGGTGAGCGCCTTCTGTCCCGAGAAGCCCCCGAGGAGTTGAAGCAGCAGCCTCTCGCTCTGGGCTATTTCGTGTCAACAGCCAAAGCTGAGAACCTTCCCCAGTGGTTCTGGTCCTCGTGTCCACAAGCCCAAAATCAGTGCCCTCTCTTCCTGAAGGTAGGTCTGCCCTTGAAATTCAAATGGTTTGGGCTGGCAGGGATGCCTCCAATGCTCAGTGTCCTAGCTGGACTCTCAGGAGCTAAGGCTGCTTTCTCTGGCCAGGCTCTCTCTGCTTTCATAGTGTTGGAAAGGACCTCAGTGGCATGCTACCTTGGTAACTCCTCCTAGAAATATGAGTCACCTTCCAGCATCCCCTATAAACAGCTATCTGACCTTTGCTTCAAGCAATCTGCTGACAGGGAGCTCAGACTTAGCAGGGCAGCTCTCTGTTTATAGACAGTTCTCTCCCCACACTAGAGGTTGGATCATTCTTGTGGATGACTCACCAGAACTGGAATCATCTCTTGGTCAGTCCCAGACCAGTGCTTCAGCACCCTTCCAAGGCCTCACGCCCCCAAGTTCCTGAATATGCCCGGGGATGTAGGCATCTGCTGAGGATTGCGCTGGCCCAAACTTTTCTGTGGCCATACAAGGCATAATGGATCCTGGTGCCCCCAGTGAGGAGCACCCATAAGTGACTCCCCACATGGAGGCACAAGTCCCTAGGAAGCATTTTGGTGCTTCCGCTTAGCTGCTGTGTGTTCAAGAGAGTGAACGCCACTTCTGTGCCTGCCTGCTGCTGAAGCCTCCAGGGCTGGATAAGTGACCAGCTAGACTTTTCACAACAAGATTCCCAAAAGCTGTGGGGGGGTTCCTATAGCAAGGTTACTGAAGATTGTGATCTCCTGTGATGGACACATTCCTGAACCTCTGGCCCAGTAGATCGTCCCTTCCCCTCTGTGGCCGGTCACTTACTGCTCTTGTCTCTGCCACCTCTGTACTGTTTCCCACACATGCCTCTGTCTCTTCGCGCACTAGGCTCCTCCTCAAGTCCCTCCTGCCTTCAATCTACAGACTTCCCTCTCTTCCCTTCCCAGCTTAGAAATAGCCAGTGGCTTCCCATGTTCTCAGGGATGATCTCATACACACTGAACATCCCTCCCAAAGAGATTTCGGCCTGCCTTCCCGTTCCAGACAAGTCAGGCGCTTTGTTTGCAGAGCCTGGCAGTCTGGCTTCTACCTCACAGAGCGCACAGCACCCCTGAAGGTGCCACCCTGCAGCTCCCTCGTTAGCACTTTCGCTCCTCAGTGACCTTGTATTTACTTGTTTGTATCAGGACATGTACCTGGTCACCAAAGGAGCTGCTCAAGCTTCTGCCAGCCCCTTTGACACCCCGCCCCCTCCCCTTGCTGTCTTGCAGGCCTCCCTGCACCACCACATTTCTGTAGCTCAGATGGACGAACTTCTCCCCGCCAGGAACTCCCAGCGTGTGCCACACCCTCTGGACTCCAAAACCACATCGGATGTCCTGAGGTAAGAGGCATCCTGGGGGCCAGTGCTGCACTCTGCCTAATCGCTCTGGCCCACAGTCTGCTCAGCTCACTTGGGTCTGGGGCTGTCCTGGCCCATCTTGAAGTTTTGTGATTACGAAGACAATGGAAGGAAGGAGAACTTAGCAAAGGCCAGAGAATCAGCCCCAGGCTCCAGGGGTTTAGCTTTAAATAGTTAATGAACCAGTCAGACAAGCACCTGGCAGCCATTTTTGTTTGTAGGAGACATGTGGCCTCTGGTCTATAAAACTGCCCTTTGTCACCCACAAGGTGACTGCTGAGGACAGGCTTAATCCAGCCTGATACAGAGAGCCAGATGGCACTCTGGAAATGAGTCTGAAATTAAAATTACAATGAAAAATATTTTTATGTATGAACAAATTTTTGTATGTTGAAAAAGAGATTAGATACATTGTAATTCTCTGATGCCAATGGACATTTCTCCATTGACATAATGGGTTGAATCCTTCCACCATCCCCTCCAGACTCCTTAGGGAAGAAGGAATCATTTCTGCCTCTTGTTTGCAGAAACCAGACTTTTTTCCCTAATGTCAGCCAACAGTTCCATAGCTCGGATACTGGAGTGTCAGGTGAAGACTTCTAACCCTGGTTCCTTTGGCCTTATGCCTTTACAAGTGACTGCTATGAAGTGTGAGCTTCCAAGGCAAGCAGAATTAAGAGGGTGGGCCCGAGGGAGGCACCCAGGCCAGGGGCCAGTCACAGCCCCTTCAGCTCCTCACCATGCACTTCCTTGACAGGTTTGTTCTGGAGCAGTACAACGCACTGTCCTGGCTCACGTGCAATCCCGCCACCCAGGACCGCACCTCCTGCCTTCCCGTCCACTTTGTGGTGCTCACTCAGTTGTACAACGCCATCATGAACATACTTTAATTTGGAAAGCACTTGTTCCTTTCTGGCTTGGACCTCCCTCTCTTTTCCTCAAAACCTCAATCCAAGAAATGAACTGCACTCTGCAAATGGCCCATGCTTCTTTCTCCAGAGTGGCCTCCGTGAGCCTGTGTTGGGCTTTGCTTTCCCAAGAGACCCACGTCAGTTCTATTGTGTCTGCAGGGGAAGCGAGGCTTCTCCTAAGGACCTGCGAGCTCCCAGACGAGGGGACATTCCGCCAGTGTTAATGTCACAGATGGCCCCGTCCTGCTGGTTGATCAACAGGAAGTTTTGTGTTTTTGTTTTTGTTTTTAAGAAGGAAAACATGGAGAATGTGGTGTCCTTTTCCCTAAGAGACTGATCCTGTTTTAATTGCTTAAAAATAAGGGTCTAAGGCCTCTAGGGATTGGGGTGGGTAGCCTGTAAGTGTTTGAACTGCATCAGGTGGGGCTTTATGAAACAAGGACCAGCTCGAGTACAAAGAGAGAGAGATTGTGCCGCCTTAATAACAGGTGTAAGTGCTTTGGTGATTTCCTCATCTGCGTAGATGGGATGGTCTGGCACACATTTAACTTTGTCTATTTATTTTAAATCATATTTGTTGTCTGTTTTTGTTTTTAAATTAGTGAGGACCAGGTACTCTAGATGAAACCCATCAGGAGCCCCCATAGGATTATTTGTCTACACACCTGTCTGAAAACCAGAAGAGAGGTAAAAACAAACCCAGGGAGATTATTCTGAACAGAAATGCACTCAGAGCCAGGCAGCAGGTTTGGCTAAGAAACTTTGGCTTAGAATGCTGTCTTATCGGAGTGGCCGGGGTTGAATCAAAAGTCACAGGCAGGTGACTCAGATTCAGGGCTGTGGTGGCGGGCATGGCCAGGGCCCCCTTTCCAGAGTGGGGATCAAAGTGCCCTCTCCAGGCAACGATGCTCAGAAAGCTACATTGAAAACTAGACCTCCCAAGAGAGTGGAAGTGTTTCCCAGAGAGCATTTGCTCTCCAAATCATGTACGAATATGGTAGATTATTTCTGGACCATAGGAATATTATTTCAAAGAAATAATAAAACTTGTCATTAAATTAGTACTTGAAGTGGAACCACTGTGGTGGAGCTTTGTTTAGTAAAATGATTGCCTTTTTGAAATGTTAATAATGGCTATGATGGAAGCCTTTATGACCCCTTCGTTCCAGACTCTCCGAGTGGAGTGGTAGGGAGCGGCTGGGGCGCTTGGATCATCAGGCAGGGAGATCTAGGGGTCTATGGAGAGAATCATGCAAATTTTAAAAGTTCTTCCAAAATACTTTCATGTTCTGGTTAACAAAAAAAGTGTAATAATTACTATGATTTTTTAAAAGTATTTTTCTTGAAATAATCTAATGTTTAAAAACAAATTATATTAAAGAAAAAAAGTCTGTTGTGTGGTGGGAATGTGAAAGCAGAGAAGTAGCCATGTAAGTGGATGATTTTGTTCTCTGAACCACCTGGGGGGCGATGGGGGGCGGGGGGGGGGGGGGCGGGACATCTCCGCAATGTATAGGTTACAAATCTGATATATCAAACCGTTTGTATCTAATGTGTACAGTGTAAAATGGACTTTAAAAATATCGCAGTGCTATTTTTTCTTAATCAGAAAGGAAAATTCTCAAGGCCTTTTGAAGCGCATAAAAATATGAAGATTGTAAACTTGTATAAAAATTTACCTTGGTGAGAAGACACATTGTAAAGTAGACATTTGTAATCTTTTACCACTTTGGGGTTGTTTTTTCCCAGAATTCATCTGAAATTTTTTTTTAATGGGCTGTTTTTATGCAGGGGCTTTTTTTCCCTAGAAACCCAGTTCTAAGCAAAAAGGAAAAAAAACCCACAAAAAAATTATTAAAAAAAAAAAAAGGCAGCAAAGGGTAGTTTTCATCTGGTGTCGTTTTTATTTAAGTTTTTTAAGTTAAGAAAAGCTGGTGACATATTTATACGTTTTTGTGCAAAATAAATGAATGGCAATAGATTTAAAAAAATCTTATTATGTACTTCTGTGTGAAAGTCTGTATAATATTTCCCTTAAATATGCATTATTTTACTTGTGAGTTTTTTACTGAATTAATCTGAAATGTACAAGCCCTGGATTTGCTACAGAGTGAAAAAGTTATTTTTTTTTTTTAATTTCTAATTTTGGAGATCATGCAGAAATCAGAACTCTTACTGTGGTTTGAGCTGAGGGGCGAGGGGGGGAGGGGATTGTCCCGCATGCATGTATGTATATTTCAGAACCTTTTTTAAATGTAAAAGCTGTACATTTCTGGGAAGTTCTGAATTTTTGTCTTTTTTTTTCCTTCAAGCATTTTGCAGTGAGCTTCTTTTATATATAGCAGACAATTTGAAAGAATACAAAAATATGTGAAGTTCATTTAAAAAAAAACTACAGTATATCGCTGGTACAATACACTAAAAAGACTTTGATAAAAAGAGACGATAATAAAAGGCCTCCATTTTAAATGTCATTCATATATACCTTGTGGATGAGAGCTATATACTTTTACACACTTTTTTAGATGAATAAATTATTGAATTACTGAAACATTGAGCAACGCATCTTTCTTTTCTTCTGTAACTAAATTACCCTGGCCAACTCATGGAGAGGTTCCGAAAAAAGTCTGGGCTTCGTTCCCGTACCTCGGAACACAGACCTCGGGGTCAGCTTCCTAAACTCCCTCAGCAGCCTGGGCCTGGCTCCCTCTGCAGGATGAGATAAGTCTTCATTCTTAAAGGCTCTAAGACCCTCACCCTGACCTCTGAGCCCATCCCATCCAGTGCGGCTTTGTGCAGAGAGGCTGCTGAAGGCCAGGGAGGTTGGATAACTGGACCAGGATCAGACAGACATCTGAGTTCAGAATCTTAGCCAGCAGCCTTTCTGCATATCCCAAGCAATTCCTAGATGTTAAAGTTAATATTCTGATTCTAGGAAAATGTAGATGAGTTCTAGTGTCAAGCCACGTGACCGCAGATAGGACATTTGACAAATAAATGGGGGCTTGGGGAGTGGAAGAAAAGGATTCCTGAGAGGAGTCTCCTAGCTTAAAAATTTTCTGGCCTCACCACAGTGGGGAATGTGGCTTTTTTATATATGAGAACAAAACTAGACTTTCCTTGTGGAAATATATAATTCAAGGGACCTGTTTTTTTCCCTCAATCTCTCCCTTTCTCAAGAGTAAGCACTATCTCCCTTCTCATTCTCCGAACCTTACCAGCTTTCTCTACCTTAGAATCTAATTGACCTCCATTGAGAACCTTTCTATCTCTAGGTTGAGTAAAACCAACCCTAGAACTCCCTCAAAGCTAAGTGCTTTGGCTACTTTCCCTATTTTGGAGGGAATCTTCTCCACTAATTGAGGTAGCAGCCCACCCCACCGATTCCTTAATAGTCAATCTTCACAAGTTGCCTTGGCTGGAAAAAAATTATCATCTACTATCTTTCCACATATAGATGGAGTGGCCAAGACTTGGAACACAGACACATTATTCCAGCTCTAAACTCAAACATTCCAGCTTCCTAGCATCTGATGAGTCTGGCCCCAAGCTGACATGGCTTTCAAGAGCCCCAAAGTCATCTCCACACCATGAGGAATCTCAGGAGGCCTGACCAAGGGCAGGATTCTACCCGTTCTATGAGAAAAAGAAGCATTTGGACTCACAAATGTAATACTGGTCATAGGTACTATTAGTGGGAACCAGAGAGAGCTTGAGGGGAGTGTTAACCACCCTGGCACCACTGGTGATGACCTTATGTTGGGGCCTTCTTAGCTGTCTGCTCCACGTCTTCTGGATGCCCTTCAGGTGAGCCCATCCACTGTTGTTGCCTTCTAGTCTCTGGGTTCACATTGTGTGAGTATAAAGTGACCATTAATTAGAACATCCAGCCACGCCTTAGCAGCTGGTACCCAGGCAGACAACTCCCCAGTACCCTTATTTACATCAGGCATGCTATTTCATAGTAGGCTATCTATGGTTAGAAGTCAGAGAAGGGCAGGCTGATCCTCATGCAAATCCTGGATCAGCCAGGATTTGTTTATTTATCTTATCTATTTAATCTATGAGTGACCTTGGACAAATCTGGTCACATGGCTTTTTATCTGTAAAAATGAGTGGATTAGACTAGATTACTGGAATCCTGGTGGTGGGACTTCCGAATCAGGAAGACCTGGACTCTAGTCCTGGTTGTGCGATCCTGGGCAGCTCACTTATCCTCTGTCTGCCTCAAATTCCTCATCTGTAAATTAGGGTTAATATTGGCACCTACCTTAACATATGTGAAGCACTTTACAAACCTTAAAATGCTACCAATGCTAGTTATTCTTACCTCTGAGTTATCTTCCAGTTCCAAATCTAATACCCTACAGTTTACACAGAGGTGTTCTTGTCTTTCATAGTTATGTGTTTTGTACAGATTAATTCTTAGTATGCCACAGTGTTTTCATTTAGGGCAGATTAATGATTGAATGTATATCCATCCCAAGGAATCTTTGCTTCTATTTTGCCCCAGACTTAAACAAATTGAGAAGCAGGGAAAATTGCCTCCTTTTCTTATTTCACCATGATCTCAGAGCCCATCAAGATGTAATTTCCATTTATCAAAATGTTATCTCCATGTTAAATGATTCTTTTCTCCATCTCTCTTTTAATGTGGGTCACTCCAGCAGTAATTATTCCATGTCATTAATACTAATGAAACACCATCAGGGTTATCACATTGGATTTAGTAATATAAAATGGTAACAGCATTTGAGATACCTTGGGCACCTCCTGCTACATGTAACTTTGGGCCGGATTTATCAGAATTCCTGATGATAAACAAGCCTGAGCTAGGCTCAGAGGTTCCTCTCAAATTTTCCCTTGCTTATGTTTAAAAGCCCAGGTTTAATCCTGTAAGGATTTTTAATATCTCTGCTTCTGACTGGGGCTCAGAAGTGAAGAAACAGGTAAGAAAACCTCCCAGAAGTGGAGAAGAAAATTCCATTTGCAAGAAATGGAGAACAGGAGCACTTTTGTGTGGTGGTGGTATTGGACAAGCAGAAATACCGAAGTTAGCTACTTTAATAAACCTCAACTGGCTCATTCAGAGTCCATACATCTATTAAGACTTGTTAGGAACTAGAAAATGTACATATAGAAAGACATACGTACCAATATCTTTGCATGCCAAGATCTACCTTAGATAACCAATATTCTAACAAGAATTTCCCATTGCCAATCAGACACGTACCTTTAAACTACCTTTCAACAAAGCAGGTCAGTCTTCTGAGGAATTTCATGCCTTTGTCATTATCTTGGGATTTTCATCTCTGAAAATGGTACCTTCCTGTTCCATCTGGGGACTCCAAACATTTCTCATGATTGCTTATCCCATGGAGATTAAACTCCTCCCTCTGCCTGACTTTCAAGCACTTCCAGGAGAGGACATTTTCCTAATTTATTTTAATTTATCATGTATTTCATTTATTTTTATTTTACTCAAATTTATCTTAGTGACTCAAGCAACTTGTAGATATTTTGACAGTGGAAAGAGTATTGGCTTGGGAGTGAAGAGATCCAGGTTCTCCTGTCCTCTGTGAGCCTCAGTATCCTCATCTGGAAAATGACCCATCCCATAGAGAATGACATAGAACATAGAATGATAAGCAATAAAATTTCAGAATTAGAAGGAGCCTGAGAGGATCATTGAGTTACAGAGTTGGAGGTGCAAGGGAATTCAGAGACCACCCCATTCAAATCTTGCATCATATAGTGACCAAGAACACTATCACCCAGGCAGGGCACTAATCGCTGTGGATCCAAAGGCAAACATTAGCCCCTACTCTCAAGGAGCTAATGGGGCACGTAACATGCAAACAGCTGGGTATGATCAAGCTCTACACAGGATAAATTGGAAATAATCAACAGGGTAAAGATGATTAGGTGGGATTTAGGCCACCCTGTATCTGAACAGAAATCCCCTCAATATAATCCTTGAGGATAAAAAGACAGAGATCTGATCTGTATCTCCAAGGAGTTTACAAATAAGATAGAATAAGGCACATACAACTCTGGTTGTTGAGTCATTTTTTAGTAATATCTGACTCTCCATGACCCCATTTGGAGTTTTCTTGGCAAAGACACGGGACTGATTTGCCATTTCCTTCTCCAGCTCATTTGACAGATGAGGAAACTGAGGCAAACAGGGTGAAGTGACTTGCCCAGGGTCACACAGCTAGGGAGTGTCTGAGGCCAGATTTAAACTCAGGAAGATGAGTCTTTCTGACTCCAGGTCTGTTGTACCACCTAACTGTCCTCTAAAATATGTAATCAGGAAATGCTTCATAAAATACAATACTATATAGATAATGCTAATTTGTGGTTTTCTAAGTCAACATGCAACTAGAAAAGATATGGTTCCTATTTGAATTCAACATCACTGGTTTAACTCAACTGTCTCATTTTACAGATGAGGAAAGTGAAGCTCTGAAAGATAAAATAACTTCCCCTAGATCAAGTAGGTCATAAGTACTAGAGAGAGGATTTGAATGCAGGTCCTCTGAATCACTGGGTATCTAGTTTACAATCCATAAAAATCAAATTTAATATTTGTACCTAGGATTTCTAATTAGGGAAATCTCTATCTCTAATTTAGGGGCAAGTGTATCCTATAACTTCCCCCCATTAAATCCTTTTTATGAATCTATTAGACCTAGTGTAATACAGTGGGGGAAAGCCCTAGATCTCGGTCTGTGGATAGGGGTTCATATCTCATTATTTCTGCCAGGGTGATTTTGGCAGATCAGTAAACCTCCCTAGGCCTCAGTTTCACCAACTGAAAAATAAGAAGGTTGATCTACATGGTTTCTGGCATCCCTTGTAGCTCTGGATCTATGATCTTATGATAATATAAATGTTTTTAGCTATAATTTTTTTATTGATTTTTCATATTCTGATTATTTGCTGTTATTTTTGGTTTTTTCCTGACCTGTTCTTTCATCTGAGTCCCAGCAAGGACCTTCCCCTCTCACTCCAAATTAAAGTCTTAAGAGTTACTTGGATCATGGGGAGCCCAGGATCACATAGCCAGTATGTGTCAAAAGCAAAGGTTATACCTAGTTCTTCCTCACATTGAGGCCAGCTCCAAAATGGCAGCAGGGTTCCCCCCAGTGGAATGGCCCAATACCAATGGATTTGTGACAAACCAATAGGAGAATTTGGAGATAGGTCTCGTATTTCCATCCTAATAGAAGGAATTTATTTGCAAGTCAGCTGCAACACTTTCTTTAACACCACCACTGGCCTCCCACTTCTGCCCTGGACTCAGGCCCTTCACTTTAGTTAAAACTTAACCTGACCCAGGCAGCTAACCTCCCTACACTCCTCTCCTCTGCTCCTACCTTCTCCTTCTCTGGGTGTTTCTTGGTTCTCCTGCTTTCCACATCATGCTCTCTAACTTTGGGTGTCCCCCTGTACCTCTGTACATTCTCACTAGGTGACTTCATCAGCTCCTGTGACTTTAATTACTATTTCTATGCAGACGACTCACAAATCTAACCAAGGCTAATTTCTCTTCTGAACTCCAGAACCACATCACCAAATGCCTGTATTTTCAAACTTATTGTCTAAGGGACATATGCAAACCCAACATGTCTAAAGCAAAGCTCATTATCTCCCCCACCCTCCTAAAAAGCTTAACCTTCCTCTGAATCCTCATTTTATATAAAGGCCACTGCCATCTTTCTGTTTACCTAGGTTCATGACCACCTGGGCATTATCCTTAATGCTTCGCATTTCCCATGCTACATATCCAATCAACTGCCAGATTTTGTCATTTATACCTCTACAACATCTCTGATATTTGCTATCTCTGTACTCACAAACACTGCCTTAATTGAGGCCCTCATCATTTTTTCACCTAGATTAGTGTAGCAGCTTCCTGATTGGTTCCCCTACTTCAAGTCTTACCCAATCCTGTCCATTCTCCACATGGCTGCTGAAATAATTTTCCTAAAGTGAAAGTCTGACCATGTTGCTCCTGCCCCACTTGCTAAATGCCAAGGCTCCCTATTCATTCAGGTCAAAATTTGTTTCATTTTTATCTCATCCGTTGATTTCCACTCGCCCATCCATCCATCCAATTTCTATCTCTATCCATTTTTCTATCTCTACATAATATAAGTACTAGTAGAATAGTAAACTTGATATAACTTTTCTTATGAAATTATTCATTTTGCCAAAAGTAAATATAAACTTTTTGATTTGGGTATTGCTATTCATAAGACAAACTTAAATGAAAGAACACCCAGTGGAATCCCTAAACTTTGCCCTATTAAGTTTAAATATATTTTTTATTTTTAAAAAATGTAACATTTTGTTTTTCCCCAATTACATGTAAAAACGATTTTCAATATGCATTATTAAAATTGAGTTTCCAATTCTCTCCCTCCCTCTCTACTCCCCTAAGTGAGAAGGCAAGCAATTTGAAATAGGTTATACATATGTAATCATACAAAACATATTCCCATATTAGTCATGTTAAAAAAGAAAGCATAGACCAAAATAAAAATCTAAGAAAAGTGAAGTAAAAAAAGTATGCTTTGGTCTGTATTCAGATTCTATCCATTCTTTCTCTGGGAAAGTCCTTCAGAGTTGTCTTGGATCATTGTATTGCTTAGAATAACTAAACCATTCACAGCTGGTCATCATACAATGTCGCTCTTACTGTATACAGTGTTCTCCTGATTCTACACATTTCACTTTGCATCAGTTCATATAAGTCTCTCCAGGTTTTTCTGAAAGCATCCTGCTCATCATTTTTTTCCTTTACTTTTTTAGTAACAACATAATTCTTTATTTACTAGCCAAAACAACCCTAATTATATCAAAGCTTGGAAATAAAACTGTTTGCAAGTAGTCAGTCAGAAGCGAAGATGAAAGCAAGAGAGTTTGGTTGGAGAGTTTGCTCATTGAATTGAGCTGGTTCATTCAAAACATCTAAAATCTGTCCCACATGAAGACAGAATTTCTTTACTCAGCCTTCTCATAGACCCTGTGGCAAGTCACATTGTTCATAACACAGTCCACCAATGTCTTTTCATCTTCTGTTTTTCTTGTTATTGTGCTTTCTTTCCCATCCCAAGCCTGAGGTCGGATTAATGTATCATTTTCAAGAGAACAGTCTGAGTTTTCCTGCCATGGGCTGTGGTTTCATTGAACTTCTTACCAAGTTTAAAAGAGAATTATATAATTTTTATGGTATTCTCAGTCTTAATGGTACATGCATCCCCATTTTCAGAGATATGAACATCTGGTTTGGCCATAACAGCCATTTTCCTCAGGGCCATCCCCACTTCCAATTCCTTCATGTACTTGTCAAAACCTTTACTTTCCACAAGGTGCCATTTGCCCAGCAGCTGCTTGGGAAAGGCCATGGTGAATTCAGGTGAGAAGAGGAGGGAAGCAATCCTGAGAAGGGCATTCAACTGAAAGGTAGAGGACCAGTGTGTAGAACCCACTCATCATTTCTATAGCACAATAGTATTCCATCACAATATATACCACAACTTGCTTAGCCGCTCCCCCACTGATGGGCATCCCTTCAATTTCCAACTCTTTGCCACCAGAAAAGGGTTGCTATAAATATTTGGGCATGGTTCCAAATTGTTCTATGTAATGATTGAATCAATTCACAACTCCACCAATGGTGCATTAGTGTCTCAATTTTCCCACATTCCCTCCAATACTTATCATTCTTCTTTTCTGTCCCAATAGCCAATCTAATAGGAGTCAGGTAGTACCTCAGTATTGTTTTAATTTGCTTTTCTCCAAACAATAGATTTAGAGCATTTTTTCATATGGTTATAGATAACTTCTATTACTTCATCTGAAAACTGGCTTAATATTTTTTTTTTATCATTTTTCAATGACAGAATGGCTCTTATTTTTTTTACAAATATGACTCATTTATCTATATATTTGAGAGATGAGGCCTTTATTAAAGATATTTGCTTCAAAATTTTTTTCACAGTTATGACTGCTAACTCTATTTCCTCCATCCTATTTTTCTTGTTTATTCTATTTTCTTTCTCCTTTCATCCTGTCCTTTCTCAAAAGTGTTTTGCTTCTGACTATTCTGACTGTCTCCCAATCCACCCTCCCTTCTATGAGTACCCCCAACTTCTTTTATCCCCTTCTTCTTCTACTTTCCTGTAGGGTAAGTTAGATTTCTATACCCAATTTAGTGTCTATGTCATTCCCTCTTTGAGCCAACTCTGATGAGAATAAGATTCACGCATTCCTCACCTCCTGTGTCTTCCTCTCTTTCTTGCCTCTTTTATGTGAGATCATTTCACCCATTCTGCCTCTCCCTTTTCTCTTTCTCCCAGTGTATTCCTCTTTCTCAAAGATATCCTCTTTCTCAAGATATCCTATCATATTCAACTCATGCCTGTGCCCTCTGTCTATATGTACTCCTTCTAACTGTCCTAATAATGAGAAAGTTCTTATAAATTACAAGTATCATCTTCCCAAGTGGGAATATAAATAGTTTAGCCTTTTTAAATCCCTTATGATTTCCTTTTCCTGTTTACCTTTTTATGTTTCTCTTGAGTCTCGCATTTGGAAGTCAATTTTTCTATTCAGTTCTGGTCTTTTCATCAGGAATACTTGAAAGTTCTCAATTTCATTGAATGTCGATTTTCCCGAGGGATTATTCTCAGTTTTGCTGGATAGGTGATTCTTGGTTGTAATCCTAGCTCCTTTGCCCTACAGAATATCGTATTCCAAGCCCTCCCATTGTTTAATGTAGAAGCTGCTAAATCTTGTGTTGTCCTGACTGTGGCTCCATAATACTTGAATTGTTTTTTTCTGGCTGCTTGCAATATATTCTTCTTAACCTGGGAGCTCTGAAATTTGGCTATAATATTCCTGGGAATTTTCCTTTTGGAATCTCTGTTAGGAGGTGATTGGTGAATTCTTTCAATTTCTATTTTATCCTCTGGTTCTAGAATATCAGGGCAATTTTCCTTCATAATTTCTTGAAAGATAATGTCTAGGCTCTTTTTTTGATCATTTTTTTCAGGAAGTCCAATAATTTTAAAATTATCTTTCCAAGATAGGTTGTACAGGTCAGTTGTTTTTTCTAATAAGATATTTCACAAATTGTCATTTGTTTTTTCATTATTTTGGTTTTATTTCGTTGGTTCTTGATGTCTCATGGAGTCATTAGCTTTTATTTGCTCAATTCCAGTTTTTAAAGAATTATTTTCTTCAGTGAGGTTTATGTACCTTCTTTTCCATTTGGCCAATTCTGCTTTTTTTAAGGCATTCTTTTTGTCATTAGTTTTTTTTTTTTTTTGAATGCTTACTATTTGCCCTAGTCTGTTTTTTAACGTGTTATTTCCTTCAATATATTTTATTATATTCCTTTACCAAGCTGCTGACTCATTTTTTCATGATTTTCTTGCATCAATCTTATTTTTCTCCCCAATTTTCCTCTGCCTCTCTTACTTGATTTTTAAAATCCTTTTTGAGCCCTTCCATAGCCTGAGACCAATTCATATTTTTCTTAGATGTAAGAGCTTTGACTTTTTAATCTTCATCTTAGTATGTGTTTTGATCTTCCTTGTTCCCATAGTAACTTCCTATAGTCAGATTTTTTTTTGTTTTTTGCTCATATTCTCAGTCTGTTACTTGACTTTTAACCCTTTGTTAAGGTAGGGCTCTGTTTCCAGGGTGGAGGGCACATTCTCCCGAGCTTCAGGTGCAGCTGTTTCAGAGATACTTCTAGAGACTTGTAAGTTTTCAGTTTAGATCAAGGGTGGGGAACCTGTATCCTTTATAGGTCCTTGAGTACATCCTTTCAACTGAGTCCAAGTTTTATAAAACAAATCCTTTTGTTAAGAGAATTTGTTCTGTGAAGTTTGGGTTCCGTCAGAGCACCATACTTGAGGACTTAGAGGGCCACATGTGACCTCAAGGCCACAGGTTCCCCTCCCATAATCAGTGGTATGATCTAAGGAGAGGTGTGTTTCCTACTTTCCTGGCCTGTGCTCTGGTCTGTGAGTGCTCTTTTCTGCCCTGGAACTGCAATTAGGGTTCTTGTTTCACTGTGGCCCCAAGCTCTGGTGTGCTAGGACTGTGACCCAGATCCAAGTATGGGCGAAGCAACAGAATCCTGCTCCCAGCATCAGCAAAGAGACCCCTGTAATCTTCTTCTGACCACTTTACTGTCTGTGGGCTGAGGATTCCAGAAGCAGCCACTGAACTCCTGATTCAGTGGCTCCCAAGGCCTCTTCCTGGCTTGCTGGGACCAGGGCTGTGCTGACATGTTCTGCACTAGACTGTACTCCACTCTCACCCAGCTGTGGCAGACCTTTCCTGCTCACCTTTTAAGTTATCTTTGGCTGGAAAATTCACCCCATCCTTTTGTGGGTTCTACCAGTCCAGGGTTTGTTTTAGAGCATTATTTGCCCTTTCTTGGCTTTGCCCAAGTCTAAATATTCCTAAAACCTAATATCCTCCTCCCACTATACATACATATCTTTGTCTAAGGTAAAAACTTTCTTCTGGGGGAGGGCCCAACTTTCCCCCTTCCCCAGATTTATTATCTTTAACACCATCTGTAACACCAGTCTATCTTTCTCTCCAGCCCCCATGCAATTGTATCATTTAGTAATTTAACAAATGTAATATTTTTATAACCATGTGGAAGATCTTATATTAAGGCAGAAAGTAGCTGATCATAGTTGGGAAGTATCTTGTTCCAGGCACTTAGCCCTTGGTGTATTTCTCCAGTTGGACTCCAAAGATAAGTTTATTTTAAAACATGGATTTTTTTAACCCATTAATTCCTTAAGGTGTTTTAGTTCTTAAACATTCATTTTTGTTTTCAACTAGAATTCTTAGATTCTATGATAAACTGGTTCTGGGATGAAGGCTCATGGTTTTTACATTTTATATATTTCTTTTTCTACTTTATTCTTTTTTAAAAATTGGAACTATGACCATAGCTAATAATAATAGGTAATATTTATATGGTACGTTAGGGTTTATAAATCATTTCATAATTCTTTATTTCTGTTTGTCTTCCCAATGACTCTGGAAGGAAGGTGATGTTATTATCTTTATTTTACAGATGAGGAAACTGAGGAGACACAGGTAAAGTGACTTGCCCAAGCCAGCCACTAATCTGAGGATGAATTTACCCTCAGATCTTCTTGACTTCCAAGTCCAGCACTCTGCACTATGACACCACCTAGCTGCCTCTCAATGAATCTGTCATTTAGCCTCCTTGAATCCCATTTCCCCAATCTGGAAAATTAGGGGATTGAGCTCCATATTTATACCCCCTTCCAGCTCTAAATCCTACGGTCCTCATTGGGTGTTTTTTGAAAAGAGCAGTCTTACTTATTAAAGGGAGCTATGACATGTCAGTTCAAATGTATGTTCTGATTCTTCTTGCTTGGAATTCTGTGAATTCTGTTTGCAGCATAGCACTTGTTTCTTATGGTTCTGAGAAGTCAGTCATCATGTACAGTTTCCCCAAATATCTAATTATTTTCTTTCCCTTCCACTTCTTACATCTTTGGAAAGAAAAAGAAAGGTCTTGTAATAAATATGTCTAGTCACGCAAAACAAATTCCTTTATCGACTTAGCTGTGTCTAAAAACTATGTGCCTCATTCTATACACTGGTTCTATTACCTCTTTGTGTTTGGGGAAGGTGAGGAAAAAGAGGTGGGTATCATTTGTCATCATCAGTCCTCTGAAAGCATGGTTAGTCATTGAATTGATCAGAGTTCTTAAGGCTTTCGAAGCCATGTATCTTTATTCTGTTATTATTATATAAACTGTTTTCCTCGTTCTACTCCCTTCACTTTACATCACTTCCTAGAAATCTTCGTAGGTTTCTCTGAAACATCATTAAGAAATTATGTGCACCATAAAAATGGCACAATAATTATCCCTTACATTGATATATCATAATTGGTTCAGCCAGTCCCCAGTTGATGGGCACCTCCCTGAGTTTCCAGCTTCGAAAGGTGTAGACTTTTGAATAGCAGACAGGAACCCCAGAGACACAGACGTGTAGGGGAAGCCAACCTCCATCGACATGCCCCAGCACTTGCAGGCCCCTACAACTATTGGAAGATATTGTCCAGGTTGACTTGAGATCTTGTCTCTCTCAGTTAAAAAACTCATGTGCTCCTGTGCATTCTTTCAGTGTATTCTAATCTGTATAACTTCTGTTGTTTCTGATAATTACTTCCTTTGATGAAGAGGTTTACTGGCTATTTGTAATAGTCTTTTGTAGCACCAGTCCTTGATGGGAAGGGGCTAAGCTGGCTAGGGGAATCTACCCGCTACCTTTCCTCTAGAGAGCAGTTAGGGAAAGGTCTTTCATTCTAAATCTCTAGACTAAAGATAGTTGTGGTGTGGTAGACAGGTATAATAAGTCAGTCAGTCAAAATGTATTAAATGCCCACTTATTATGCAGAAAGCCACACGCTGGGCTTAGCATTGGAAATGCAAATATAAGCAACAAAAAAGACATTCCTACCTTCAATGACCTTACATTCCAAAGAAGACTAGACATAAAGGGAGCTGAGAAAGCAGGGGTGGAGATGGGGGAAGGTGTGTTGTTGGGTTTGTCCTTTGTTTTCAAAGAGGACCATGACATCAGGGAAATGATGGCGGAAGGTACATGTGAGAGAGCAGGGTGGGAAGGTCCAGAGAGTCAGGAGCAGAGCTGGGACCAGCCTCATATCCTTCTGGGAGATGGGAGAGATCACCCGGGCTTGTCAGTCCTGGATCCTGCCTGCCCCTCCCCTGCTAGGTTACTAGTCCTGGCAGGATTCTCCACAAAGAAGGAAATCCCACTCTGGCAGAGAGGGGAGGGCCGGATCTTCTCTAACCATACCACCATATTCCTTCCCTTGCCATTTATAAGCTCGGGCTCTGAGAAGCTACAGGACACTTGCCCCTCTCCCCTTTACTCCCATCCTCCCACTGACCTGCCCAGGGACCCTGAAATGTTTTATATATTGTAGCTTCTTTGTAGACTGGCACGCATCTTACACAAACATTGAGATCCCTAGGGTAGGAATGAGTCATTGTTTGACTTGGGACTTAAGTCGTATGTAACCTTTGAAGAAACAGCCTCTGGGGCCTTCAGTATGAAAGCAGATTCATCTTCCTTGAGGTATTTGACTCAACTGGCAGTGATATTGAAGCAAAAAAGGCAGCAGTCTGGGAAGGGGAAGCATTGTAGAAGCTTTTTTGAGACTTCAGGCAGGCAGGATGAGGAGAAGGATCCTTTCCACCTCCCCCATGTGACCTCTGAGAATGAGCCCACAAACAAGCTAAGTGCTGCCAGATCAGTTCATCACCAAGTGTTTATTAAGCACTTCCATTGTACCAGGCAGTGTGCTAAATGTTGGGGATACAAAGAAAGGCAAAAACATAGTTCCTTCCCTCTGAGAGCTTACATATCTATTGGGATGTGATGGAGGAAATGACTGAGATGAAGACAGATGATCGCTACTGCCCTTTCTAGATCTGCTATCCTAAATTAATGGGGGAGTTGGTGGTTGTCCTTATACAGTAAGGGCAGGGTATGCCAAGTCCTGGAGTCCCACACAGCATCTCTCTGCCTGCTTTTCCTCTTTCTCCCTGTCCTGAGATTCCCAGAAGTAGCAGTCAAAGAATCTCAGCACTGGAAGAGATCTCAGAGGCCTGTGCTCTGGTCCAACCTGGACCTGGACCTATATGTAGTCCCCTGGATAACATCTGTGACAAGTGGCAATCAAGCCTCTGCCAAAAAACCTCTACTTAGGGGAGTTCATTACTTCCTGGGGCCACCTCTTCTTCTGGATCAGATGAGTCAGTCAACAATTCTTTATTTATTAAGTGCCTAAAACATGCTATGGAGACAAAGTCATGAAATAGTCTCTGTTGAGGAGACAATATGACTATGTAATGTATTTTCCTGACACCCACTTGTACTGTCTGGCAGGGTCCCCCGGAGTGTGTAGCTACTACATCTCCCTTCAGAATTCTAGGAATTGCCCTGAAGGGTGGAGGTAGAGAAAAGTCTACTAAAAGCTTTGGCTCAACTGGTGTATTTCCCATTATTATCAGTTGATATAAATAGATAACAGATTTAATTAGCTTTTAGTTAAGCTTATGAGCCCCCAGTGGTGTACATTCCCATTATTATCAGTTTATATAAATTAGATAAGAACTTAATTAACTTTTAGTCAGGCTTATGAGCCCCCACTGGTGTACTTTCCCCCATCAGTTAACAGAAATTAGATAATAGACTTAATTAGCTTTTAGTTAGGGGTGTTTACTAAGATATTGTAACAAGAACAGTTAGCATCAAATAGCCTCACTAAAGTTTGTAACATACTCTTTTACTGGTATAGTCAGAGCCCATTTCAAAGTAAGTTCTAGCTGAGAGAGCACATATGGTCAAATGCAGTAACTCTCAACTTCTGGTTGATGGAATTTTTTTCTCCCATTCATGGGCTACTCATGAAGTTTCCCGTAGGCATAGTGAAACTTCTCTTAAAGAGCAGGGGTTCTTAACCTTTATTTTTTAGTTATTAGTGAGTAAACATTTATTAAGTGCCTATTATATGCCAAGCACTGTTGCTAAGTGCTGGGGAAATGACAGGTAGAAGATAATTCCTGCTTTTTCGGAGTTTACAGTATAATGGACTCCTTTGGTCATCAGCTAAAACTTATGAATCTCTTCTTATGAATCTCATTTAAAGACAATGTCTTTAAATGCATAAAATAAAATACATAGCATTGCAAGTGAATTGTGTGTGTGTGCGTGTGTGTGTGTGTGTGCTGCTAGATACTCAAATCCGTAATTCTAAACTAGTTTTCTCATTTTGTACAAGCCCCCAAAGGTTGCAACTAAGTCTCTCCACCAGCTGAACAGACTTCCTGTCCCACCTAGTTGAAGTGCTTTTGATTTATTGATTCAAAAGAGGTGTCATTTACACCCATGATTCATTGATTCAATCCAAATATATTTACACCTGATAAAGGTATCTTACTAAGTGGGGTGGAGGTAGTTAACTCAAAAGATCACCCCTACCCTGATATATAAGTATATACAAAGTAAAGACAAAGTGATTGGGGGATCGCTAGAAACAGACATCCAATATGTCCTCATGTCGAAGGTGGTACTTGAGCTGGACTTGGAAGGAAACCAGGGATTCTAAGATGTATGAGTAAGGAGAGAGTGCACTCCAGGCATGGGATTTCATGTGTACAAAGGCATGGAGTGTCATGTGAGGAACAGAAAGAAAGCCAGTTTGGGTTGGTCCATAGAGTTCATGAATTCTGTGTGCTAGAGCTATGATGTGAAGAACTTTAAATTCCAAATGGAGGCATTTGTATTGGATAATTTAAAGAAACAAGAGTGTGGAATTAAAGGGGTATCACATATAATAAATCAATGAAAAGGGAAGGGAGAGGTGGGCCCTGTTGTTGTCCAGTCATGTCTGACTCCATTTGGGGTTTTCTTGGCAAAGATACCTAGAGTGGTTTGCCATTTCCTTCTCCAGCTCCTTTTCCAGAAGAGAAAAACCAAGGGTCACATCACTAGTTAAGCGTCTGAGGCTCAATTTGAATTCATAAAGTTGAGTCTTCCTGACTTCTGACCCAGGACCCTCTTCACTGCGTCACCTTGCTGCCCTCATCCTAGGACAAAGCTATCTTTGACAAGAGTGTAGAGTCGGTGGGTGGGTGGTGTTATGGTCAGCTCCTCAAATAGATCATACCCTCAAATTATACCATATTCCTTCATTTGTCAAACTAGCATGTTCCTAACTTTCTCCCCATCCTTCCAGTAATTCCACCTGAAACTCTCAGTTGCCTTCAGTTATTCCACCTCATATTCCACCTCATGTTCAATCAGCTGCCAAGTCTTACTGATTCTACCACCACCATGTCCATTCCATCCAACCCCTTTTGGCCATTTCTATTGCCACCACGCTGAATGAAATAGACTCTGCCAATTTCTTTGCTCCCTGTCTCTCCCATTTCCATCATATCCTGATTAGTCTTTCTAAAACACAATTCTAATCACATCAGCGTCACCTCCAAAACTTCAGCGTCTCTTCACTGGCTACTTAATAAAGCAAAAAAACAGGGTGCGTAGGACAAAGCCACTTTTAGAATCACATTGGCTGCATCGGCATGGGAAGGATCCAGGAATGAAGCCAGGCAGGTAGCAGAGGCAATGACCTTGCTCTCCCTAGGGCTGGTGCTGTATCCCTGACCTTTCTACCACCTATGATATATCCATGATGGAATATGGAAAAGACTTAGGATCTGAAAACTGAGGAACCCTGACCCCCCAGAACTGTTTGGCAGTTATTAGAACAGGAACTCTTAGCTGGTTCACAATCTAGCCTTTGAAGATTGAAAATTTGGGAAGCAAATTGAATACTTAATATATGCCAGGGTGAAATCACTGAAGGAAGGACTCAAGTCTTGAACCTGGAAGAAGTCAAGGAGTCCATCGTACTAGGTATAATGGCATTAACCATCTGAGAGGACCCTGTTCTTTGTTCTAAAAGAATCTGGAAGCTGGAGCTGAAAATCTACCTGGAGTGTGTTCATTAGCCACCTACTGATCCTAGGGCAAAGGTTTTTCTGTCTTCTTAAAAAGTCCACAAAACCATGCATTTATTCTCTGACAGATCCCCTCTACTCTCATACTTTTTTCCCTTTCACCCAGACTAAACTTTCTTTTAGAGATCTTCTGGAGAGACCCAGATACAGATCATCCAGGATGAAGTATGGAGGAGTTCCAGTACTTACCAGCAGGGGGAGCAACCAAACTAATGGAATCCAAGCTGGATTTGGAGTCAGAGGATGATGTGTTCTGAGTTCCAGCGTCAGTCTCTTATTACATGTGTGACCTCGGGTGAGTTACTTATTCTCTCTGGGTCTCAGTTTCCCTCATGAGAGGCCAGCTATACATGATTTCCAAGGTCCCTTCCAGCTTTAAATTCTATGCTCCTATGGATTCATCAAATTATTAAAGAAAAAAAAGTGATTACTTCTATGATATTGGAATGGAGGAGGCTCTCATATGGAAGAAATAGAGGGAGATTCCCTGCAGTGTTTGTGCAGTTACCACTAGGATGTCTCCAAAATCTGGCTCCTCTGCCAGAATTCTCCAACAGCACAGTACTCCCAAATCACAGCTAAGAACATGACTGCAACTGGTGAACTCTAGGATATCCATGCTTGAAGAGGAGAGGTATTGTTGCCCCATGAAGCATATCGGGGAAAAGGGGGGAGGTCTCCCTTTAAGAAGAATCTTACAGTGTCTGGGTGGGGGTAACACAGATCTCCATTTCCTGAGCTTGACTTGATTTTTGCCTTAAGGGTAGCCCCTGTACTCTATCTAGTGACCCATTTACACTCATATTATTAACCTCTTTCTGCTTACAGCCTATCCTGCTTATAAAAATTTGTGCTTGCTTGGGGGCATTCACTCAGTAGGCTGCCATTGAGTTTATGACTTGCAAATCACTGCCTGTTCCTCCTTCTTCCCCAAGCCTCAGCTTTGCTGAAGTGATTCCTTTGCCGAAATATTAATAATAATAACTAACATTTATATAGCATTTTAAGTTTTGCAAAGCACTTTACAGATGTTATGCCGTATGATTCCCACCACAACCCTGGGAAGTAGGTGCTTATTCCATTTTGCAGATGAGGAAACTGGAACTGATGGAGGGTCACCCAGCTAGTAAGTGTCGGAGACTGGATTGGAACTCAGGTTTTCTTAACCCCAGATCCTGCTCCCTATTCACTGTGCCATGTAGCTGTCTTCATCTTTGTAATTAATGTGGCATGGGTAGAAATTTGAAGAAATCTCAAACAAAATCTCTCCCCACGCTACCCAAAGGCAAGAATTAGTGGCCAACATGTTTTCTTTTCCATGAGGTGGGGAATAACAATGACATTTAAGGGACAGCGAGCAATAGGGGGAAGAGGTGGACAGTTCATTTGGTTAAGACATCAACAGCTCCACCCCTACCCTGCCCATCACTTCCCCTTAATTCCTTTCCCCTGCAAGAAAGAAGGAGAGACAACAAGCCAGAGGGACTGGGTAGGCAGGAGGAGCTGCTACACACACAAGAGTCCCCCTCAGCTCTTGGCACCTCAGCGGCATCAACAGCAGCTGCAGTCCATCCAGATCTGAGAAGGAGTAAGGAAGCAGGCACCCAGAGACCAAGGGCATCACTCAACTGCCCGGTGGGATGACTCTGAGACAAATATCCCTCTTTTAATTCTCCAAAAGCGCAGTACTCCCAAATCACAGCTGAGAACATGACACCCACTGGTGAACTCTGGGATAGCAATGCTTCAACCCATTAGCCCGGAAGTTCCATTTGGGCAGATATCACACTTTTACTCATTTTACATCCAATGCCCCATCTAGCCCAGTATCTGTCAAAATGGAAGGTGCTCAGTTTTAATGACCATGATTGGCCCTTTGGACAATGAAGCTGAATATAATGGAAAGCCCAGGAGGTTGCGTAATAGAAAAACTGCTGGGTTTGAAGCAAGAGGACCTGGGTTGGCACCCCAGCTCAGCCACATGTGTGACTTTACTACCACATTCTCTGGGATTCAGGGACACTGACGTTCTTGATGTGGCTCACACAAGACTCCCCAACTCCTGACTTGTTCTTTTCACAGACTGTCCTCCATGCATAGAATGTTGGAAGAGAAAAAAACTAGACTAGTGCTGTAATAGAATCAAATAATGCCATAATATGATGATACACTATGGTATACTTTGCTAGAATTAATTAATATCGTATCACAACATAACATACCATAACAATGTAACATAACATATTATATAACATAATATAATAATATGTAACAGTATAACATAACATAATATGTTACAGCATAACATAATAAAATAATGTATAGCATAGCATAACATAACACAACACAACACAATATAATATAACATTGTATCGTGTACCTTTTATCATGTTACATTGTATCGTGTCATATTTTCCTGTGCCTGGTTTTTCTGAGCAAAAGCTCTCTTCCAGTGTCAGCAGGAATGTCATAAAGCTGTCTAAGCCTCAGTGGAAAGTAGCCTTCCCTCCTCTCCATTCTGGTTCATTTGTTTATTGGCATCTAGGGGATTATCGTTCTCAGAAATTCCTTAGTTACTTAGGTCAAGGTCAACTTGAGATGTCTTGGTGCTATCCTGGTTTGTCCACCAGGGGACACCCTATGACGGCAAATTGAAGCTCTGCGCTTAACCTTCTCATGCTTTCCCTTGGTCCAAGAGTTCCAGCCTCCAGGCTGATCAGCGGCATCTGTCCAACACCTTGTGGGTAGGCTGGGGTAAGGGGGAGGTGGGAGAGGGGAGCAGGTGTCAGAAGGAAAGCAGGACCTATTACTCCTCCAGTTTAATGGGGCATTGAGCTGCCCCCAGAGAGTGACCTGTGCATGGGTCCAGTGATGCCCAGGGAGCCGGTTAGAGATTAACAAATCAAACAGACCAGCTTTTGTACTGCCTGGCAGTTCAGGGCAGTGGAGCTGTGATCCCAAGCACTGGCCCATCTCGGCCCTGCAGCCCCCAGCCCTCCAGGGCTTTTGCAGCCATGGCTGGCTGACTGTGACAGGCTCGGGCTCAGCTCCCTCCAAGAATCTGTAATGAAAGGAGCAGTACCCCTACCCCCCATCACCCCATCTCTGGGCACACCAGGAAAGGGACAGGCTGACTAGCACAACAGCTGCTTTTTTAATAGCACAGAGAAATCACTTTGAGGTTCAAAGAAGCCTTTTGTCCAGCCCCTTCACATTACAGAGAGAGGCCAAGCGTGTGCAGCCAATAAATGGCAGAGTCAGGATTTCACATCAAATCCTAGGGCCTTGAATACCAGAGTCAGGACCTTAGACTCAGGCCTGGAAGAGTTCTTAGAGGTTAACTCATCTTACCCCTCATTTTGCAAAATGAAAATTTTGATCCCATGACCTCCTGCTTTCTTCTTTCTGGGTATCTAGGAATATCCAATATCCTGTTTGACCACTAGGTGGCCCCATAGAGTACAGCACATTGGGCATGAAGTCTGGAAGTTCATGAGTTCAAATCCAACCTCTGATATTTAACTGTGTGATTCTGGGCAAATAACTTAACTCTATTTGCCTTAGTTTTCTGCTGTTACACGTGTGTGTGTGTGTGTGTGTGTGTGTGTGTGTACGTGCATCTATCTATAGCCATATTTCTCTGTCTGTCTGTCTCTGTCTCTTCTCTCTCTCTCTCTCTCTCTCTCTCTCTCTCTCTCTCTCTCTCTCTCTCTAACAGAGAAAGAGCAATTGGGAAATAGTTTCAGAGGGAAGGCATGAACTATGGGGGAGACTGGGAAAGGCTTCCTGCAGAAGGTATGACTTGAGGTGAGCCTTGAAGAAAGCCAGTGTAGCTGGAAATCGGAGGGCAGAGGGCAGAGCCTTCCAGGAGTGGAGAATAGCCAATTGAAAGGCACAGAGACAGGAGATGGAGTACCATGTCTGAAGAACAGCCCAGTGTAGTTGGACAGTAGTCTCTATGGAGGCAAGTAAACTATAAGATTAGAAAGGCAGTCAGCCTCAGCACATTTATCTGCCAATGAAGTGAACAGTGTTCTTTTGCCTGACTTGGAACCTGAGTAGGAGATATGTCTGCAAAGAACAACAGGCTGTTATATTACTCCCTCCTTCCCTACTCTAGGTGTCTCTCTTACATAACTATAACTAAGGGCTGCACATGCTCCTTGAATTTCTAACTGCAGTGTCTAGCCAAGCTTAACCCCTTAGAGCACAAGTCCTGGAAAGACTATATGGCAGTAACTACAATCTTCAACTTCATAGGAGAGTCAGCTTAATGATCTGTAAAACGGAGATTAGGAGGCCATCTCCAGTCATCCTGATCCATATCTGGCCACTGGCCCCAGATGGCCCCGGAGGAGAAAGTGAGGCTGGTGACTTTGCACAGCCCTGACTCACTTAAACCCAATTCACTTGCATGTTATGGCATCATGGTCTTCTTTGGGAGTGAAGGACAAACGGTAACAAAATGGGAATTTAGAGAAGGAAATGGCAAACCACTCTCATGTCTTTACCACGAAAATCCCAAATGGGATCATGAAAAGACAGAGGTGACTGAAATGACTAAAATAAAACCAAAATGGGAATTAGGTTTCTGTTATCCTATAAGGTTCATTTTTCACAGGGTCAGAGATTTAGGGCAAGTAGGGATCTTCCACCTAGGCTGTTCATTTTGCAGATGAGAAAATTGAGGGTTACCAAGGCTAGGTCATTGTGCAGGGTCATAAGGAGGCAAGTAAAAGCGCGAGGATCTGAACCTGGGTCCTCTGTCTCCAAGGCCAATGCTCATTCCTATCTGCCATGATATTCCCTGCACATATTACATTTTCCTTGGCAAGGAATTTGAGGGCAGAGGCTGAGATTTTTCATCTGTTGTATTTCACCTCTCCTCTTCCTTAATAAATATTTTTTTGTAGAATTTAATTAAGAAATCACTTCCAGGATTCATGATTTGGATGTGATTGGTTGTAGGTGGAGAGTTTTAACCTTCTCTAAGCAAAATATCAGTTGGATAATGTTGGTACTAGAAGGGACCTAAGACTCTTCCAAGTCCAAACTCCCTAGTTTTTACAGAAGAGAAACTTGGTCCAAGAGAAGGAAAGAGATTTGTTTTAGGTCACATGACAAGTCAGTGGAGGAGACTAATCTAAAACCTGGCTCTCCAAATTTTCAGTTACCAGACTACCTGGACTCTTCTCAGGCTCCTTTGGGAAACCCCACCCTGCACCCCAAAATCAGACTGAGGGGCATTGTCTCATGGAGTTATATCCAGTCAGGAGTGCCAGGACCCTCCTGATCCCTGTTTAGGTAAATTTCCCCCTCCTCCCCTGACCCCATTCTAGCTTCTCCCAACCCTCCCCCAACACATGGCCTTTTCCCCACCTTCTGAGTGGGATGGATACAACTGAGGTGCCTGGCTTCCATCAGACTGTGATGAGTCCTCACTTCCCTCCCTGTCTCTCCCACCTCAGCCTAGCCTAGGAGTTGAGTTAAAAATTTTGACATCATTAACACCCCATCAATCGCATGTAAAACATGCCCCAGAGCCAGGGCTGGGGTGCTGTCCATCTGGAATCCATCCCTGGCATGGATCAAAGTGAGGAGGGAACTGGTTCTCCACCCCTGGGAGGCCATGGTTTGGGAGGGCAGGCAGGAGGCTGGACCTAAACATCACGCCCAGGGGACCTTGGAGCTGAGCTGCTCTTACTTTGCAATGTTCTTGGTCCCAGTACAATGCCATTGAACATCTCATGTCCAAGTTCACTTTGGTAAGAAGCTGGTTGGACCCTACCTGAGTGTTGGCAATAGTGGTGACGGAGCATGTCAAGACGCAGCCCCCAGCATGGAAACCGATCTGAGTCAGTACCTATCAGTCAACAAGCATTTATCAAGTACCTCTGGGCTAAGTAGTTGGATAAAGAAAAAAGGGTCCCTGCATTCAGAGTACGCATGTGGGGTGTGTGTGTGTGTGTGTGTGTGTGTGTGTGTGTGTGTGTGTGTGTGTGTGTGTGAACACATGTGTCTATATACAGATATATGTATAAGTGCCTCAATTAACTTTTACTGAGCACCTACTACATGTCAGGAACTGTACAAAGCACCAGGGACACAAACAGAGCCCAAAGACAGTCCCTTCTCTTAAGGAGTTTACATGGGAGAGATAGCATGTGGACAAATCTATATACATAAGCTTTCTACAGGATAACTAGAGAACAATGAATGGAGGGAAGGCTCTGGAATTCAGAGGGGCTGGGAAAGGCTTCCTGTGGAATATGGGATTTTAGTTGGGATTTAGGAAGGTCAGTAGTATGAGTAGAGGAAGGAGAGCGTTCCAGGCATGGGGGACAGCCAGAGTGAATGCCCAGAGCTGAGAGATGGACGGTTTTGTACATGGAGCAGCCTCTTGACTGGTGTCACTGGATCAGAGAGTAAATGCTGAAGGAAGGCATAAGAAGACTGGGAAGGCGGGAGGAGGCTAGGCTTATGAAAGGCTTTGGACATCAAACAGAGGATTATGTGTTTGCTCCAAACAGCAGCAGGGAGCCACTGCAGGTTATTGAGTGGGGGTTGGGGGGTGATGTGATAAGACATGAGGTTTTAGGAATATTACTTAGAGGCTAACTGGAGTCTGGACCAGAGTGGGGAGAGACCTGAGGCAGGCAGACTCTCAGCACCTATGGCAGTAGTCTGGGCATGAGGTGATGGAGGTCTGCACTAGGGTTGAGGCTGAGTCAGAGAGCATGGGGCAAAAAAGACAGAAACCCTGTCCTCAAGGAGCTTATAATCTAACAGGTGAGAAAACATGCAAATAGTGATATACAAATTACATGCAGGATAAATTAGAAATTGTAATTATTTAGTTGTTTCAGTTGTGTCTGGCTCCATTTAGGATTTTCTTGGCAAAGATAATGGAGTGCTTTGCCATTTTCTTCTCCTGCTCATTTTATGCATGAGAAAACTGAGGCAAACAGAGTGAAATGACTTGCCCAAGATCACATAGCTAGGAAGGGCCTAAGACCAGATTTGAACTCAGGAATATGAGAATCTTTCTGACCCCAAGCCTGGCACTTTATCCACTGTGCCACCTAGCTGCCAAATTCAAAGTAATCCCCAGAAAACTTTAAGTGTTATAGAAACACCAGTGGTCATTTTAACTCAATCCCTGCTCAGGGCACTCCCTCCCTCTGGTACCAGGCAAACATAGACTTAAACTCATCTTGAGAAGGTGGGAGGGAGGGACTGATCCCAAAGATAGAGGTCAGGATTCTCTTTTTCTGGCTTCTTGCTCCGATCCTGGAATGATGCAAGGGAAAACTTACAATAAAAGCTTCATATCTGAGAGGAAGTGAGGAAGTGACTTGTCTTCCTATACATGTGGAAGTTACATCCAAGGTTCTATGGCTTACCCAAGGATACAGAGGAATTTTGTTTGGGATAAGAATACAGGTCTCCCTGACGGGGGCTGCTTCTGCTGAACTTTGCCTCCCATACTATTAGAAAGTGAGCTCCTTTAGGGCAGGCTCTGTTCTGTCGGGGTATCACTGATGCCAGACACAGTACCTGCCATGTAACCAACTTTTGTCCATTGATTGATTAAAATATTCTTATTAACACTGCTCAATACTCATTTATTGCAATCAATTCCTTGTTTAAATAACTCAAGGTTGAGTTGCTTCAAATGTGTGCCATATCTTTTTCTTACGATTAGGGACCAAAGTCACATGAGATAAACATGTCTGGGTGGGATGTGGCCTGCATTGTTAAGGGGATATCCAAATTAATGAAATCATAAGCCTATTGGTGTGCTGTCTATCTATCTATCTATCTATCTATCTATCTATCTATCTATCTATCTATCTATCTATCTATCTATATATCCATCTATCCATCCATCCATCTATCTATCTATCTATCTATGTATCTATCCCCATGTGGTCCAACCTCCTGTCACAGTAGAAATCTGGGAACCTCTATAAGGACTCTTAACATGGGGTCCGCAAACTTTTTTTTTAATGTTTTGATAACTTTATTTCAACATTAATTGGCTTCCTTTGTCTTCCTATGTATTTGATTTCATGTGTTTTAAGATATTGCCCCGAGGAGAGATCCATAAGCTTCACCAGAATGCCAAAAGGAACTGAAATCCTAAAAAAATGTTAAATGCCTCCTAGTTTAAAACTGACTTGCCTATTGAGATAGTCAGTATTAGTGTGCTGATGGAAACTTAGGAAAATCAGCAGAATCAACAAAAAGACATTTAATTAGAACAGGAAAGGAAAAGAAAAAAAGCAGCAGCATTCTTAGCAATCATTCTCCAGATGAATGTTTTCCCAACCTTCTTTTCCTTAGAGGTGGTAGGAGAGGAAGCTTCTTGCCTCCAGATTCTCACCTTGGGCCTGAGGGATGTAAAGAAAAGTCTTGCAGCCTTGAACACTCACTGCTCCTAGGTCGTAGGCATTACTCTATCCCCCTGACTGCAGCTCTCATGCCTCCATGGCATTGGCAGTAATTCTGACCGTGCATGCCCCTTCCCTTATGGTAAAGTCAACTGTCCAGCCTCCTAGGCTATTCCTGGCTTCATTCTTGGTCAGTTCCATGACACTGGCTCCCTTCCCATCTCCACTGCCTCGTTTGTATTTCATCCTCATATATCTCTCCACCATAGCAACATCCCCCAAAAGCCAGAAAAACATCCCTAAGAAATTCTAAGCCTCAGACCCCTCAAAACCTCAGGGGAAATGTGGGCTTTTGCATATCAGCCTCACTACACACACAATAACCAACCATACAATTGGATCTCTAAATTTCTTTTGTTTGGGGGACTTTTTTAAGCTCTTGAAATTTAATTTCCAAAGTATATTTTTCTGGGTTTTGACTTTTTTCTTTTAGAATTATGGATACATTTATTTTGCTACATTCTTGCCTTTTTTACAATGCTTGAAAACTAGCAATACCAAAATAAAATGATTATGTGTTTTATATACTACATAGGTTATTTAATTTAGACTATTTCTTTTTTTGCAGTTTCAACAAGATGTCCTATCTCCAGTGATTAGCACTGTGCCTGGCATGTAGTAGGTGCTTAATAAAGGTTTATTGATTAATATCTCTAAAACAATATTTTGATTATCGATGCACAAATACGCCTATGGCCTAAACATTGTGTATCAGTGTTGTGTCTTATTCACAATGGGGAAAGGACCAAAGGGCTACAACCTATCCTTAAGATCGAGGGTCTTTCAGTGTTACTCACAGAAGGCTCTGGGGAGACTGAGAAGATCCTTCCCCTCTGCCCCACTGACGACTGAGTAACTAAAGTCTCTCTGGTGGCAGGGCCATCTCCATCCCCTTGGGATCCCCAAGGCTTTGGGGTAATTGGCCTGAGTGGTGGCCAGGGGCTGCTAAGAATCCTGGCCTGATGACAGGCTCCAGAATATGGTGAAGGCCTAATTACATCCTGGAGTCACAGAACCTGAAAGCTATAAAGAACCTTAGGAATCATGCTGCAGTCCAATCCTTTTTCAGAAGAGGAATGCAGCTGGAGAAGATCAGTTTCACCTAGAAGGAGTCATCCCTGGTCTATACTGCTCTCTCCTCTTTCTGGGCTCCTAGACCATTTAGCCATCAGACAGCAATCCGAGCCTCAGTTTTCCTTATCTGTAAAACAGAGGGAAGGGAATATTATGTACATATACATAGATAGATAGACAGACAGATAGACAGATAGATAGATAGATGGATAGGTAGATAGATAGATGAGTAGACAGACAGATAGATAGATGCTCCCAAAGATATGGAACCTGTAGGACTTGGAGATCTCCAGAGCTCACTTACAGTGGGCTGCTTCTGCCTGGGGCCCTATGCTTCTTTTCTTTCCTCCTGCCCTTTTTCCAGACCTTCTGAACTTTGTGCTTATTATCCCTCTGGTTCAGTCCTTGGCATCAGAGCCATAATTGGGAATCTTGCACCTTGGGCAGGAATTTTAAACCATGGTGAACACAATCTTTATCTGGGGAGGTGAGAAAGGTTGGAAATCACCCTGGGGAAGATAGAGACACTGGAACGATCAGGAAGGCACCCCATCCCCCACAAGGGGCAGGGTACTTGTATCTTACTTCTTCAACTAGTTTCCAATAATAGCTAACATTTATAAAACCTCTTAATGTTTATATAATCTCATTTGATCCTCACTATATCTGTATGAGGTCAGTGTATCTGGATCATCAAAATGCAAGGAAGGGAGTTCCCAGAATCCAAATTTAGAGGCAGAAGGGACCTTAGAGATCATCACAACCTCCATATTTTACAGAGGAGGAAACTAAGGCAAGGGAAATAACGAGATTTGCCCAAGATCTCAGAGGTGGTGAGAGTCAAAGGTGGGATTGAAACCCAGTCCTCAGCTTCTAACCAGTCTAGCCTTCTCTTATACCACACTGTCTGCTTGGCCTAGCACAGCGTGTGAGGGCAAAGAAATAACTGGCTGCCTGCTATGCCCCTAGCTTGGGGATGACAGCAATGACCACAGGAGAGGTTTCTTATCTCTCTCCTCTCCCTGCTCCCATCCAGGTGTCAGAGCCCTCACTTTGCCCACATGGACTGGGGTTTCCCCTCCCCCCCACATTCCCCACAGAGCTGTCAATTTAGGCAGTGCCTTCCCTGGGCAGACAACCCATTAAGCAGAACTGGCTGAGTGCTAAAATGCCCCTAATCAGTGGCAAGTTGAAAGTGACTTGGAGAGACTGTGATGTCCTACACACTTGCCAGTAGTGTGTGAGGCCAGCCTTCCTGGGGCAGACAGAGAGCTAGTGGCTCTGGCTGGATTGGTGGGTGAGAGAGATAGGGGGACCTGGGGATGGAGGGGAGAAGGCCACAGGTGGGAGACACATCCAATGGTACAATGTCAAGGCCTCACTGCCCAGATCAATGACCCTTGTGGGGCAGTGGTGAGTGCTCAAGGCCCTTGGATTTCAGCATCAGGAGCCTCAGCAAGGAAGGGGTCCCTGAGCAGAAGGCAGGGACCCAGAAGCTTTAGGGCCAAGGGTCCAGTGGTACCAGACTGGTCCTTATCTCTAGCCCCATCAATCACGCATGTTGCTTGGGCCTTCTCATTTGCAGAGGGCTTTCCATGTGCTATCTTGTTTAACATGTTAAGTGAGATAATACATGGACACAAGCCCCAGAACCATGTGGAAGGTTTGGGACCTCCTCGTCTTTTGGCCTGGATTCAGGAAACACAAGCTCTTGGCTGAAGACTCCTGGCTGATATCTGGTCTCCTCCTTGTCTCCTCGCCTCTCCCACCCGTAGACCCAGTGTTTTTGGTTCAATAGAAAGAGTGCTGGATTTAAAGTGCTGACTCTTAAACTAGGTGTGTGACTTTTTGCAAGTCATTTAACCTCTGTCTGCCTCAATTTCCTTATCTGTAAAATGGGGATGTGAGGATCGAATGAGAGAATATTTGTAAAAGGCTTAGTGCAGTGCCTGGCACACAGTAGGTGGTATATATAATTGTAAGTTATGATTATAATTTCCTCAACTGGATCCTCTGAAGTGAGTTCAAAGTCCCAACCAGCTTGATATCCATGATCCTCGTATATAAAACAAAGTCCTTGGACAAGATGATCTCTGAGGTTTCTCCAAGTTCTCCTAAACCAATGATTTTAGGATCCTCAAGGGGGCATCCCAGTTTACCAAAATGGGTAAAATTGCCTAACTTATAATGGAATTCCTCTGTCAAAGTCTTTGGAGATTATAGGAGACATGAAACTTTTTAGACTAGGAAATATCACACAAGAGGAACTGACTGACTATATGTATGTCTTTGAGCAACTTGAACTGAGCTTCCTCTTCTATAAAACCAGCCTCTTGGATCCAGGCTCTGAAATCTCCCATCTCTGTGCATTTGCACTGGATGTGCCCCATGCTTGGAATACTCTCCCTCCTCACCTCTGACTCTTAGAATACAAAAACTTCCTTTGAAACACTCTTAGGGCCCTCCTTTTATATCTAGAATCCTAGTGTCTAGCACAGTACTCAGGGCTGGTGAGTCCTTAATAAATTCTTATTCTTTCAATCAATTGTTAGTGTTCACCCTCCCTTCCTCCAAATAACATACGATTTATACTTATCAGTTGTATTCCCTGAGTGGAATATAAGCTTCTTGAGGGTAGGAACTGTTTCATTTTTGTTTCTGTGTCCTTAGTACCTAATACAGTGCTCAACATACAACAGGTGCTTAATAAATCCTTGTTGGACTGAACTGAGTGAACAATCTGTGAACTTCAGAAAATTTGCCCCAAATTATCCTCTCATCAAACATGGAACCCTGGCATGTTAGAACTAGTTCCACTATCTCACAAATTTTTTTAGCAATATCTTTTCATTTACAAATATATCCTTTCTCCTTCTTTACTTCCAGACCTATCTCTTGTAAAAAAAAAAAAAAAGAATAGAAAAGGAAGAGAAAAAACCAAGTGGTTTAGCCAAGCTATCAAGTATTTTAAGTCCAAAAATGTATTCAACATTCCCCACCCAGAGTCCCCCCATTCTCCAAAGGAGGAAGGAAGATCTACTTTCTCATGTCTTCTGCAGGGCAGTGTTTCCACCATCTCATTTTATTAATCATTTATAGGTTATCGAAAGCAGATCAGGATATTTTAAACTGATGTCATAGCCTAGAATCAGACCTTCATAGGTCCATCTCTGATTGTCATTATCATAGACACAAGTGTGGGTTTCGGGTCATCCGGCCATTACTGATGTCAGACGCTAGACATGTAACCTCTGTAAGAAACTTTTCCTTAGCATCCTTAATCTTAATGCCTACCCTTTGACTGATTAGTGGACATAGACAAAGTCAATTCCATGGGGAAAATATATTTTTTAATTTTTGCAAATAAGAACAAAATGCAATTTTCCTTTCTGAAAAAAATTTTCTCCAGTTTATCTGGCACACAGCTTGTCTGTACATAGTTGTTTTCACGTTATCTCCCCCATGAGACTGCAAGGTCCTTGAGGGCAGGGGCTGTCCTTTGCCTTTCTTTGAATAGCCTGCAGTAAGCACTGTGCCTGTTGACTGGCTACTCTCATTATCCTAGACAGATGATAGCCAGGAATACGTCTGCCCAAAGCATCACTTTTCTTAGGCACAGAAAGTCCATCTGGTCTGAATCCCTGTATTTTGTTTGGTCAGACAATCATATTCCTTCCACCTCTTTTTAATCTGGTACCTTTCCTCCAAGAAGATGAGAATGCCTTCTGGGACTCAGCCATTCATTCTCTTACTCCATCTGCGGAGATCTGGCTGGAAGGAGGGAAGCCAGGTTAGCCTGGGGAGGAGAAGGCAGAAAGGGAATGGGAGGTTTGTCTTCATGTATTTAAAGGGTGATTTGGTGGAAGATCGGTGACCCTTGTTCTGGTTGGCATCAGAAAACAGAACTAAAAATAATGGGCAGAAATTTCTGAGAAATTGGTTTGATGCAAGGAAACTTCTCCTTGGAGAAGTTCAAGTAGAGAGGTTGGATGCCCATTTGTCCGACATGTTGTAGAAGGGATTCTGTTGGACCAAGTGAGTACTGAGGTTCCTTCCAACTTCGGGATTCTGGGAAAGTCTTGGCCTCATTTACTCAGTAAATACAATGGAAAATGCATGAGGTAAGGAGTCAGAGAGTCTGTGTTCTCTTTATGACTTCATCAATAATTTACTGGTCATGACATGTCCCGTCTCCAGACTTTAGTTTCTATGTTTGTAAAACGAAGAGCTTGGATTAGACCTTAATATTTCTTCTAGTTCTGAAACTAGAAGTATGGAATAGTTAGAGGCAGCACTGAAATTTGGGGGAGACCTGGCTTTGCACTTCAGGTTTGGATCTTTGCCACTTTTATTGTGCAACCAGTCACACCAATTTTCTGTGACTCAGTTTCCCCATCTGCAAAATGAAAGGGTTGTATTAGATGATCCCTAAAGTCCCTTTCATTCGGCTCTGACCTTCCGGGTTCTAAGCTCCCTATCACTGCAGTGGTTTTGCTGAGGAGCTCTCCCAAGATTGACTTACATGAGAGGGGACATGACTCCTGATTGGGAACGCTGAGTGTGCTGCTGCGTAGCAGGTGGGAACTTTCTTCAGCTGGATGGAGGCAGGCTTCCAGAGAATACCTCAAGAGAACTCTTCTCTGAGAGAAGAGAGATGCAGATTTTTTTACTGGCTAATTGGGAGCCCCTGGACCCCCAGAATGTGAGGAAGCCACCCCCCAATCATGACCCCTGATTGAAATGATTATTAAAGAGACTTCCCTTGGCAATCAGCTCCTCTGTCCTTGGCTGACCCAAGGTGTTCTGTCTCCCTCTCAGAGCTCCTACACCACCGGACATTCTTTGATCTAGTCTGATCTGTGTTTCTTCCCCTCACTTCTATTTACTGGTTTGCTCAAACATTCTTTTTCCCCAGTCCTATTAAAATTTATTCTTTCTAATGACATGTAAAGCAATTTTTAACATTTATTTAAAAAAAAAATTATGTTCCCAATTGTCTCCCTCTCCCACCCTTCCCTCCTCATTGAGAAAGCAAGCAGTTTGATATAGGTCAAAATGTGTAGTCCTTTGGTTGACTCTATTGTCCCAGAATTCATTTTAAGGCGTTATTTTAACATTGTTTGGAGGGAAATTTGGGAGAGCTCAGGTGAGGCCCTGCCTTTACCCTGCCATCTTACTCCACTCTGCTCCTTCTCAGACATTTTTAACAAAAATTATTTATTTATTTTTAATTCTCAACATTTACTGTTATAATATTTTGAGTTCTAAATTTCCCTTCCCCTTCCCTCTCATTACCCCCTCCCCAAGACAGCATGCAATCTAATATAGGCTATACATGTACAATCATCTTACACATATTTCCACATTAGTCATGTTTTGAAAGAAGAATTTGAACAAAAGGGAAAAATAAACATGAGAAAGAGAGAAGAAAAAACAATGAAGGGGAAAATAGTCTGCTTCTATCTTCATTCAGACTCCAAAGTTCTTTCTCTGGATGTGGACAGTGTTTTCCATCATGAGTCTTTTAGAATTGTCTTAGATCATTGCATTGCTGAGAAGAGCTAAGTCTGTCATACTTGATCATCACACAGTGTTACTGTTACTGTATACAACATTCTTCTGGTTCTGTTCACTTTATTTTGTATCAGTTCATGTAAGACTTCCCAGGTTTTTCTGAAATCCTCCTGTTCGCTTTTCTTGTATTTAAAAAAATTTTTCTAGCAGAAAATTTACATAAAATTCCCCCTTAATTCAGTGTGACAACTTTCCATGACAAATTATTTAAAGAGCAGCTTTAGGCAAAAATGGAATGAAGTGGCCACTCAGAAAGACATCGCTACTGATTTTTTTTAAATTAAATTTATTTATTTAACTTTTAACATTCATTTTCACAAAATTTTGGGTTACAAATTTTCTCCCCTTTTATCCCCTCCCCCCCAAACACCAAGCATTCTAATTGCCCCTATGACCAATCTGCTCTCTCTTCTATTATTCCTCTCTGCCCTTGTCTCCGTCTTCTCTTTTGTCCTGTAGGGCCAGATAGCTTTCTTTACCCCTTAACCTGTATTTTTTATTTCCTAGTGGTAAGAACATTACAGTTGATCCTAACACTTTGAGTTCCAACTTCTTTACCTCCCTCCCTCTCCACCCCTTCCCTCTGGAAGGCAAGCAATTCAATATAGGCCAAATCTGTGTAGTTTTGCAAATGACTTCCATAATAGTTGTGTTGTATAGGACTAACTATATTTCCCTCCATCCTATCCTGTCTCCCATTACTTCTATTCTCTTTTGATCCTATCCCTCCCCATGAGTGTCGACCTCGAATTGCACTCTCCTCCCCATGCCCTCCCTTCCATCATCCCCCCCACCCTGCTTGTCCCCTTATCCCCCACTTTCCTGTATTGTGAGATAGGTTTTCCTACCAAAATGAGTGTGCATTTTATTCTTTCCTTTAGTGGAATGTGATGAGAGTAGACTTCATGTTTTTCTCTCACCTCCCCTCATTATCCCTCCACTAATGAGTCTTTTGCTTGCCTCTTTTATGAGAGATAATTTGCCCCATTCAATTTCTCCCTTTCTCCTCCCAATATATTTCTCTCTCACTGCTTGATTTCATTTTTTTTTTAAGATATGATCCCATCCTCTTCAATTCACTCTGTGCACTCTGTCTCTATGTATGTGTGCGTGTGTGCATGTGTGTGTGTGTAATCCCACCCAGTACCCAGATACTGAAATGTTTCAAGAGTTACAAATATTGTCTTTCCATGTAGGAATGTAAACAGTTCAACTTTAGTAAGTCCCTTATGACTTCTCTTTGCTGTTCACCTTTTCATGCTTCTCTTGATTCTTGTGTTTGAAAGTCAAATTTTCTTTTCAGCTCTGGTCTTTTCATCAAGAATACTTGAAAATCCTCTATTTCATTGAAAGACCAATTTTTCCCCTGAAGTATTATACTCAGTTTTGCTGGGTAGGTGATTCTTGGTTTTAGTCCTAGTTCCTTTGACTTCTGGAATATCCTATTCCATTCCCTTCAATCCCTTAATGTAGAGGGTGCTAGATCTTGTGTTATCCTGATTGTATTTCCACAATACTTGAATTGTTTCTTTCTAGCTGCTTGCAATATTTTCTCCTTGATCTGGGAACTCTGGAATTTGGCCACAATGTTCCTAGGAGTTTCTCTTTTTGGATCTCTTTCAGGCGGTGTTCTGTGGATTCCTTGAATATTTATTTTGCCCTCTGGTTCTAGAATCTCAGGGCAGTTTTCCTTGATAATTTCATGAAAGATGATGTCTAGGCTCTTCTTTTGATCATGGCTTTCAGGTAGTCCCATAATTTTTAAATTGTCTCTCCTGGATCTATTTTCCAGGTCAGTTGTTTTTCCAATGAGATATTTCACATTATCTTCCATTTTTCCATTCTTCTGTCTTTGTTCTGTGATTTCTTGGTTTTGCATAAAGTCATTAGCCTCCATCTGTTCCATTCTAATTTTGAAAGAACTATTTTCTTCAGTGAGCTTTTGAATCTCCTTTTCCATCTGGCTAATTCTGCTTTTGAAAGCATTCTTCTCCTCATTGGCTTTTTGAACCTCTTTTGCCAATTGAGTTAGCCTATTTTTCAAGGTGTTAATTTCTTCAACATTTTTTTGGGTCTCCTTTAGCAGGGAACTGATCTGCTGTTCATGCTTTGACTTCATGTCTCTCATTTCTCTTCCCAGCTTTTCCTCTACCTCTCTAACTTGAGTTTCAAAATTCTTTTTGAGCTCTTCCATGGCCTGAGCCCATTGGGTGGGCTGGGACACAGAAGCCTGGATTTCTGTGTCTTTGCCTGATGGTAAGCATTGTTCTTCCTCATCAGAAAGGAAGGGAGGAAATGCCTGTTCTCCAAGAAAGTAGCCTTCTATAGTCTTATTTCTTTTCCCTTTTCTGGGCATTTTTCCAGCCAGTGACTTGACCTCTGAATATTCTCCTCACACCCACCTCGCCTCCTGATCCTCCCAGCCAGTGTTTGGGGTCTGAGATTCAAATGCTGCTTCCAGCCTTAGGGCTTTTGGCGGGGGCAGGGCTGCTATTCAGTGTGAGATTAAGTTCAGGTGGTTAGGTCAGGGCAGGGCCTCCTCTCAGGCTCAGTTCCCTCACGGGGTTTATGCACAGACCTTCCACAATGGATCCAGGCTCCCGCCCGCTTGGGGAGCCCTGGTCTGCAGACGCCTCTCAGCTTCTACCTCCCTGGGGGGCCTGAATTATGGGGGTACCCCACTCCCCTCTCGACCCGCCAAAGAGACTCTCTCACCAACCCCCATCACCTGTGGGTGGAGGGACTTGTGCGGCCGCTGGAGATCCCGTCCCTGAAGCCTGCTTGGATCTGTATCTCTCGGTGCCACAGCCGCGGACGCGGCAGGTCTGGGCTGGGCTCCGCGTCTGCAGCGCCATGGACCTTTTGTGAGAGGTTTGCAGGTCCCTCTGTGGGTGGAGGGACCTGCGTGGCCACTGGAGATCCCGTCCCTGAAGCCCACTCGGATCTTTTCCTCTCAGTGCCGCGGCCGCGGCAGGGCTGCACTCAGCTCCCAGTCCTGGCACCCAGTCCGCAGCGCGAAGGACCCCCCACGAGAGGTTTGCAGGTCTCTCCGGAACAGAAATCTCCCTCGCTCCAATATTCTGTGGCCTCTGGGTGCAGAATTCGCCGTGAGTTACTTCCCTGTAGCCGTTCTATGGGTTGTGGGTTCAGAGCTATGTGTATGTGCGTCTTTCTACTCCGCCATCTTGGCTCCCTGCTGATTTTTTAAAACCAACACATTCACCAATCATGCTAAAAAAACCCCGAAAACATTGGCAAGGGATATTTTCTCACTTTTGACTTGTGGTAGGATCTTTCCTGTCTTTATGTTGGAGCTGCATCCTGTCAAGTGTCTGTCATGCTAGAGAATGGAAATGCAACTTCACATGATTTGTAGACCCTAGATCGAAGACTCTAAAGTCTCAAAATCCCAAATTGTCATTGCTCCATCAATGCCAGTGGTGCAAAATTTGCAGCAGTCTTGTTGATCTACTTCATAAATAGACACTTTGGTGATACTGTTTTGGTGTAGTATCTTGGGAGTGGTGTTGTGTTCCTCAATCATGGCTTTTTCGTCCATGTTGCAGAAGCATCCCATGGAAGAGATGTTGTGCTGGATGCTCTTTCTGGAATGTCTGATTTGGAGGCAAAGATTAAGGAACCACGATCATCATCATAATTGAGCAGTAGTCTTGACCAGCAGTCACCATGCTATTCTCAGAGACAAACGACACACTCAGCAGTGGGAGGAACTCTATTTTCAGCTGTGAAACCATCATGCTTTTGGAGGCATCAGCAACTGATACAGTGGCTGACCCAAGTGAGGTAGTTCTCACTAGTAGAGTAACTAACTCCATGGACCCAACCACCACTTCCAGTACCATCAAACTCTGACATCAGTTGACCAAAAGGCATTTTGGTACCCCATGGAGTACTGGCTGGCTTTTCATCAACTTCTTCAATGTAGGCAGAAAAAACTCTGCATTTGAAGTCACAAGATCCAGCAGCCAACAAGACATTGTTGAGGTGCCAGTCCAAACCAAGGACAGTAGAACAAACTGGTGTTTGTTCTCCCACCAGTCATTTTCAGACTTGAAGTAGCACACAGAAATCATTCCATTATCTACTCCATTATCTACAGCAAATTTATTCTCCAGGGGAGATCATTTAACAAAGGTGGATGCATGGTTAATCTTCAGATTCACCAGGATTGGTTTTCAGATATAGGCATTACCATCTGCACCACAGGTAACAATTCGATTGCTCTTGGGAGCCCAGTCAACACCTGTGATGCGTCCATTGTGATTTTTTCAGTTCATTGTTCTCATTCTTCTTGTAAATGTGGACTTCATGACTATTAGGACTAGGAGCAATCTGAGTACCATCTCTGTTCCAAACATGCAGGAGATTGGCTCCAGTAAAAACTGATGTAAGGATATTATTCTTAATGTTTGCAAAAAGGAAAAAGCTGGGATGGGGAGACTGCAGATCAGCCCTGGATTGGAGGATTCGAGGACTCTGCTTGGTTGACTTGAATAAGCTTTGGTGGGCAGTGGGAGGAAGACAGAGGCAGTGATGTTCATCCTTGATGGTCTTTTGTGCAACTAGCATTTGGTGGAAGGGATCTACCAGAATATAAGCTACAGACTATCCTCCCTCTTGAGAGTGATCAGGGAAGAGGTTTATGTTTGGAACTCCTTAAAATTGTTCCTTTAGATGAGAAATGTTTGAGACATGGAAGATATATATACACAGGTATTTACAAGACATATAGACACATTTTAGGGGAGGAAGGCACCAGTAACTGGATGGATCCACAGAGACTTCATGTAGGTGTTGATAGCTGAGCTGAGTTTTGAAGGAAATGATGGATGATAAGAAGCTTATAAGTAGGAGAGAAGGCATTCGAGGTATGGGATACAGCTTGTACAAAAGCAAGGAGAAGGGGTATGAGTGTCTACCTACCTAACAGAGCCACATGGGGTGGTAGTAGATCTCCCACTTCTTACTATCCTTTCTGCCTCAAATCTTCTTTGAGTTTTTGGTGCAAACTCTCCTTGATCACCCTCTCTTCAAACTCTATGGAGGCAACATGTGGGAGAGAGGAAAGTAAGTCAGATTATGTAGTCAGAGGATGTGTGTTCAAAGCCTGCTTCTAATGCTTCCTACCTATGTGCCCCATGGCACCTCTTTTTAACTTATGTGGGCCTCAGTTTCCTCATCAGTAAAATGAGAGCATCCTCCTTCCACAAAGGTCCTTGAGCAGAGGATGAATGACCTCTTTCTTGTCAGGTATCTTATAGAGGGGATTATTTTAACTCTTTGTATGGATTGGATTTGACAGTCATTGAAGTTCCTTTCAGCACTTAAATTCTATGATCATGCCTCCAAGATTCTTTCCATTTCTAAATCAATAATCTTATGAACCATATCTGATTTATTTATGCCAGTCTGTGTTCCTACCATTATATTATAATCAGAGGTAAATTTTTAACAAATGGCTCCTCTATCTATCTATCTATCTATCTATCTATCTATCTATCTATCTGTCTGTCTGTCTGTCTGTCTGTCTGTCTGTCTGTCTGTCTATAATTTTTTTACAACACAGGAATGTATAATATAATATATTTTCTATTATATATATTTTACATTTAATTTGCATTATTAACATTTTTCCATCACCTTCTAAAGTTTAGATAATTAAAAAGTAACAGCAAACCAAGTCTTGATTTGTCAAGTTTGCTAGTTTCTTAGGTATCGCTGCTCACATAGAAAATTGAACAATCGAGAGTTGGTTCAAGCTGGCTCCATCATACTCATATATCTCCCTCAGAGAACAGACTCTCATGTTTTTTGGTGTCTTGGTTTCCCAACTTTCTGCTATAGTTCCTGAGACATAAAGAAAACTTAAACAATAAATGCTTTCTGAATTGATGGATTAAATTGTGGGCCAGCTCACTGTGTTTTCTCACTTTGTCTGTGCCCTGTGAAGCTTCTCACACTCTCTGTTGGGACACACAGTCAATTTAACAATTCAAATCAACATTTATTAAGTACCTAATATGTTCAGGAGAAACACAAAGCACCAACTATGTGCAAGAAAACACAAATGAAATAATCCCTTCCCTCAAAGAACTTACATTCCATTGGGTGGATGCCACATGTAGCTTCCAAGGAGACCTGAGCAGAGAGACCAAGGTCTAGGTTTATCGAGCAAGGCTTCCCGAAGGTGATAACATTTGAACTGAGCCTTAGGGGAGGAAGAGAAAGATTTGGAGACAGAGAAAAGGAATGAATATATTCCAGACCTGGGGAATGGTTCAGAATCATAGAATCTCAGACTCAGAAGGGGCCTTGGAGACCATCTTATACCCTTTTGAGAATCCCCTCTACACTGTTAGGTCATCTAGCTTTTACCTGAAAGACCTGCAGTGAGAGACAAGCCCACTCCCTCCTGTGGCTGTCCATTCTATGCTGGAATGGCTCTAATCACTGAGAAACTTTTTCTTTCCTCAAGCCTAAATCTGTCTCATTGTGACTTAGAGTTGGAAGAGACCTCAGCGTCCATGTATTCCAATCCCATAATTTCACAGAGGATAAACTGAGGTCCAGAGAGGTCTCAGCCATACAGACAGTAAACACAGAAAAGAGGATAGAGTTCCTCAAGCATGTGAGAAGCCCCAACTATGACTATCTATGTGTATACTGTTCTCCCCTGGATCCCTACCAAAATACAAGCTCTCTCAGGACAGGGACTGTTTCAATTGTTTCTGCAGAACTCTGTCTAGATCTCTGACAGGGGAACAGATTGGGTCCCCAAGGGGTTGATGCTACTTCTCTTCTCCGGGTTTTAGGTTTAACCCTGTGGATTCTATGACTTTTGCTCATGAGCCCCTATCAAATGTGTTCTTGTATATTGATTAACCAGTTGATCTCAATTAGCTTTTAAAAAGAGATATTTACTGAGAAGGTATAGCAAGGACAGAAATGACAAAAACATCCTGCAACCAAGGGCATCCTCTTCCTCATGTACAAAGGTACCAAGGTACGCATATATGGAACTCGTGGGGTCAGGGTATACCTTGTGATCCTTGTCCTGGCCATTGGAGTCTGTGAAACCACCAAGTTTGCTTCTGGGTATGACACTGTCAATGGACAAATGGGTCCCTTATTCATTTGATCTGGTTTTCTGTAGGATGAGGAATTCCTGCTGATGGGTCAATCCACTGTTGGACTAGGTCAAGCAGGTCACTCCTAAGAACTGACTCCTCACTATATTTAGCTATTATTGCTATCAACTCAAGTGGCTGAGGGGACTTCTGATTAATCTTTTGATGTTTGGAAACTCATAAGGTTATGACTTTGTCAATTCTACTTCCAGATGTTTTCATCTCCAGTCAGGAAAGAATAAACACAAAAAAGGGACAAAAGAAACAAGGAAGCCATGAATTCCTGGACAATGGAATTCTGGGAGGAGATGGGACCCAATGACCCTCCCTGATACAGCAGCTCACAATCATCACCCTCCCTCATGTGAAGATAGGAGTGAATAAAGGGGTCCAAGGAGCCATATCCCTTCTTTTGTATGAAGATCCTGTTTCACCTCTGTCAATAGCCATTCTGATTCTGAAGCTAAAGAGAGATCTAGTCACCACAAAGTACCAGCGCCTCTAGGTGGCATGAAGGACCAGGCATCAGGAAGACTTGAATTCGAAGACGGCCTCACACATTTACCAGTTTTGTAATCCTAGACAAATCAAAGAAACTATCTGCCTTAGTTTCCTCAAGTATAAAATGGGGATAATGATACAACCTTCCTATCAGGGTTGTCGTAAGGATCAACTGATGTAATACTTGTGAAGTACTCACAGTGCCTGGCACACAGTAGGTGTTTAATAAATGCTTATTCTCTCCTTCATGATCAGGAAAGAATACCTAAGACTTAAAATATTAGATTATTGTCCATGCCCTGCATAACCCACTAGGAAGGGCAAACCTAAGGATGCTCTCCCCCTAGTACCTGCCACAGTTCCAGGCACACAATAGATGCTTAATAAATGCTCATTTCATTTCATAGAGATAGATGATAGAATCATAGATTTAGAGCTGGATTTCATAGAGATAGATGATTTAGACAATGATGAGTCCAGCTTCCTCATTTTGTAGGTGAGGAAGCTGAGGCATGAAGAGGGAAATGACCTGGCTAAGGTCACACAGCTAGTAAGGGAATGAGTTGGGAGCTGTATCCAAGCTTTCTCAACTCCAAATACAGTGTTATTCACTACACCAGTGCAACTGAATCTTTTGTCTCTTTCACAGAGATGGAGAAAGGGACAGCTCCCTGCAAAGCTGGACAGAGAACACTGTCTCCCTGAGGAGGGGTCCTCCACTGTCGACTAGCCAAATGGGCACCTCTCAGACACTTCGCTGAATAATTCAGTGGGCCCCAGGCCAGGAAGCATCCCTTTTGCTGCCTCTGTCTCCCTGAGACTTGTGGTCTACTTGTAAAATGCCTCATGCTGCTAACCACTGACTGCCTCCTTACCCTGGAAAGAAGTTTTGCTCCCCTTCTCTCTCTCTCCACCCCAGTTTTGGCTGGTCTACACTCAGCAGAGATGCCAGCTGAGCCCTCCCTCTGCAGATAGGAAACCATAGCATGTGGGGTTTCCCTAGCTCCCTCCTTTCTTCCTGAAGGGAGGGGAGATTTGGGGGGCTTCTTGCATAGTACCTTCCTCAGACTGATATTTAAGTATTATGAGAGAGGAGGGATGGAAGCCTACTGGTGCTTTCTAGCTGTAGGGTGGCCAGAGACTGGTAAAACTTATCTTGATCTGGACTCAAACTAATTTGTTTAATCATCTGCTTAATACTTAGGCTGCCCAGAGGGTTCTGAAACAAGCCCTGAGACAAGGACTAAAGTATAAAGAATATTGGATTTGGAATCAAAGACCTGTATGACTTTGGTCAAGTCATTTAACAGCTCTGGGTCTCAGTTTCCTTATTTGTAAAATAGAGGAGGGGGGCAGATATGTGGTGCCATAGTGCATAGAACCCTGGACTTGGAATCAGGAAGACTCATTTTCCCGAGTTCAAATCCAGCCTCAGACACTTACTAACAGTGTAACCCTGTGCAAGTCACTTACTTATTTGCCTCAGTTTCCTCATCTGTACAATGAGCTTGAGAAGGAAATGACAAACCACCCCAGTATCTTTGCCAAGGAAACCCCACATAGGGTCATGGAGAGTTGGACTTGGCTGAATAGCTACAGTAATGACAACAGTAACAGGGGTTAGATGATATGACCTCAGATGTCTCCAAATCTAAAGTTATGAGGCCATAATCCTATGCTTTGCTCTGATCCTGGGTATGGGAGCCTCAACATTCTCATCTGAAAAAAAATGGGTATAATATTTGTCCTCCTTTTCTCATGAGGTTGTCTTAAGGAGAGCATTCTGTAGAACTTAATGTTCTTATGTTAATATGAATTGTTGGGATTATTTCTTGGCAAAGGTTCCCTTTGATCCTGCAGAGAATTTAGGGTCCAGAGGCAGCTAGGTGGTGGTGCCATAGTGCACAGAGCACAGGGACTCAAGTCTGGTCCTAAGTTCAAACCCAACCTCAGACACTTTCTAGCTGGGTGACCTTGAGTGAGACACTTAACCTCTTTCTCCCTCAATTTCCTCAACTGTAAAATGGGAATAATGACAGTACCTATCTCTCTCAGGGTTGTTGTGAGGATCTAATGAGATAATATTTGTAAAGCACTCAGTGTGGTGCCTGATGCGTAGTAGGCGCTGTATAAATGTAAATGTCCAAAAAGGAATCCTTCCTTTGGCATGCCCAACCTGTGGTCATCCACTCTCTGCTTGAAGACTTCCAAGGAGGTGAAAGCTACTAACAATGGAAAAAACGAATTTCACAACTGTATAGTTCCAATTGTTAGGAAGTATCCTTCTGTCAAGCTCATATATTTGCCGATCTGCATCTTTATTATCCATTAGTCTTGGTTCTGCCTTCTGGGGCCAAGGAGAACAAGTCTTCTTCTACAAGACAACCCTCAAAATATTTGAAGACAGTTCCCATACCCTGAGCCTCTGGGCATTCTCTCTAAGCAGATCAATGCCTACCAATCCTCATAATTCTCATCCATTTCCTCCCATAACAGGGGTTCCAGCCAACATGCTGGCAGCCTTCTTCTAATTCTTTGGACATTGTAGGGATGCCAATGGTGCACACTGGCTATCTATTGGCTATTCCTTGGTCTATCAACATGGTTGTTTAGGGGCTTGTACATACCTAGTAAGTGCTAGAAGGAAGATTGTAAGCCAGATCTTCAACTTACTCTCTTTCTTTTGAAATTTAACTCCCAAGACTTGTAATCCTGGTTAAATGATATTGTATTTCTGCTCCCACCAGCCTAAAGAGGCTGTTGTGAACTATGATCTGGGATGGACCCAACCACAACGGGAAGTTTTGAATTGGACTTCAGCTGGGAAGCCAATGAGCCAGAGCAACCAGGCATTAGCTTCATAAGGGTTTGGTTTAAGATTTGGCTGCTTTGGGTTGGGAATGGACAATATCCAGATGGTCACAAGTTAGAAAAGCACCGACAGGTGTTTTTTGATGCAAGGCAAGAGCCTGATCATGGCATCTTGGGTTTCACAGGTTCTGGTGGGGACAGCCAGAAAGGACTAATGTTACTGTTTCTTGGGATCAGTAAAAGTCCACTTCCTTTACAGGAACCTGTTACCAGCCAGATGCTGGCTGTATGGTTTTTCTATTTAAGCTGTTTCCATTTTCTGCTTTTTTTTGTCTTCTAAAAACTATGGCCAGTCCTAAGTGATCTGTGACTCACTTGTGTTAATTAATAGCATGGGAGGAATTGAAGATGCCAGTGACTAAACAGAACCAAAATTATTCAGAGTTTGAAACCTTCACCTAGAGCACTTGGAATTTCCTAACTAGGGGCTGAACTCATTGTAGAGAGTGGTATGGCTTCTATTTCAAGAATAACCCTCCCTTTTTTTTGGAGGGGGAAGGTGAGGCAATTGGAGTTAAGTGACTTGCCCAAGGTCACACAGCTAGTAAGTATCAAGTTTCTGAGGCTGAATTTAAAACTTGGGTCCTCTTGACTCCAGGGCTGTTGCTCTATCCACTGCACCACCTAGCTGCCTCTATTTTAATAGTAACTCTTATAAGCTCCTAAATAGTGGAGACAGATGAACTACATAACTTGGGACCATTGTACCCTTAAGCTAATGGAGTCATTGGTGAACCAGAAGCACATCAAGGAAGTTTTAGCCTCCAAAGGCAATAGAGGGAAGGTAGAGTAGAGACTTGGACTAGGGAAGGTTACACTATTTGGGCTTCTCAGTGAGAAAAGAGAGGTGTGACCTGAAAAGAACTTGCCCAGACCACATTCTTATGGAGGAGGGAATGAGAAGGGAGGGAGGGGGTCTTCTTTTCATTTCTGCTTTCTACCTAAAACCTCCAAACCTTGCCAGGTAGTGACACCTAGTGGCTACACAAAATAGATGGAAGGTAACCTTAGAGTGGAAGGAAGTGGCAGCTGGGATGGGGCAGGGAGGGAGTCTGAAAAGTCCTGCAGAAGATGGCTTGAAGGAAGCCAGGGATGCCAAATGGTGGAAGTGAGGAGGGAGAGGGAGAGAGTTTAGGGGGAGAAGGAACCTCTTTCCCCTTTCTCTCTCCCAACCCAACTCCCCAGTGCATAAACAAAACCATAATGTGAACGTTCATTCCCTATCCCTTTGGAAACTAGGGGAACTGGCAACACAGATTGGGGAAGGGGAATATTTAAGGAGATGGAAAAGGTTAGGCTAAAAGAAGAAAAATCTTCTGGGGAGCTGTATCAGCTCTATACATCTAACATGTCCCAAAAAAGAAGAAAGAGGAGACCTGTGCCTCTGTCTCTTCCTCCCCCAAACCTGCCTTCTCTTGAAGCATTCTCTGAAGCCCAGACGAAGGTCTCCAGCACAAATCATAATAAGAACCTGGGCTGAGGGAACATTGGTGGAGAACAACTGGGTCAGGGAGGGATGGAGGGGTGGGGGTGGTGGGTCTTGGGGCCCAGCTCAGGCCTGGAAGAAGGTCATTCATTCATTAGAGGCTCCTGCTCCCTCTCCTGAGCGTCCTCTCCCCTTCTCCCTTCTCATTTGACATCAGAAGGGAAAGAAAGGAGCACTTTGCCAAGGCCTAATGGATTTGATGTTTGCTTAATCTTGAGTGCCCCACAAGAGGAGATGGGAATGCAGTGGGGAGGGGAAAGGATGAGGGAGGAGGAGACAGAGACAAATCTCCAGTTATTTTCCCTTTCTATCCTCCCTGCCTTTGGTTGTTCTGCCAGGAACTGATATGAATCTCTTGTAGTCTCAGACAATTTTAGAGCCCAGGCTCTGGGGAGACAGTCCTAGGAGGCATGGGCTTCAGGGAGATGGATGCCTCTGTCCCATCATAGGTCTGATCAGCAGGCTGGAGGATCCCAGGCCATAGATCCAGAGCTGGAAGGATGGCCTCAGAAGTTCAACCTTCTCGCTTTATAGCAGGGGAAACTGAGGCCCATAGGAGTGAGGTGACTCCTAAGATCATAGCCTTAGAGATGGAAGGAACTTTTGAGTCCTCTTGTAGAGAGCCCTTTTGTTGGACAAGTACAGAAACAGGCTATGAGAAATTAGGTGACATGTCCAAGATCACTGAGGTAGAAAGTATGAGGGGGTTATTATTACTACTGCCTCCTAAGGCAGTCCATTCCACTTTGGGACACTTTTTATAATCTTGTGGTATAGTAAGGGGCAGCTAGGTGGTGCAGTCAATACAGGTTGGGTTCTGGAGTAAGGAAGACCTGAGTTCAAATCTAGTCTTAGACACTTACTAGCTATGTGACCCATGGCAAGTCACTTAATCTCATTTGCCTCAGTTTCTTCATCTGTAAAATGTACTGGAAAAGGACATGGCAAACCGCTCCAGCTATCTTTGCCAAAGAAACCCTAAATGGCATCACAAAGAGTCAGAAATGACTGGAAAAAGTGCAAAATTGGCACAAATTTATTAGCCTATATGTTTATCATTTATAAATAAGTATACATGCACAACTTAGGGGTGCACATCAACCATGTTTTATTGACAAGAGTCTGCAAATAAAAAAGATCGTAGCCCACTACCCTAGAACAGTCACACCCCTTTAACGTCTGGCAAAGTGTGTTACCTTAGAGTAGTCTCATAGCAACCCTGTGTGATGACTACAGGCATTGTTATCTCCACTTTACAGATGAGGAAACTAAGGTTCAGAGAGGAGAGGTGACTTGCCAGGATTGCACACGTAACTAAAACAAGATTTGAACCCAGGGCCCCTTGAGTCTACATTTAACTCTGTCCACTGTGCCAGCCTGCTGCTTAGATGACCTCTAAGGTCTCTTTCATATCTAAGTTCATGTGCTGATGGTTTCTGGCTCTGGATTCAGTCAGTGGGGAAGCAGGCAGATCAGTATATTTAAGAAACACCTTCAGGGAATTTTTCCTATGTGCCTATTCACTAAATTTTGTGTGGAGCTTCCTGTTCTGTCTGGGAGCAGTGACAGAGGAGAAGACATCTGCAGGGTGGAGCCAGGTGCACATTCATTCATTCATTCACTCATCAAACAATTGTTTAGGACATATTGTGTGCAGAGGTAACCACAATTAATAATTGTCAGAGGAGGTATTAAACAACAAGATAGGGACTCAGTGAAGATGTTCCCTGTTGTCATGGAGGCAAGCCAGTGCAGAATCTAGAGGGAAGAGAGACTTTTTGTGGTAGACGAGGTTCTCCTGATACTCCTGTCTGGGGATGACACTGTACTGATTGCATCAAACCCCAGAACAGGGCAGTGCCTCCTATAAGAGATTTGTAACCCTTCAAAGGAACTTGTTGCCCATCCACACAGGAAAGACCAAGTGGATGAAAAACGTTGGTTGCTCAGATTTCAAACAGATAACACAGATGAGATGGACCCTGGGTTTGAAAGGAGGACAGTAGACTGGATGGCTTTGGGAAATTATAAAGACCTTCTGTTGAGCCCAAGCTTCTTGTAACAACAAAAGCTTATTTTTCTAATACAAATATCTGCTGTATGGCAGTGAGACCTGGAATCTCGCTCCCTGCAAATGACTAAGCATGAGTGTCTCACAGAGGGCAATGAAGCGGTCCATGGGGAGGTGAGAGTTGGCTGCAACACAGAATGTATGAACTCTGGAGAAGAAGAGGGGGAAAGATGTCAACCCAAGGTCTCAGCAACAATCACAATAATACTAACAGCTAATATTCACATAAAACTCATTAGGTGCCAGGTACTTTATAATTATTATCTCTTTTGATCCTCACTACAACCCTGGGAGGTAGAAGTTATTATCTCCATTTTATAGATGAGGAAACTGAAGCAGACAAAGATGCCATGACATGCCTAGGGTCATACAGTTATTAAGTGTCTGAGACTGGATTTGAACTCAGGGCTTCTTGACTCCAGACCCTGTTCTTTATCCTTTGCCCCATCTAGCTGCCTCTGTATAGAAAGGCTAGTGTCATGGTGAGAGTGAGGGATGACAGTGGACAGCCAGAATATGGTACTGATATCCTCATGACGTTGGAAGAAATCAAGGCAGGCCTCCATGTGATGAACTTTTGGGAACACATGGATGAAGCAGGGACAGCTCAGTGGTGCATAAAGCACCGGACTCCAAAAGGCCTGAGTTCAAATTCAGTCTTAGACACTAGTTGTATGACCTTGGGCAAGTCATTCAACCTCTGTTTGCCTTGATTTCCTCATCTGTAAAATGAGGCTAATAATAGCACCTACCTCCCAAGGTTGTGGTGAGGATCAAATGTGGTCATTTCTATTTAGTAAACATCTATTGAGTGGTTACTATGTGCCAGGAACTGTGCTAAGTACTGGGGGTATATGAAGAGATCAAAAAGTCTCTGTCCTCAAAAACTTACAATCTAACACGCAAATACAACAAAGGATGTACAGGAGAAACAGGAAATAATTAGTAGAGGAAAGGTCCTAGAAAGAAGAGGGGTTCATGAATGCTTCTGGTTCAAGATGGGATTTTAATTGAGACTTAAAGGAATGAAGTGTTAAAATATTCTGTAAATTCTGAATGAAAAGAGTGTGGTTTCTAGAGTCCAGGGGCCTGGGTTCGAATCTCACCTCTCACACATCTGTGTGGCCTTGGACAAGTAATTTAACCTCTATGGATCTCAGTTTCTTCATCTGTAAAATGAGTGGATTGAACATGATGGGTTCAAGGATCCTTCCACCTTTCAATCTACAGTGCTTGAAAATGTCCTCTACATGTAAGGAATTCCTGCCCTGTCGTAGGTACTGTGGACCAGAAATGGAGATGCTGGATGAGGAATGAGGATGCACAATTAATTATAAATGACGCTGTTTAAAAGATTCAATGGTAAAAAGTCACATTTTGTGGCAGGTAGGTGGTCCAGTAGATAGAGCACCAGCCCTGGAGTCAAGAGGACTTGAGATCAGATTTGGCGTCAGATACTTACTAGCTGTGTGACCCTGGGCAAGTCACTTGATCCTGATTGCATCTAAAAAACCTGAAAGAAAAAGCTTCTCATTCATCTAGAGCTTCAAAATTTGTGAAGTGTTTTTCTTACAATATTCCTGCGAGGTACATAGCACAAAAGGTATTATTCCCATCTTACAGATGAGGAGACTGAGTTCATAGAGATATATGAAGGAGGCAGGATGGTCCAGGGAAGAGAGGGTTGGGTTTGGAGTCAGAGGACATGAGATCAAATCTTGACTCTGCCATGTAGCAGCTGTATAACTGTAGGCAAGACTCTTTCCCTTTTTATTCCCTCAGTTTCCTTTTCCAAAAAACAAGAAGGGTGGACCATGTGACCTTTGTGGCTCTTTCTGGTTCTAGGTTAATAATTCTGTCATTCCTCGATCCTATGCATTGTCTCTGGGTCCATGGATCCTGAGGATCGAGTCAGGGAGTTAAAGCGAGATTTGATTCCAAAGCTATTTTTTTGTTGTTAAGTCATATCTGATTCTCTGTGACCCATTTGGGGTTTTTATGGCAAAAATAATGGAGTGGTTTGCCATTTCCTTCTCCAGCTCATTTTGCATATGAAGAAACTGGGAAAAACAAGGTTAAGTGAGTTGTTCAGGGTCATACAGCTAGTTTTGAGAAGATGAGTCTTCCTGACTCCAGGCCTGGTGCCCGACCCAGCTTTAGTAAGTACCCTTTATTCTGCATTCAAGAAGATGAGTCTGCTTTCTGATTCACTGTGTGCCCTGACATCTCCCATCCTGCCTCAGTTTTCCCATTCTGCAAAATGGGATTACTGGAAGTCTGAGGTGGGGGGGGGGGTGGAGAACAGTGCAAATGTCATCTTCCTATGGGACCTTTTGATCTCCTAAGGGAGGGTTTCCTTTTTCTCGGAACACTCTGAAGAATGCCTCCCCACTCTTTGGTGGGATTTAAAAAAGAAATGCAGTCCCCTGCCCAGAAATATCGCCCCCACTGATCTGACGCAGTATTTAAAATGGCCACGGGAGATCCTCCCTTCTTAGGGATAAAAACCAATTTCTTAGAGTCAGGTTTACATCCAGATACACCAGAGCAGGATAAGCCACTATCATCCACTAATGTCTCACTATGAGCTTTCAGAAAAATCATTGATTAATTTACACTGAGGTGTAAAGGACTGATATCAGATATTTGGGGGAGATTATGTTTCGAAAGGAATAGGAGAAAAGAGTAGGAGGGACATTGAGTTGCTCATGAGGAAGGGGAGTGCATGGGGTGGAGGAGACCAGAGAGAGACCTTTCTCAAACATCTCTGTGCACCAGGCCAAGCCTGCGGTTCAGTGATGGAAGGTGATGGTGTGGTGCAGTGGGCAGAACACTGGGTGATCAGGAGACCTGGGTCCTATGGTTATCTCTGCTCTGACATTCTCCCCACCACACCCCAGCGGCCCCAACTTGGACATCCTCTGTTCCTAGGTCAGGAGAGTTTTCTGGTTCTCCAAACCTGTAGGTTCAGCTCACTTTGACCAGAGCCAGCAGGTGCCGCCAGAGACCAGGGGCTGCTTCGGGGGCCCAGCAGCCGCAGCTCAGGCTTCCTGGAGCCCGAGGGTTTCCGGGGCCTGCTCCACAGGGGCAGAGCTCCCCACGAGCGGGTCTCCTCACCTGGCCCGGCCCCCACCCTCCCTCCGAGGGAACCGGAAAAGCAGAGAACAAAAGAGGTTTCATCAGAGCCTGGCGATTGGGAAATCCAGCCCTGGAGCCAGCGCAGCGGGAGATGGAAGACCAGGTGAGCTGGATGGCCAGGTGAGGTGCGGAGACCTTGCCTGGCCCCGCCCCCACGCCAGGGGAAGTCTCGGGGACCTCAGAGCCCCCCAGGGCTTCTTACTCCGGGGTCCGCAAGCGTGGGTTTTCTCTTTTTTAAAACTGATGATTGCTCTATTTTAATATAATTGGTTTTCTTTGCATTCAAAAACTTTATTCTAAGAAGGGATCCATAGGCCTCACCAGTCTGTCCAAGGGACCCACGAACCCCCAGAAGCGAAGAATCCCTTTGTGAGTCTAACTCTTTTATTTTACAGATGAGGAAACTGAGGCCCAGCCAATGAATGTGGTTCTGTCCTTTTTCATTCTCTTCTCACTCCTCTCTCTCCATCCTCAGTCTTTCCTTCCTCCCTCCCTCCTTCCTTCCTTCCTTTCTCTCTTCCTTCCTTCTTTTTTTCTTTCTTTCTTTTTCTTCTCTTTTCTCTCTCATTTCTCTTCTATCTCTCATTCCATCTTTCTTCTCTCCTCTTATTCTCTCCTCATTCATCTATTGTCCTTTTTCTTTCATTCTCACCTCTTTTTCATTCTTTTCTCCCTTCTCCTCCTTCTTATTCCCTCTTATTTCTTGATTCTCTCTTCTCACCCTCTCCTTTATTTTTTCATTCCCTCATTCTCTTTCCTCTTCCTTTCCTCATCCTCTTTATTTTCTGTTTCACATTTTCTTTTCCCTCTTTCATTCTCTCCTTTCTCATTCTCCATGTCTGCTTCTGTCTTCCTTTCCCTTCCCTCCCTTCCTTCCACCACCACAGAAATTACTGGAGATGACATGGAACTTAGTCTTTTCCTCCTTCCTTTCAACCATGTAATTGTTCAAGAGACATGAGGTGAATTGACTAAAGTCACAGTTATTATGTTGTTGACCTGAGATTCCAACTAGGCCTCTAAGGCTCTTTCCACTGCACTGGGATTTGACAAGTAATGACCTTGGCATGCAGGATACATGGTGCTATTAGAAAGCCACCAGCAATGACTCAACGCTGTGATACCATGGGATGATGACTCCTGAAATCCTCTGTTCAGGCCTGCAGGGCAGCATCCCAGGCCAACCAGTTCACCCTTATGGCCTTGCTTTGGCTCATGCTCCTCCACAGGATGCTGGTCAGATTCCTGGGCCAGGCAGCAGAGGCTGATGGTTGAACAGCAGCTTTCCCACAGGGTGGGTACAAGGATCCAGAGAATCCATCCCATTGCTCAGTGGTTAGTCCCCTTCTGGGCTGGGATGAATTCTGTACCACGTGTGCTAAGCCTCCTCTCTGAGAAGGAGTCTGGGGGGCTGAGTTCTCATTTATTTTGTAGTGGATTTATTTGGGGCGAGGAAAAGGAGAATAGTATGGGAAGCCCTATGGTGCTTCCTGCTAGGACATGCTGTAGAATCACAGAATTTGCCATCCTTCCCTCGTGGGGACAAAATGATTATAACAATTATAACATATTATTACATGTAATAAAATAACAGTATAACAACAATAGAAATTTCCAAAGTATTCTTAAAGGCTTATAAAATGCTTTCCATTTTTTAAATCTAATTTTATCCTCATAACAACCTTGTGAGATCGATGATATTATGGAAATACAGCTTTTATAGAAGAAGAAACTGATGTTCAGAGAGGTAATATGGAAGGCAGCGTCAGAGGCAGGATTGGAACCCAGGTCTTCCTGATTCCAGGGGCACCTTTCTATAGATGACCCTTTAAACTCTCTCCTCTGAACTCTCAGAGTTCTTCATTCACAACTTTTTTATACATTTCCTTCCTATTTTGTATTATAATTCTTTATGTCCATGTCTTAACTCCTAAACAAACTCATAAGTTCCCTAAAAGCCAGAGGGGGAAAGGGTTTTTTTTTAAATAATTAATTTATTTGTTTTCAGTTTTCAACAATCACTTCCATAAGCTTTAAATTTTCTCCTCCTTCCCCCTTCCTCCCCTTGATGGCATGCAATCTTATATGGGTTCGACTATATTCTTATTAGACACAGTTTCACATTAGTCATGTTGCATAGAAAAATTAAAATGAATGGGAGAAGCCATGAGAAAAACCAAACCAAACCAAAACATAACAAAATCGAAACTAGTCTGCTTCATTCTGAGTTCTGACTCTAGTTTTCTGGGTGTGGATGGCATTGTGCGTCATGAGTCCACAAAGGGTTTCTCTAGTGACCTGGACATAAGAGCTCTCAAAGAAATGTTGGTTAGAATAAAGAGCAGCAATAGAATTAAAAGTAGGGTTAAGGTTCAACCATGGCTGAATATTTCAAGAATGTGTGATTTTATGGGCTGCCGCTGCCGCTGCTGCTGCTTCATGTTGAAAGAGAACCATGACATCAGGAAGGTGATGCCATGACTTGCAAGTGAACTGGATTTAAATGAGGGAGGGCTGTGCAAAGTCACTAGCATCAGTTCCTCCTCCTGATTTCATGGGCATGGATATTCCCTTTACTGATGCAGATAGCAATCCCTCCATAGCTTAGGAGAAAATAATCAAGAGTTTTGGGTATTGAAAAAACCCATCACCCTGTGGCCCGTCTGGTGACAATTAGTTGGGTTTGTCCTTGGATGAAGGAGAGTGTAAATCACTGGGAATGAATGAATGAATGAATGAATCGATGGATAAAATCTTCCATAAGTTTCTTCTGGAGACAATATGCCTTTGACTCAAAGTTTCTGATTAGCTTAAAAGAAATGGGAGATGCACCAATTTAGAGTTCACCCCAAATGTTTACATGGACTATTTGTGCCTGACCTGTGGGAGAGTCTTCTGAGCTCGTATTAGTATGATCAGCCACAGTCGGACCCAGTGTCCCTTGACTCTAACATAGTAATGTCATTTTGGTCCTCTTTGAGAATGGACAACCATCAACCAACCATTCAGATACTATGGAAGCACCCACGTGATGAATAACCTTTAGCTGAGCAATTCAGTTCCTTTTCACTGATCCCACCTAGTGTGGTAAAAACAAAACAAAACCCCAACATCAAAAAAACCCCAAAGCAAAGCAAACAAACAAAACATAAATGCAAACCACATTGGCTCTGGAGTCAGAGGAGATAGATTCATTTCCCACTGCTGATGCTAAGGTCTATGTGAACTTAGTCAAGTCACATCTCTTACAGCCTCAGTTTCCTTAACTGTAAAAAGAAGGGGCTGAACCAGAAGGTCTTTGATGTCCCTTTCAGCACTAAATCTATGAACCTATGAATTCCACAAGTATTTAGCAAGCACTTCCTATATGCCAGGCATTCTGCTGGGTACTGGGTACTGCTGGGTGCTGGGGATACATGGATATAAGTACTCTCTGCTCTCAAAGAGCTTAGATTCCACTGGAATATACGCTAAGGTCACAATAACCTCCAGGAAGGAGGCAGGAATGAATTAATCCCAGAGTCCACAAGTGACTTATATTCCAAGGCTGTTTCCCAGCAAGGTAGAAGTCAGGGAAAGGGTCTTAGTGACATTAGAACTCTCTGGGTATGCAGTGCTGGGTCCCAGCCTTTCTGGATTGTAGACAATATATCACTTGTAAGTCACATCCTTGGCCCCAAATTGATAGTTTGCTTCACGTCTACACTTCATTCTGGCTTTCGATGCTCTCCAAAATCTGATCCCATGGTAGTTGTCCAACATGCCTCCCCGCCTCTGGAAGACAGGTCTTCATGCTCACTCCTCCATGGCTCAGGCTATTCCCCTCACTTGAAAGGAGAACTCTGTCCATTTCCATCAATTTCTCCAAATTCAAGCCATTCTTCAAAGCCCAACCCCAGGAAACCTTCCCTAGATGACTCCAGGTTTCATGGTTCTTTCTTCCTTTCCTCCATTAAACTGTGAGCTCCTTTCTTACTCTCAAATCCTGTGATATCTTAAATGGGGAAGGGACTCCTCACATCAGTGAAGTCGAGAGTCCAGCAAAGCATCATAGAAAATTTCCTTTTTTTTTTTTTGATGATTTTCTTCTGAATGTTGTGAAATAAAAGCCATCTATACAGTGAGCAGGTTGACTTCTATGATGGGATCTGAAAGCACCCACTCTTTAGCACATCCTGGAGAGCTGAAGGAATCGCAATCCCATTCCCTCTGGCCAGTTAAGCCTTGTTCCATTCCTTTATTCTACCCACGAACCCCATTTTATCCAGGTATCATATTTTAGGAAGGACATTGGTCTTCTTGAGAATAATCAGAGAAGCGTAACAAGATGGCAGATGGTCTTGAGTCTAGCCTGTCTAGGGATTGGTTGAAGGAGCTGGGGATGTTTAGCCTGGTGAACACTCAGAGGACAGGAGAGCTACCTTTGAGTATTGAAAGGACCGTCGGGGGGACGAGTAGGAGAAAATGCCAGTAGACTTAGTTAAGTTTGATGTAAGGAAGAACTTTCTACTAAGTGGAGCTGCCCCAAATTTGAAAGATCTTCACCAGGAGGTTCTGGGCATCTGCCCACTGCAGGTCTATGAGCAGAAGCTGGGTGGCTACTCCTCACATGTGGAATGGAAAGCCACTCTTTGCAGGAGTGGCTTGGTTGTCAGTTTGTTGGAAGTCATTTTTCTCCACCAAAGTTTTCCAAGGTTCCTTGAACAATTCTTCCACCAACTCACAGAGAACACTTCAAATTCTTTGTCCCAAGTCCCAGGGGGCAGCCAGGTGACACAGTGGATAGAGTGCTGTTCCTGGAGTCAGGAAGCCCTGAGTTCAAATCCAGCCTTAGACACTTACTAACTGTGTGACCTTGGACAAGTTAATTAACCCCATTTGCCTCAGTTTTCTCATCTGTAAAATGAGCTGGAGAAAGAAATGGTAAACCAGTCCAGTATGGTATTTTTGCCAGGAACACCTCAACTGGAGTTAGAGAGTTGGACATGACTGAACAACAACAGCGAAACATTTTTTTCAATTTTCTGTGAACTTTCCATCTCTCCCCAAACCCATTGCTTTTAGAAGAGAATTATTAAGTGTAAGACCTTGGAGTCAGGAGGACTGGAGTTCCAGTTCTACCTCAGAGGTTTACTAGCTGTGGGAAACTAATCAGTACTTTCTGTCTCTCGCCTTCAGGTCCCTTATTGATTGGATTATACGCTCTCTCTAGCTCCTTTGATTCTCAATGACAGTAATAGGAACAAGTCCAGCAGCATGCATTTAGAGAGTACTTTAAGGTTTGCAAAGTACTTTAAATAAATTATCTCATTTGACCTTCACAATAACCCTGAGATTACAGTCTAGAAGGGGGAGACAGCAAGAAAACAAATATGTAGAAACAAGCTTTATACCGAGGTAAATAGGAAAGAATGAAAGGGAAAGGATCTAGAAGTCAGAGGGGTCGGGGAAGGCTTCCTGTAGGAGGTGACACTTTAGATGGGACTTAAAGGAAGCCAGGGAGGTCAGTAGTTGGAGCAGAGGAGGATGGGTATTCCAGATAGGGGGACAGCCAAAGAGAATGACAAGAGGCAAGAGATGGAGAGGCTTGTTTGTGGAACAACTAGGAGGCCAGTGCCATTGCATGGAATGGAATGTTCTGGTGAATAAAGTGTAAGAAGACTAGAAGGGTGGGAGGGGGTGTCTTATGAAGGGCATCAAACGTCAAACAGAGCATTATGTACTTGCTCTTGGAGGTGATAGCTGTATTATTATTGAGTAGGGTGGTAACATGGGTGGACCTACATTTTAGGAAAATCACATCCATGGCAGAATGGAAGATGGAGTGGAGTGGAGAGAGACCTGAGGCAGGTGGACCCCCCAAGAGCTATTGCTGCGGTTCAGGTGGGAGGTGATAAGAGCCTGCAGGGTCAGAGAAGAGAAGGGAGGCAAATTAACGAGACACTGGAGAAGTAAAATTGACAGGCCTTGGCAATAGCTTGGACAGGGAGGTGGGGATGAGGGGGAGTGAGGAGTCCAGGGTGACTCCTAGGGTGGAAGCCCAAGGGACTGAGAAGATGCGTGTTGCCCTCTTCAGTAACAGGGAGGGTGGGAAGGATTTGGGGGGAAGATAAGTTCTATTTGGATATATTTAATTTAAGATGTCTATTGGACCTCCAATTTGAGATGTGTAGAAGACAATCAGAGATGCAAAATCAGAGGCCACCCTAGTGATTTGTGGCAGGATAGATAGATTTGAGAGTCTTCAGCATTGAGACCCCTAATAAATCCATGAGATCAGATGAAATCACTATGTGAGGGAGTAACCCAACTTTGAGAGAAAGGGAGTAGGCTTGAGGGGGCAGGGGAGGGAGCAAACTAGGCTCATTTGTGTGTGGAGTGGAAATAGGAAGCTTTTGGCATCTGGCAGAGAGGAGAAAGAGTGGGGGAAACGTGTTGGAAGGAAGGGAGAATCCTAGTGGGGTTTGGATAGGAGATGGGCTGGAGCAGGGAGGAGCTCCTTAGATCTGTTTTATGCCCTCTGGATTTCTCAGAGGGAATCCCGGGCACTCTGCCTGTCTTATCTTAATTTTCCCATCCCTGAAATGGGTTTGATCATCTCCAGGGTAACTACTCTCTCTGTATACAGTGGATTCCATAAGTAGAAAAAGGGGACCAGCTGATTTGGTTTGAATCTCTCCCCTCATACCCTCATACCCTCCATGGAAAACCACTCAAGTGGCTTGGGGCTGAGCTCTTAAGGCTGATTTCCTCTCCTCCTCCATCCCAGCCTGCCCCCAAAGGCTTTCACCCTGATTAGTTGCCATCACGTGGGCCTCTTGTTACAGATACCAGGCAGTATCCCAGCACCAGGACCTAAATCTCCTCCCAGGGATAATGAGGCTTCTACTTGTTTAATCTCCTGGCTTAGAGGTGGCAGTTTAATATTTTTAAAAGTTTCAATACAGGAGGAGGGAAGGATTTAGCTGGGTCCCAAAGAGACAGAAATCAGTTTGTTTTGCAAGTTGCCAATGAGACTGTGCAGCTTGGATGTGAATGAATGAAAAAATGCATGAAAATGCATTCAGGAAGCATGACTGAAGTGCCAAGGACTGTGCTTAGTACGGGCTATACCCAGAGTGGGGAACCTGAGGCCCTCTAGGCCCTCAAGTGTGGACTTCTAGGCCTTCAAGTGTGGCCTTTTGACTGAATCCAAACTTTACAGAACAAATCCCCTTCATAGATGTTCTCTGCAAAACCGAGACTCAGTCAAAAGGCTGTATTTGAGGACCTAGAAGGCCACATATGGCCTTGAGGCCACACGTTCTCCACCCCTGGACTACACCAGTGGAAACGGGGGTGGTTCCTGCTCTAAAGAAACTCACATTCTCAGTGAAGGAGACAATACCTCTAGGAGGGTTTCCACAGCAGGGCTGATGGAAAGGGCCAGTGTTCCAGAGGATGCGTCTGCTGGGCAAATTGCAATGCCTAGGGGTCTGGGGGTTGCTGTGCCAGGGCAGATGGTAAGGCTTGGTAGTCCTTAGGGCATAGGGAAGAACAGATGGGGTCTGACATCTTACTGGGAAGATTCTAGCTGTGACTCCATGCTCATTGAAGTGATGGCAGTGGCCATATTGGCCCTAAAGCCAAGGGTCCAGAGGAGTATGGGCCTGCAACCTTTGAGAAAAGAGGAGTGGGCTTCAGGCTGGCAGTGAAGTGGACAACCTAGACTCATGAACTAGTGTAAGCAGTGGAAATAGGGAGTATTTGATGTCTAGTAGAGAAGAGGCAAAGGGGGAAAGGTGTTGGAGGGAAAGAAGAACCCTGGTGGGATTTGGACAGAGGGTGGATTGGAGCTAGGGGTGGTGAGGTGGCAGGGCCTTATCTGTTTCATATCCTCTCACTTTCTCAAGAGTTATGTCGTGTGGAAGAGAAATCAGATTCAGTACTTACCACAGTGTTTGGTACACAGTAGGAACACAGTTAATATTTATTGATTGACTGAAAGAAAGAATGAAAAAGCATTTATTGAGTGCTTAATTAAGTCAAGCATTGTGCTAAGTAGATATCCAAATGCAAATATCAGACAGACCCTGCCCACAAAGATCTTACATTGTAATAGAGGCAGAGATAACACATAGAAAAATGGTGGCCAGGAAATGAGTTATGGTCTGAGAAGTCACAAAGTTAGTAAGTTGGGTGATTTGATTTCATTCTTCAAAGGAAGAGATAGAAAGTAGGTGACAGGAGGTAGGGAAGGGAAATGGCAGTGGGGTAGGAAATGCTTGGGGTAAAAGAGGTAGTTCTCAGGCAAGTCAGAGCTTATTGTCCTGCACGTTGTCTTCAGAGGTTCACTTTGGTGGGTGGCTTGGCAATGGTAGGGCTTGATGTGGTTTGTCCTTTGTTCTTAAAGAGTACCATGGCATCAGGAAGGTGATGCCATGACTTGAAAGTGAATTGGATTGAAGTTAGGCAGGGCTATGCAAAGTCATCAGCCTCACTTTCTCCTCTGGAGCCATCTGGGTGCAGTGACCAGATATACATCAGGATGACTGGAGATGTTCCCCAGTGGTAGGGCAAAGAAAGCATGCATGACCCAAATGGACAGAATTAAATCATGGATGGATGTTGCAAGCCAGCCAATTGAGACTTGATGTTGGGAAAATTTTTCTAACAATGAGAGTTGGCCCACAATGGAATAGGCTAGCTCTGGCAGCGGTAGGTTCTCTTTCATTTGTGGTCTTTAACTAGAAGCTGGTCAACTGTTTGCTTGTTAGATATACTTGATAGAGAATTCCTGTTAAGCAGAATTATTCTAGAGTAGGAGTCCTTAGTTTTTTTCAGTCATGGACTCCCTTAACAGTCTGGTCGTGCTTATGGACCCCTTTTCAGAATCATGTTTGGTGCCTATATTCATAAATGAAAGAAATGCTAAATTTGAGTTAGAGCAGGGGTCCTGAGCTCCTTTCACATCCTAGACCCCATTAGCAGTCTGGTGAATTCTGTGGATTTCTCCTCAGAATAACATTTCTAAATGCACAAAATAAAATTCATAGAATTATAAAATAAACCAATTAGGTGGAAATACAAGTATCAAAATATATGAAATTGTGTATAACATAATTATAAAGTTCATCAATCCCAGGTTAAGAGTCTTCTTTCTAGAGGGTCTCTGAGGTTCTTTCTAACTCTGAAATTATGTGATTTTTATAATTCATTAGGTTGGATTGTCCCTCAGGGACCATACCCAGTGATTTCATGTACAGTGAAGTCTGGTTGAATGTAGTGGTGTTTCCTCAGGGTAAGGCTTCCTGTTCAATGACTAGGCAATAGGAGGGACCTCTCCAATAGCACAGCAGATGACTTTTGATATGTCACCAATGAGGCTACCTTGAAAGAACACAGTTCCTCAGACAATTCAAGGGAAGAAAAAAATGAAAAGATGTGAGAAATTAAAAATATAATCAAAAGATCATAGATACCAGGGAAAATGTGATTAAATTCAACATTTATTGAGCTTCTAGGAGGCACTCTGAATTGGACTAGATCCAATGAGAGATATAAAATAATATAACTTATAGCCCATGGCATAGTAACTGGTCAGTCCTGGGCAAACCACTCAGCTTCTTTTGGCTTCCTTATCCATGCAATACATACCCTCTGTTCTTCCAACTAATGTTCCAATTTGACCAATATTACCCCCATAGCTTTGCACAAGCTGTCTCTAACGCCTGGCATGTTCTCCTACTTCACCTCCGATTCATAGAGTCCTTAACTCCCTTCAAGCATTTGGAGTGATCTACAGTGCCCTCCAAACCAACCTTTCAAACCCAGTTGAGTTTCTCTGTCTCCTCAAACTCTCTTGCATCAGTTTATGTGTGTACATGTTGGAATTCTTGGAAGAATTTCACTTTCTTGAGCACAGGGACTAGTTTTGATCTTACATAGAGGAAGTGCTTCATTCTGTTTACTTGTTTAATTAAATTCTTGAGTCAAATTGACTCAACTTTAACCCTAACCTTCTGCTTGGTCTTCTTGCCTCATCTCTACCCTCTTCAGTCCCTCCTACATCTGGCTGCCAAAGAAATCTTCCTAAAGCATAAATCTGACCATTGCACTGTCCTCCTCAATGAACTACATTGGCTCCCTATTGCCACCAGGATCAAATACAAACCCCTCCATTTCGCTTTTAAAGCCCTGTCCTCTTCCTGCTTTTCTAGTATTCTTTTGCTTTATACTCCTCCATGTTATTTTGTGATGCAGTGATACCCAGCCTCTTTGCTATTCATTGTCCAAGACACTCCATTTCCCTACTCCATGTCTTTTCAATGGATTTTCCCCATGTCTGGAATGTCTTGCTCTATCCTTCTTGCTTCTTGGGCTTTTTTTCAAGACAGCTGAAATCCTACCTCATACAGGATGTCTCTTTCAGTCCTAATCTTAGTATCTTTTCCTTGAGATTGTACCAATTTATCCTGCACATATCCTATTTGTATATAGTTGTTTGCATTTCCTCCCAAATCCAATAAACATTTATTGGATTTATTGGTACCTATTATGTACCAGACAAAGGCAACTAGGTGGGGTAACAGATAGAGCACTGGGCTTAGGATAAGGAAGAGACATCCTCATCAATTCAAATTTGACTTTAGACATCTGTGTGACCCTGGGAAAGTCTCTTATTTAACCCTATTTGCCTTAGTTCCTCATCTGTAGAATGGGCTGGAGAAGGAAATGGCAAACCATTCTAGTATCTTTGCCAAGAAAACTCCAGATGGGGTCATGAAGAGTCAGACATGACTGAAATGACTCAACAACATGAACCAGTCACTGTGCTAAGCTCTGGGGCTACAATTAACAAAAAGGAAGACAGTCCTTGATCTTGAGGACCTCACAGTCTAATGGGGGGGGGGGGGAAGGAAAGGTGTAGGGAGGTCTGGGGGTATCTTGTTCCATGAGATTGGAACCAGGAAGAGCAGAGATGTAAAGTTGAATGAATCACAAAGTCCAGTTTCTACCCTCTATAAAGGAAGGCATGGGGAGGAGTTGGCTTTCCACCTTCTAGCCCTCCAATTAAAGGGAAGTGGAGGCTGAGGGAGGTGGGGTCAGAGTTTGAGTTAGCAGTATAATGGTGAGATTAGAGGTGACAGCTTTAAAGGATGAGGACAGCTTTTCCTTTCTTTGCAATATCAACGCTCAGCAAAATGTCTAGCATATAGTAGGCTTTTAATAAAAATTTATTGACTTAACTTGATGATCTATCTCCCCAAGTTATTGTGAAGAAAATGTTTTATAACCTAAAGCTTAAGCTGTTATATATATGAATATATATGTGAATTATAATTAATCATATATTATGATATATTATAATATGTAATATTATATTATAATATATAATATATATGAATTATAATTAATATTGCTTTTGACATTATTGTCACTTTTCTGCTTAAGAAACTTAGAGCCTAGGTGGAAAAAATAACAGACACCTGGAAAATTAATTTATAACTTTGTAAATAATGTGACATTATCGAATGCCATAATGGACAGGACCATGGTAGGACGGCTAGGATAGGAGAATCATACAACCACAGAATGTCAGAAAAGGCTCACAGAGGCTACCCAGACTAACCCAAACCTGAATGAGAATCACCTCCATAACCTAGATTACCCAATAAGGTTCCAAAGAGTAAGAGAATAGTGTTGATTGGCTATTATTTTTAAAGGGGTTCTAAGGCAGCCATTTTTCAATCAAATAATAGGCATGTAGTGAGTACTGAATAAATCCTCATTGACTGAGCAATGAACAGCTAGATAAGAAGATGTTATCTAAGAGTGGGACTCAGATTTCTGGACCATGGCTTAAAATGTAAGACTGGCAGATGGCTGACCAGGGATGGAGTGCACTTAACAAAGGGATGGGTTTGCCTAGTTTTTCATACATGTAATCAACTTCTACTCATAGACTCCAGAGGGCAGGATTGAGAACAATGAGTAGAAGTTCCAAAGAGGCAAATCTGAGCTCAGCATCAGGAAGAAAAAACAAACAAACAACTTCTAAACAATGGGAATTGTTCAAAAGTAGAATGATTGGCTACCTTGAAAATGGTGGCTTCTCCATCTCTTTAAGCAGAAACAGGACAACTACATGTCAGGGACTACATAGTTCCCGAGAATTTCTTCCTTATATAGGTAAGAATAGATTGCCTCTGAGGTCCTTTCCCACTTCAAATTCTGGGAAAGGGTTTTCAGCTTGAAAAGGCAGAGGAAGGAGAAAACTATGTATTATAGGCAACAAGCTAGCTACTGGGGGGAGAAGCTACAAAGTAGAAACAATAACAGTTAAGATACCTAAGAATTCAAGGAAAGAGCCAGTGATAAATAATAACCCTCTCCTTCCCCTAGCCTCAGATGTCTCTACGCAAATGCACAATAGATCAACAAAATTGAAGAATGGAGAGCCTTATGCAAGGAGGCCAATTTTATCAAATAGCTATCATTGAGGCTCAGGGGGATGGGACCACAAATGTAGAAAGGAAAGTCTTATTCAAAAGGAACATAATGGATAAAAGAAGGAGCAGAATAGCATTGCATGTATGTGTATATGTGTGTAAATATATCTACATGTATACATATATATGGGCATACACATACACACAGGTGTGCATGTGTATATAGATATACTTGTGTACACATTCGTACACACATATCTGAACATATATAAAACATGCATGTGTACTGTATGTTTATATATGCACACACATATGTATGCATACAACACAACGTACAGATTATTTAGATATATATGCATGTACACAACAAATGTACATATGTGTATATTTGTGCGCATGTGCACACACATATTTTTATGTCTACAAAATATGTATATGCAGTATATAAGCATATCTATACAATACACATGTACATTCAAATACACATGTATGTGTATTGTGTATGGATGTAGCATTTACCAATTTAAATTTTCAGTGTATTTATACTTCAGAAATCGATAAATGTTACAAATCAGGGTTTGATTTTTTATTGTCTAGACCTAATCAACAAACATTTATTAAGGACCTACAATGAGTCATGCACTGTGTTAAGCACCTGGGATACAAAAAAAAAAAAAAAGGCAAAAGACAGTTACTGCCCTCAAGGAGCTCCCAATCTAACGAGGAAGACAATTTGAAAACAAATATGCACAAAGTAAGTTATATACAAGATAAATAGGAGATAATTATCAGAGGGAAGGAACTGAAATTAAGAGCGGTTGGGGAAGGCTTCCTGTAGAAGATGGGGTTTAGATGGGGCTTAAAGGAAGTGAGGGAGGTCAGTAGTTGGAGAAGAGGAGGAAGCGCATTCCGGGTATAGGGGACAGCCAGAGGGAATGCCCAGAGCTGAGGGATGGAGCGTCTTGTTTGAGGAAGAGCCAGGAGGCTGGGGTCACTGGATAAAAGAATATACATTGGGGCATAAGGTGTAAGAAGACTAGAGAGATGGGAGGGGGCAGGTTGTGATTGGCTTTGAAGGCCAAACAGTGTTTTGCATTTGTTCCTGGAGGCAATAGGGAATCACTGGAGTTCATTGAATAGGTGTATGTGCCATGATTGGACCTGCATTTTAGAAAAATCACTTTGGTAGCTGAATGGAAGGTAGATTGGAGTGGGGGGAGACTTGAAGAAATCAGACCCACCAGCAGCTATTGTGATAATCCAGGTGAGGGTCTGCCCTAGAAAACATCAGAGGAGAGAAGAGGGAATATTTAAGAGATACTGCACAAGTGACATTGCTAGACCTAGGCAGCAGCTTAGATGTGGGAGGTGAGAGGTCCAGAAGCAGTCCACAATGACTCCAGGTTTAGAGCCTGAGGGGCTAGGAAAATGGTGTTGCCCTCTGTAGCGATAGGGGAGGTAGGAAGGGGTAATGTTTCAGGAGAAAGATAATGAGCTCCATTTTGGACACATTGAGTTTAAGATGTCTACTGAACATCCTCTTCAAGATACCTGAAAGGCAGTTGAACATGTTAGATTGGAAGTCAAATGCGAGATTGGGGCTCGGAGGATATATTTGAGAATCATCAGTATAGAACTGGTAATTAAATCCATGGGACCTGATGACATCACCAAGTGGAGTTGTATAGCGGGTCTAGGACAGAGTCCATGGGATAGCTTTGGTTAGGGAGCTTAGAACTCCCCAACTCCAGGGATCTACCACCTCTAGTCTCCCCAGTAGCAGGGATTACAGGAGCTACCATGTCTGACTAGCTTCACATAGTAAGATGATATACTCATATAAGAAAATCCATGAGTTAGAGGAGCAACATATGGTGAAGGACCTTTGGGTAAAGATCAATGGAGGAAGAAACAGTAGTTATTGTCATCAGATTTTACTACAAACCACCTTGAAAGAAAGAGGAAATGGATGAGGAGCTTGAGAAACATGAGTCTAGCACAGAGGCAGGGTACAGTAATGATGTAAGACTTCAATTATCTGTACATCTGCTGGAGCTTTCTCTCAGCCAAAAAGAGCAGCTAATCATTTTTGTATTTGCATTATCGAGAATTTCATCTATCAAAATGTGAAAGAGCCAACAGGGAGAAATTCTATTCTGGACTTAATTCTCACGAACACAAAGGAACTGGCTATTGGGGTGGAAATGATGGGTAGCTTGAGATGAAGGTACCATCTCTGAATTTGAAATAGAAGGAAGGAAAGCTGGACATATTATAACATGCAACCAGGAGTTGGGCGGAGTAGATTTTCAAAAGGTTCAGAGGAAAGATTAGTGGGATTCTATGGGGGAAAGAAGCGACCATTTGATATTATAGAGGGGATTCTTGGTTATGTATGAATTGTCCTAGAACCTACTGAGATTCCTTCCAGTTCCCAGAATTTGTAATCATTTGAACAGAAATTTATATCCTTGGAACTTAAAAGTACTGTATTGTATAAAGAGGCCAATATGGATGCACAGGAAACTCACTGACCAAATTAAATTTTAAAAAGACATGTAAAATAGGTAGAATTAAGATCAGGTAAGAAGATGAAAATGAAAGTGTCAAATGGTCCTGTAAAAAGTAGTGTCAAGAATGAAGTGAGACTGGAAAGAAAAGATGGGGGAAAAAGTGTTTGTTTTTTTTAAACCCATTTGGTGAGTATTCAGTGTGAACAGGAAAAAAATAATTGATAACAGAAAGAAAACAGAGTTGCTTAATTGTATTTTACTTAGTTTTTTCCTTGTTAAAGGAATGATCTCTATCAAAAGAATGATCTTTGTATTGAAAGATCAGAATAAATATGGATAATAGGAAGTTGGTACCCATGAGAAGTAAGAAAAAAAGAAAGTCCTGAGTTGCCTTTGATGAGGTCACACCAGCTGGCCCTGATGGCCACTGGTATTACCAAGCCCCTGCCAGTGATATTTGAGAAGTCTTGGATATAAGCATGAGTTTCACAGGTTTGGAAAAGGGCAAATTTTCTGCAATGAAAAGATGGTGGTGGTGATAGGATGGAGAATGGGAGCTGCCGTTTATAGAACAGTGAGGTTGATTTTTATATTTGGTAAATCTCTAAAGTGTATTATTAAAGAGATGTCTGGGAATGGGCTGCCTTAGGAGGTCGTGGCTTTCTCCTCCCTTTCTGCCATCTGAAGATTTCAACTCATAGCTAGATGGCCTCCTGTTGGGGATGTTATGGAAGGGATTGTTGGTTCTATATGAGTTGGACTATATGTCCTCTGAGGTCCCTCCAACTCTTAGATCCTTTGATCATTTATGCTGAAATTTATCTCCTTGCAACTTCAAGGTATTATCATGATTTTATGAGATATGTGGATAGAGGGGGGAAAGACTCCAGGTCTCCAGTCTCTTTTTTCCTCAAGTGCAATTTTCTTTCTTTCTTGGGGATTAGCTATCTCTACCAAACATAGTCATAAAGAGATCTTTGAAGCCAATGAGTTTGGAATCACTCATAAAATTGAGAGGGTGTTGGCTGATTGTTTTAGAGAGAGAAAAAATGGAGGTCATTTTCTTAGTTTCCACTCTCTGGTAAATAGATAGAATTAAGAATTATTTATTCCACTCCTTTACTTCTCAGACTGAGGCCACGAAAACAGGCATATAATCTGAGAGATAAAGCAACTCTAACAAGTGAGGGAGAAATTAGAAGCTGAAAATCTTAGGTGTGATAAGTAAGAGATAATTATATCTATTTCTCTCTGTGTGTGTCTCTTTATGTTTCTCTGTTGCTCTGCATTCAATTCAAGTCGATCTATATGTATTAAGTGCCTACTCTGTGCTGGGTATGATTCTGGGGGTTGGTAAGATAGAACTTAAACAAAGACAGAAATTAAACTTTCTTTGCCCTCAAGGAGCTCATATTTTACCAGAGGAGAGTTTCTATGTGTAAATAAATAGCATACATACACACATACCTATATAGACATACATACATATATACACTCACATATACACATATATACATACACACAATATACATACATACATATATTCATTCACACATATATGTATGCATGTATGTATATAGATAGATTGGTAGAAGGTAGAAAGATAGTGAGGAGACTGGATAATACAGGCCTAGTTTCTAAGGAATACCCAATACGTTCGACCCATTGCCAATCCAAGGGCAGGTTTGGTGAGCCTGATTCTGGAACGGTGTGATGGATAGTCCTTTCCCTTCTCACAGCAAAGCGTTCATAGGTATTTTCTGACTATTTCAAGTCCACTTACTGAGTGGTTGTGAAAAACCTTTTTGATTGGCTGCTGAGCTATAACTGAATTTACATACAAAAGATTGGAACAAATGAATCCCTTTTCTCTTCCTTGGTAGCTCTCTATGGAGGAAGAAGAAGAAATACTGCAGGTCTCTGGATGGGGAAGATGTAGAGCATGACTGACCTATTGGTCATGTCAATATTATCAATTTTGCTCTTAGGGTGGCAGTTAGGCCTTGAGACTTCTGGGTTATTTTAACCATCTATATGATAATTCCTTTCACTTGCACCTGAGACATTCTAGAACAAAGACAGGCTCATAGAACTCATTCCTCTAGGAGCCCATTCCTGCAATTCTACTTAGCAATATAAACTTGACCTTCATAATTTTATTCTGTTTTATCAGGAAGGCACCATTGGATTTGTTGCCTTTTAAAATGATCTTTAGTCTATGGTCAACTTTCCCGCTTTTGGTCTCAGTACTCCCTTCTAAGATTTGTCTTCCATTTGCTCTCTGCAGTTTCTGACTTCTTCTCATACATTTACCTTTTGCCGCTGGAATTTGTTTTCTCCCCTCAGAGGTCTAAAGATAACACTGATGGGATTAGGGGCATCTTATGTTATCATTCTTAAGCCCTCCCTCATTTCATGTTTTCCCCCAATATTAATTATTTGACATTTCCCCAATACCAGTTAGCCAATCAATTAATCAAGTCACTTAGCTGCTGTCTGCCTCAGTTTATTCAGCCTTAAAATGGGCTGACTAATTAAAATGCACCCACCTCACAGGGTTGTTATGAAGGTCAAGTTTATATTGCTAAGTAGAATTGCGGGAAAGGGCTCCTAGAGGAATGACTTCTATGAGCCTGTCTTTGTTGCAGGTGAAAGTGAAAGGAATCATCCTATAGGTGGTTAACATAACCCAGAATTCTCAAGAGGAGACACCTTTGAAATGTTGTTCACTGGCCCAATTGCCTCCCTAAAAGCAGAAATGATAGTATTGACATGACCAATGCAGAAAGGGCATCTAGCTGGTGCAGTAGATAGATTGACAGGACTAGAATCTGGAAGATGAATCTTCCTGGGTTCAAATCTGGCCTCAGACATTTACTAGCTGTGTGACCTGGACAAGTCACTTCAACCTGTTTACCTTGATTTCCTCATCTATAAAATGAGCTGGAGAAGGAAATGATAAACCACTCTGGTATCTGTGCGAAGAAAATTTCATGGATGATCCATGGAGTCATGAAGGGTCAGATACTTCCTTTATGTGCGACCTTGGGCAATTTACTTAACCCAGTTTGCCTCAGTTTCTCATCAATAAATGAGATGGGGGGAAAAAAAGGCAAAATACTTCAGCATCTTTGCCAAGAAAACCCCAAATAGGGTCATGAAGAATTGGACATGACTGAAAGATTAAATAACAATAATTTTGGGTAATCCATTTAAGAAACTCTCATCCTCAGACTTCACTTTTGTTAAAATGTAAGGAGAGTGGATTTAGACTTGAAAGACTTTGGTACAGATTGTCTCTGTGGTCTACCATCCATATAATCTTGGCAAATTGTCTGATTTGGCCTCAGTTTCCCCATCTGTAAAATGAAAGGATTGGGCTTCTTGACCTCAATGATCCCTTCCAGCTATAAATTTTTGTCATTGTTGTTTGACTGAATCATGGATTTATCAGGGTTGGAAGGGGCCTCAGTGACTGTTTAGTCTGATTCCGACATGAAAAGAATCCCCACTATAACATACATAAGGGACCAACCAGCCTCTAGTCAGCTATGCCTTTATCCAAATCATTCCTACCAATGTTAACCAGCAAAGATCCCTGAGGGTAGCCACTGGAGACCTACCATACTGATAGTGAATCACTAGCTATCTTTTGAGTCTGGTCACCCAATCAGTTATGAAGCAACCCATCGAACTGTCCTTGAATCAACGTAAACTGGCCAATTATTATTTGATTTGCTGTAGAATGCTGCCCGGGATACGGTTACCCATTTTCTTTGTACATCTCTTTGTGTATGGTGGTCCTTTGATATACTCCATGATTCTGCCGGAGCAATCATTTGCTGTTTGAAAGCAGCTGACGTTTATAGGGCTATTTAAACTTTACAAAGCTCTTTACATAGACCATGTCTTTTGATCCTTAGCCTTCAAGGGTGGAATTGCAAGTAGAATGAATCCCCATTTTCTAGATAAGGAGATGGGGAATGACTCACCTCTGTGACATAAACAGCTGGACAGAGGCAGAATTCAAATCTAAGGTTCAGTTAACTCCAGGCTTGAATTGCTTTCCATAGGCAATAGGCATTTAAATGTTTACAGAGGCAGAGGATGATTGCTGAGGCAACACATACAAAGAAAAAGAAAAATCTTTCTGCCCTCAAGGAGTTTACAATTTACACCAAAAAGAAGCTGAAAGATGAAGGGAGGCTGGAAGGGGCTGGAAGATCTGTGTACTGGGCATGGTGCTGAAACTGGGGAAAGCAGTAGAGTCAGGAGAAGAATCAAGCTTGGCAGGTCTGGGCCCTTCCCCAAAATGAAGGACCAAGCATGAACTCACCAATGACAGAAGGAAGCCTCAGTTTCCTCATCTGTCAAATGAGAGGGTTGGACTAAGTTTCTAAGGTCTATTTAAGCACTGAATCTATAACCAAATCAAAATTACATGTCTGGAATATCAAAGAGCCAGGGTTCAAATCTAGACAAGTTCTTTTGGGCAGAAAGAGGAAGCTAGGTGGAATTTATAGAAGGCATATTTCAGTTTGATCAAAAAGGTTAGGGGAAAGGACTAAACATTTTTTCATAGTGTCAACAATGTGCCATGTCCTGTGCAAAGCACTTAAAAAATATTATGTCATTTGATTCCACAATTAGGATTGTTCCAAAGGACAATGGGACTGTCCTGGGAGTTGGTGAGTTCCCCTTACCTGGAGAACTCCAAGATGAGGGGAGATGACCAACACTGGCTGAAGGTATCTCTGAGGTGATTCTTGCTCAGCTATGGTTGTGTGATTTTGTTGAGTTACCTGACTCCAAGGGAAAGTTGCCCTTTTCATTTCATCATGTGGAGGAAAAGCTCTCAGATTAAGGACTCCCACCATCCATTCCCCTTCTATAAGCCCACCTGGAAACCTATCTCAATCAGGTGATTAAAAAAAAGTCTAGAAAGAGCTTTCCCCTTTATATTTGCATACAATCCACCATTTGCTTGTCTTGGGATCTTTCTAACCCTTCTCCAATTTAGGGGTAGGTGGGGCTGCATATGATGCATGGGGGATGTCTCTGTGAGTAAGATGACTTATACAGACTGGGGGGATGGAGACAATGAGGGAGGGGTAGATACATGAGTGTGTTTTGTTCATGCTTTTGTTACTGTCAATTGGGAGTGACTTTGGGAGCCTATTTAGGACATTTCCTTCAGGCATATCGATGTACATAATATCTCATTCTTTTTTATTTATTTATTTATTTTCTCTCTTTTTTTTTTCTCATTCTTAATGTAGCAACTTTTGGGGGCTTGCTCCCTAATTTAGGCTCTTAATCTCAGAGTGAATCTCCAGAGAGATGGCTGCTAATTCTCTCTCCTAGGGGTGAACCTGAGGGACTGGGGTCTGGAGTACTGGCATTCCTGAACCCGATAGGGGTGCTTTCTCATGTCTGTGCATGTTCCAAGGACTGAAACCAGGCATGAACATCTGGACAGATTTCAAGGACCACCCACTCCCTAGAAGCCAGTCCACCCTTATTATGTGAAAGCTCTAATTGATTGAGGTTCTGATGCCTCTTACAGCAGATCTGCTTACTCCTCAAGTTTTAGGAAACAAAAAAAAAGATGATGTAAAACAAAGAACTCACTTCACCTCTGAGGGCCTCAGTTTCCTCAGCTACAAAATGAGCTGGTTGAATTAGATGATCTTTAAAATTCCTGCCAGCTCTGACATTCCCTGTTCTAAGGTCCCTCCCAGCTCTTGTTCTGAGTCCCATTTCAGTTCCAAATCTTATGAAAAGAGCAAACAAATAGCTAATGATGTTGTTTTCTTGGAAATGCTGCCATTCAAGCTGCTCTTTTGAAGGACAAGCACGAAGCCTAATTGAAGAGATTGTGGCAGCTGCAGGGACAGCTCTTTTTGTGCAGATCTGGTTGAGTCACACACACACACACACACACACACACACAGAGTGCCTCAATCCCCCACATATTTTCTCAGTAGAGTAGAAAGCCCCTTGAAGACAGGGGTTGTTCCCTTGTTTGTTGGATGCCCTCAAGGCCAGGAAAGAGGATTTTAATATAAATGTTCATTGAATGAAATTGAACAACTCTAAGAAACATGGGGCTCACCACGTGCCAGGACCATGCCAAGTACATGTGCGATGAATGGAAAAATCTCTACTCCTAAGGAGTTTATAGTAGAACAAGGGCAACAAGAAGGATGTAGAGACTTTTGTGCAGAATAAATATGAAGAAAAGAAATATAGAATAAAGACAAGATAGTTAAGGAAGAAGACAGAAGCATTTGGGGTCTCCGGAAAGGCTTCATGTAGAGAGGTGGTGCTTAACTGTGTCTTGAAGAGAGAGATTTTAGGAAGGCAAGTTGAGCAGGGAAGGGAGCATATTCCAGGCATAGGGTACAGCCAATGCAAACACATGGAGTTGGGAGATAGAGGCTGTGAGTTTGAGATGTCTATGGGACATCGAATTTGAAATGGCCAATTGCATCTTCATATCTGTGGAGCTTGGTCTCTAACGATCATAGATCTACAATTAGAAGGGACCTTAAAAGCCATCTGATCCAACATCCTCACTTTAAAGATGAGGAAACTGAGGTACAGAGTGGTTAACTGGCTTGTCCAGAGTCATCCAGCTAGTAAATATTTCAAAATCAGGTCTTTCTGACTCTAGGTCGAACATTCTATGGATTGTTCCACTTGGATGCCTCCTAGCTGTGCCAGCTGATTGATTTTAAGGTGGTTTCTGCTGCTTTTCCTGGGTGCCAATATGATTTATTATGCTTGTTGGGATGGCTAGGGCCAGGAAAAATTAATGATGGAGCCTTCTGGAGACTACGAAATGCAACAGAGATTTTGCGGTAGTAGAGAGAGCACTGGGACCAAACTGAGGACAGTGGGAAGAATGCTGAAAGTTAAGAAGACCAAGGTTCAAGTCTACCTATCATGTACCACCTCAGTGACTTTGCATAAATTCCTTCCCATGACTATTCCTTAGTTTTCACGTCTGTAAAATGAAGGAGTTGGATTAGTTGCCCTCTGATGTCTTTTGCAGTCCTCAACCTATAAGATATGAGTATTTGGAGGACTTGAATGTGACTCCTTTTCCTTCTTTTGGCCTCAGTTTCCTCATCTCTGAGGACTCAGTTGGAAAGATTGGGGATGTTTAGTTTGGAAAAATGGAAATTTAGAGAGGGCATAATAGCCAGATCAAGTATATGAAGAGCTGTCATATGGAAGCAACAGCAGATTCATTTTGTCTGACCTCTGAAAGCAAAATGAAGAAAATCATTAATGACTAAAAGTAATAGCTGGAATTTATGTAGCACTTTGAGGTTTGGATTCTAACACTAGCTTTGGGAGGTGGATGCTCTTCCTATCCCCATCATACAGATGTGGAAACTGAAACAAAGGTTGATGACTTGCTCAGGGTCATAGAGGTGGTAAGTGGGTAGAAGTTACAAGCTGCAAATTGTCTGATCAACCACCAAGCATTTATTAAGCACCTAGTATATGCAAAACACCTGTGCTAAGTTCTAGAGTTACAAAGACAAAGATGAAATAGAACTTACCTTAAAGGACCTTACGTTCTATTGGAGGGAGACAGTACAAATGAGCATAAGTAACAATGTGCTAAATTTTGAAAAAATATTTCGAACAAAAAAACTTCAACAACCAAGACTATGCCAAGATAGGAGAAGATGCCTTATTGGGTGGCATAAATCAGAGCGCCCATGGTCACTTATCTGATGTAGCAAGAGTTGTCCTTCGACTACAGGATGACTTAGAAGGTGGTTTGAGTCCCTTTCGTTCTAAGTGACCCAGTGACTTCTGATGTCTAAGTTCTAACATCCAAGTGGGATCTCCTCCCCCTACCATCTCTGACCACTGGAGGGATTCCTCCTTTGATGGATGCTAGCGATTAGACTTGGTATAAAGTAGCCAATGGGCACAGGCAAATTTTTCATTCTCAAATGCCCTGTTTATAGCCCTGGTAAATCAACAGATTTCTTTCTTTTTTTTTGTCATGTTCATAGTAAGATTTCTACTCCACATGCCAGGTCAAGAGCAAAAATACCCCATCTGGCTTTGAGACCTCTTGGCCCCAGGTGCAAGGGGCAGAGACATCATTTGCTCTTGGACCTCAGTCAATAGAAGAGGCAGGAAATAAGAGGAAATTAATTTTTCCCCCTTGTCTCTCCCTTGCTCGCCCTCCCCGCCCCACCTCCCCCAGCTCCCATTTTCCACAAGAGCCTTTTAGAAGGTTGGTTACTCTCTGATTACCAAACAACAGAGGTTTGCAAAGGCCTCATCTTGACTAAACTGCTTCTGCCCTTGTCAGTGATGAGTAGTTGGTTGCCAAGGTAATCTTCCCATGCTGTGCTCCGGGGCTGCAATTATTGTGCCCTTCTCGGTACCGCTCCTCTTAGTTCTTTTTCTTAGAAGTTCATGACAAGGAGGGACAAAGGACACGTAATGGATTTTTGCCGCTCTGGTCTCCTGCTCCACTCACTAGTCCAGGAGACTGGGACATCATCAGGGCCATTTCAATTGGTTGGGTCCTCTTTAAGCTGGTGAGAGCGGCTGGCGTTATAATAGCGAGATAGGCAGGTAGAAGCGAGTGAGCTCCCACAGCCGAGGCCTCTTCATGGGATATAATGGAAATGTGGAGGACCAGGGTAGGAGGGGAGAGCACATGGCTTCTGGGGATGAGGAGGCTGGGGGCACTTAACCTTTCATTGATAATCGAAGGAAATGGCATTGTAACTGCCTTCTTTCAATGTCAGCAGATTCAGACTCAAGGCTCCATGTGGAAAAGAGGGGAGAAGAAAGGAGGGGAGAGGTAGGGGTTGAGGAAATGTTGGCCCTGCCAAAGGAAAATGGAACTTTATTTACTAGAGTAGAATCATTGAATTGTAGAGGCTCAAAGCTAGCAGGGACCTTAGAACAGAGAGGATCAGAGACAGAAGGAAACTTAGAATATAGAATGTCAGAGCTGGAAAGAAACTTAGCACATAGAATTGGTGAGGCTTAGGAGGGCTGGGACCCCAAAATAGCAGCACAGGTCCTGCCTCAAATGAATTCCACCCAAGCCTTCTTTCAGCCAAAGACAAGATTTATTAGAACACCAATGAGATGGGCGAGATTTTAAGAATCCGCCATATTGTGATACTTGTATTAACCAGCAGGCCGGACTGAATGAATCTGAGCACTTTAATGGAGGCAAGATAGGTATTTTTATACAGAAGACTGTGGGGACAGTGAGGGGTTCTAGATGGAATTAAGGGTGGGAAGTGATCAGGGACGATCTGGAGGTAACAGACAATGAAGGGCTGGGCCTGGTTAGAGGTAACAGAGAATTGGAGATTGGGCATAGGGCCACAATGAAAGGTCAGTTAATTAACTGGGAAAGGCCTGTTACCCTAGGAATAGGAAAGAGAGTTCAAGGAAAATTCAGGGTGGGGAGGGGGTTTCCCAGGGTCCATACCCCATCAGAATATCAGAGCCATGAGGAAATTTAGGACATAGAATACCAGAGCTGGGGAAGATCTTGAAATAGCTGATCACTTTCTCTTTCTAGGGTCAATTTCTTCAAATACAAAATGAAAGCTTTGGTTCATGTGATCTTCAAGGTCCCTACCAGCTCTAGCTGTCTCCAGCCCCTTGAGATCTCTGTGGATGCTCACCCTTGAGACATTCATCTGTTCCTGGATAGTCCTCAAACATCTACCAGGAAATCCAGGCTCCTGTGTTTGGAAGTCCCACAATCCCTTAGGGACCCAGGCTTGCCTCTGTACTGTTGAATATTTTCAGTTAGTTACTAAGATAAAGGCACAGATAGATCTTTTCATCATCCCCTCACTCCACCCTATCTTAAGTAATTGAAGATTATTTAGAGAATAAGATTACCTTCTATTTATTCTCTAATAAGTTTTGTTGGTAACTAGTTATTTATAAGAGGTCTCCCCCATCACAAATGTGAGCTTGAGGGCAAGGTCTGCTTGTGTGTTTTTCACTTTCTTTGTACCCCCAGCACTTAGCAAAATGCTTGGTACCCAGTAAGTGCTTAATAAATGTTTGTGCATGATAAGATGAAATACTTGAAGGTTACCTATTGGATGAATTGCAGAGGGAATTTTTTTCTGAGTATAGGTCAGACTCACTGGATGCTGACATCCCTTTGGACTCTGGACCAATGATTTTGATTTACCTCTTTTATTTTTTGAGCCTTTGCAAAATGTTCTTAGGAGCTGGTCTAGGAATAAAGCCCTTTGAGCCTCATCAGAATTCTCCTTCCGACGCTGGTTTTCTGCTCTCTGATTTACATCATAAATTACTCTTTCTCTAAATGGCAAGCGTAGGTAAGTTCCTGAAAGGTCACCCAGAATCTCAATCAATCCCAGCTGTTTTAATTACTTTAGTGCCATTCAGATTGGTGTGTGTGTGTGTGTGTGTGTGTGCGTGTGTGTGTATACATGCACTGCCTCTCTTCAAAGGTTCCAAAATAATTTTATACACAGGCTATTGAATTTTCTTAATGAAAGTTGACAATGTTGGCCTCTTGGTGTGTTGGGAATGTATATTAATAGATGTTCTACCAGAAATGAATGCGTTTACTGTAGGAATACTCTTTTCTAACCAGTGATTGGCAGCAGGAAAGGATGTAGGGATGAAGGCAATGTGCATGTCAGATTAGAGTGGGACAAACCATCTGGTTATTCAAATCAAGCTGGATTTATCTGATCGTAGCAACCTTTCTTGAAATTTCTGGTGCATCTTGGGTCTGCCTGCTTTGCAACTTGAGCAACAAATTTGTGGGTGAAGACACATGGACCAGTCAAGGTTCAGGCTGGGAAATCTTGTGTATGATGTCTGCTGTAGTGGGCTTCTACAGATAGGGAAAGTTGTATAATCCTGCTCTCTGAGGCAATGCCAATCAGTTGTTAGGTAGGGATCCTGCTGTAGTTGACAAATTATTGAACTAAGAGTCAAATGAAGCCCAGAGTAAATTCCACCTCTGTCATGGAGCAAAAGAGAGCCCTGGTTTCTGGGTTCAGATTTTGCTTCTAAAGCATGATCTTGGGGAAGTTACTTAATCCCCTCGTTTCCGTTTCTTCATCTGTAAAATGTGGGAGGCAGACTAACTGTCCCTTGGGATCAATTCCCTTTCTAGATCTATGATCCCGTGACCTTCTGCATGTGGTCGCTGTGTGATGATGGGAAGGTCAAGTTCTCTGAATATCAGCTTTTTTCTTTTGTAAAAAGGGGATCAGTTCTTTATTGATCAATCCATAATCAATGATTATGATCATTTTAGAAGAGCAGGGGGTTTGGCTATGCAGTTAAGATGCCAGATTTTCTGGATTTATGCTGGTGTCACTGGATCTCAGTGTTGGAAGGGAACTGGGAGATCATTTAGCACAGGGGTGGGGAGACAGCAGCCTTGAGGCCACATACGGCCCTCTAGGGCCTCAAGTGAGGCCTTAATGGAATTCTACCAAAGGGCTTCACTTGAGGACCCAGAGCGCTATATGTGGCCTCAAGGCTGAAGATTCCCTACCCCCTGATCTAGCCTGATTGTCTGATTGATCTCTGAGCAGGAATCTGTCTGAAAATACTGTCTGAAAATCTTAAAGCCTTTACCTGAAGGCCTGCATTGGAGAGGAACCCTGCACTTCACAAGGAAGCCCATTACATGTTTGGATGGCTCCAATTGTTAGTACGTGTTTCATTGAGCCTAAATCCGTCTGTAACATCCACTCACTCCTCCTAGATTTGCTTCCTTTGGTCAAGCAGAAAAAGATGTATCACTCTTCTAATCTTGACTTTGTGTGTGTGTAGGGGGGAGAGAGGGAGGAAAGAGAGGGAGATGGGGGGGGGAGAGAGAGAAAGAGTGAGAACGAGAGAGAGAGAGGGACAGGGAAGGGGGGACAGGGAGAGAGAGAGAGAGAATAAGTATTTATTAAGTACCAAGTTTATATATATATGTATATATATATATATATATATATATATACACTAATAATATTGTTACTATACCCATTTTATAGTTGAGAAAACTGAGGCACGCAGAAGCTAAATGACTTGTCCAGGTTCACCCAGCTAGTAATTGTCTGAGGTCAGATTTGAACTCAGGTCTATCCAAGGTACCATCTTGCTTCCTCTATAATTCTTCAGATCCATGTCTGCCAATAGATGCCTTATTGCAGACTTAGCATGCACCACCTCTCTGCCAAGAGGCAGGAAACATGCTTCAGTGTGAAGAAATGAGCATTTTCAAGAATCGGTGGTCCTTCCTAAGCATAAAACTACAATATTATATGAGGGTTTTAAAAAAACTGTATTGGGCAGTGGTAGCAAAGGTGCTTATTCCTATCAATTCTGGCTGTGGCCCAGAACAGAGAAGGCATTTGGCCTGGCAGAACCTTTGAGGACCTCCCCAGAGACCTCCCAATGGATTCAGAACCTTTGAGCTTGGAAAGCTGGGAATATGACATCTTTTCATCTTGCCTCTAGATAGCACATGGCCTACTTCCTGGGCCCAGGAGATCTGTTCTCATTCCAACCCAATTCTGAGAAGGCCTCTGGAGCTCTCTTATAGTGTTAAAACTGGCATTCTGCACAGAAAGAAAAAAATAAGGCTTGTGCCCTCCAGGCAACTCCTGGATCTCTGGGAGGCCCTGAAATCTAAAAACAATATTTGAGGAAGGAGTGAAAAAAAGAGAGTGAAAGAGAAGGGGAAGAAAACCAAACACTTATTAGTTACAAAGTGGGCCCTTTCTATTACTACTACAGCAAACAATGACACTTGAGTCATAAATCACAAATAGCCTGTGGAGATAACTGAGATTCAGAGACAGGAATAAGAGAGCTTTGGGCCCACCAAACATCCATGGAAATCTCCCATTCTCTCTCCCTCCCTCCACGCATACATGTATTCACTCGCACACGAAGGCAAACACACACTTGCCTCCAAGGACAAGAGCAGGTAGAGACAAGCAGGGTTTGGCTTTGGGCCAACCACACTGGCCTACTCCATACCTGGCATCCCCTCTCCTGACTTGGCGCCTTTGAACAAACCATCCTCCAAAACTAGAAAACTTTTTCTCCTCACTTCCACCTGGGAGAATCCCTAGGAACTTTGAAGCTCAATTCACTCTCCTACACACTGGCCTTTTTGTGATTTCACTCAGTTCCTAGTGACCTCCTCCATCCCACTGGAAGTTACTTGGATTTCTCGTGTGTGTGTGTGTGTGTGTGTGTGTGTGTGTGCACATTATCTATATCTATCTATATGCATACACATATATATGTGTATACATATTATATCTATACATATCTATATGCACATACACACCTATCTATATACACACATATCTATATGTATATACATATAGATATGTGTGTGTGTTTGTATAAATTTTTTTACAAATATGTTTCCCTAAAATTGAATGGAAGCTTCTTGAGGGGAGGGATTTGCTTCTTTTTTTGTTTTCCTAGTGCCTAGCACATGGTAGGTACTTAATACGATCATAAATAGAGAGATGGGTGGCTAGGTGGCACAGTGGATAGAATGCCAGACCTCAAGTCAGGAAGACTCGTCTTTCTGAGTTAAAATCTAACCTCAGCATTTACTAGCTATGTGACCCCTGGACAAATCACTTAACCTTGTTTGCCTCAGTTTCCTCATCTGTAAAATGAACTGGAGAAGAAAATGGCAAACAAGTCTAGTATCTTTGCAATAAACCCCAAATAGAGTCATGAAGAGTTGGACATGACTGAACAAAACAAGAAGATTTAGAGATAGAAGGGAATTCAGAGGCCACCTAGTTTAACCTCCTTACTTTACAGAAGAGAAAGCTTTGGTTTAAGGATGTCAAAGTAACGTGATCAATGGCATGCAAGTGGTAATTGTCAGGCAAGATTTGAACCCAGGTCCAAAAATCATTCTAAAAATCTATTTTAAAGCAATTTTAATAGTTTATTTCCCCAAAGTTATTATCCAGCTAGAGCTCTTGAACTGCCTCTTTGAATAGTGGTTTTCAATCTGGTAGGATTTAATAGATCTCAAGCTAGGAGAGACCCCAGAAGCTATCTGGTCCAACCTCATAACTTTATAGATGGGGAAACTGAGGCACAGGGAGTCTAAGTGACCACAGGTAGTAAGCATCAAAGGGGTAGATAGAAAACTCATGTTTTCCTCCTCCACAGTCTGTGCTATTTCATTATATCTCATCCTCCAAATAATTTTAAATCAATCAATCTTCAAGCAAGTAAGACCTGTTTCCCATGTACCTGGCTCCATAGTAGGCACTGGGGAGAGAAAGACAAAAAAAATTAACAATCTCAGCTCTCAAGAAACTAATATTATTTTGGGGGAGACAACATGTACATCAATGTTGTACAGAAAATGTCTGTGTTGTATAACCTTTATCAAATTGCTGTCTTCTCGATGAGGGGGTGAGGAAGGAGGAAGGGAGAGAATTTGAAGCTCAGAATTTTAAGAATGAATATTAAAATTTATTTTTACATGTAATTGGGGGAAAATAAGATACTATATAAATAATAAAAAATGTGTGTATGTGTGTGTGTGTGCGCGCATGTGTGCGTGTATGTATTTCCTCTTGTGATACAAATTGCAACCCTTCTGTGTTCCATGAGTTAGTCTTCAGATAATTTATACCTGGTAACAAGTCTTCTGATGATGACTTCTCTTGTGACTTAGGTATTCACCAAATCCTAGCCAGGCAGGACCTCATATATTGGCTCATCCGCCATGTTGTTTTTGTTGGTTACAGGAATTCCCTCTATGGATTCACCAACAAGTGGCCACCATCTTTCCCTGAAGGTCTCCAGGGATGAGGAAGTCATTGCTTCCTGAAGTAATCGATTCCCCTCTTGGGTGGCTCCAATTGCCAAGAAGGATTTCTTTATATGGAACCACCATCTGTCCCTCTACCTTTTCCTTCCATCGCTTCCAGATCTGCCCTCTGGGGCCAAGCAGAAACAAGTCTAATCCTTCTTCCATGTGACAGTTCTTTAGATGCTTGAAGGCAATTATCTCATCTCCCTGCAACCCTCTCTTCTCCAGGCTAAACACCTGCTGCTACTTCAACTGATCTTCATGGAACATGAACTAAGGACCCTTCACCATCCTGGTCTTCCTAAATGTGGTCTTCAAGGTGTCCTTCCCAAAATGTGATGCCCGTGACAGAACATAAAATTTCTGATGTGGTCTGCCCATAGGAGCTTGAGAATGTTACCTTTTCTGTTTCCCATTTTACACTTCTGAGTCATGTTTAGCTAGGTTCTGTGCAGATAGAATATAAGACCTGAGTATAAAGGGTTTCAGATGCTTACTAGCTTATGTGACCCTGTGAAAGTCACTTAAACTATGTGTGCTTCAGTTTCCTGATCTGTAAAATGGGGATTATAATAACATATCTCTCAGCGTTGTTGTGAAGATCATATGAGTTAGCACATATAAAGTGTTTTGCAAACTTGTTTGTCCTTCATTCACAAAGAGGACCATGATATCAGGAAGATGAAGTCATGATTTTCAAGTGAATTGGATTTAAGTGAGGAGGGCGATGCAAAGTCACCAGCCTCACTTTCTCCCCTGGAGCCATCTGGGTCCAGTTGTCAGATATAGATCAGGACAACTGAAGATGGTTCCCACTTTGTGAACTTAAAAACTCTAGAAAAAATGCTAGTTAAAAAATAAAAAACAAATTAATAAAAAATAAGTAAATTAATTAAAAAATAAATTGTACAGGGCAGAACTCTGTCAAATCTCCTCAAACTAAAACATTAGGGTTTTGGTAACTGAGGTAACTGCTGTAAAAGTAAAATGTAAAAGTAAATTCAAAACAAAGAAAATTCAATGATTTTATTCATTTTTAATAAATCTCCTAATAGGCAAAAACACACAAAAAAATGTTAGTTGGCATCAGCAGTAGCAGCAGATCTTTTTCACCCAAATTCTCATCTGGTTAGAGGTGATAGACATGAAATACAGTTCTAGGTCCTTCCTCAAGGCCTTTTCACCTTTGGAAAATCTACTAGAACTTGGACTGATTCCCTGGCAATATCTTCAAGACCAGAAGCTCACACCAACCTCTTCCACGATATTTCACAATGAATTCAAAATGGATATAAGACCTGAATATTGGATGAGAAGCAGTTCATATACCTTTCACAGCTATGGGCAGGAGATGAATTCTTGTGGCCTAGAGGTCATTATAAAAGATGGAAGAGAAAACTGGAGTTATATGAAATGTTTGTTTGCATGAACAAAGCTAACACATTTAGAATAAGAAGTGAAGTGGTCAACCAGAGGAAAAAAGCATTTGTATCCAACATCTCTACTAAAGATTTGGCTTTCAAGATATATAGACAACCAAATTAGATATGTAAGATGAAAAGCCGTTCCCTAGTAAATATGGGGACAAGAGATGTGAGTAAATAGTTGTCAAAAGAATTGCAAACCATTATTCACCACATTAGAGCAGCGAGGTGGGACAATGGATGGAGTGCTGAGCCTGGAGTCAGGAAGACCTGAATTCAAACCCAACTTCAGATACTTACTAGCTGTGTCACTCTGGGCAAGTCACTTTACCCTGTTTACCTCAGTTTCCTCATGTGTAAAATGAACTGGAGAAGGAAATGGCAAACCACTCTAATACATCTATTAAGAAAACCCCAAATGGGGTCATAGAGAGTTGAACGCAACTGAAAAATGACTGAACAACATTAACTACATGAAAGAATGCTCCAAATCACACACCTCCAGCATCTAATTTCAATTCTTTCCCACTGCACTCTGTTACCTCCTTCCAGAATATAAGGAACTCTGTATATATTTATTCTCTCTATATTTATCTATGTACATGTTGTTACTTCCAATAGAGATGCATAGCATGCCACACCATAGTAGGTGCTACAAAAATACTTATTGATTCATGGTTATTTGGGAAGGCAGTGCAGCATCATGGAAAGAGCCATGGAAAGAGGCAGAGGATCTGAGTCCAAATCTCACCTCTGATACTTACCTCCCTGGACCTACACTTACTCAAATATAAAATGAGTAGGCTAGAGGCAACTAGGTAGCCCAGTGGAGAGAGAGATGGTCTGGAGTCAGGGAAACTTGAATTCAATTCTGGCTTCAGACCCTTACTAGCTGTGTGACCCTGTGCGAGTCACTTACCCACTGTCTGCCTCAGTTTTCTCAACTTTGAAAGGGAGGGAAGAAGCATTTATATAAAACCTACTATGTGTCAGGCACCATGGTAAGTGCTTTACAAATATTCTCTCCTTTGATCCTTACAACAACCCAATGAGGTAAGTGTTATTGTTACCCATATTTTAGAGTTGAACAATCCAGATAGTGCCCCTAGCTGAGTGGTTTGGTTGGCCAAGGAGCCATTGACCTCCCTCCTATTATGCAGAGTATACCCACAGATACCAACACTGAGGTAAAACATGGGGATTCTTAGAGCAGAGGTGGGGGTGATGGCGGTGGCCCTCTCTCCTTTTATACCCTAAGCAGAAATGGAGTAGAGAGCATGCTCAGCATTGAAATAAAAAAGAAAAAAAACACACCTAAATTTGATACTAAAAAAAAATGGAGATTAAAAAACAAATGAAGATAATAACACCTAGGATCATTAGGCTAAAATGAGATATTAGTTAAATGCTTAGTAAAAAGTGCCTAGCACATAGTAGATGCTACATAAATGCTAATTATTCTTGCTGCTGTTTTAAAAATGAGGGAATTGGTCCCTTCCAGACTGGATCCATGATCCTTCATTCATTTTAATTCAAGTTTAAATGTTTAACTCTCAGTTTCTTCATCTGTAAAAAGAGGGAGTTGAACCTGATGGCCTCTAAGCTCTCTTTCAGTCCTGCATCCATGATCCTTCATTCATTTTCACTTTCTAGATCTCAGTTTTCCCATTTGTAAAAAGAAGGAATCAGACCAGATGGCCTCTAAGGTCCCTTCCAGCCCTGGATCCATGATCTTTTCTCCATTTTAACTCTCTGGGCCTCAGTTTCCTCATCTGTAAAAAGAGGGAGTTGGACCAGATGGTCACTGAAGTTCTTTCCAGCTCTGGATCCATGATCCTTCATTCCTTTTGACTCTCTGGATCTCAGTTTCCTCATCTATAAAAAGAGATTGCCTCTGAGATCCCTTCCAACTTAAAGTTTGTGATTCTGTAATTAGGATTCTTTGTTTCTTGGGAAGGCTTATCCAGTTTAACTAATTGAAGAAAGAGATGTTCTTTGGCCTCTGGAAAACATCTCACAGAGGTAAGCCAAATGGGTGGGAGCTTGAGTGAGGCAAAGACCTTATAGCTATGGAGTTATTTAATTCTGTCCTCATTAAGTCTATTTGTTCTGGGTGGCCACATTCATCATGTTGCTGTCTGTCTTCTGAGATATGTTCTGTCATCTTCTGATGCCTGCAAAATTCTTTCTCCACAACAGGCTGCATTCTGGGAAGTTAATTTTTTTTTTTTGCAATATCTCAGACAGCCAGAGGAAGGTGATTGGAAGGGAATAGAAGCAGGGCTGCTGTGTTGGTGGATTTCTTGGAAGGGAAGAAATTGCTGAGTTCTTGAAATTTGCATTGGACTGAAAATAGAAAAGGAATGTCCAGCTGCTCCTGGGTCACTCTGACCCAACCTGGGACCACACACACACACACACACACACACACACACACTCAAGCACACATACCAACAGAAATAGTCCATGGAATTTCACTAAAATATCCCCTGCAGTTCAATATTCTCCCTCCTTGGTTGCTCTGACTTGTACTCCTAGGTATGGAATTAAAAGATCTGGGAGTTTTAGTAGACACCAAATTCAATCTGGATCAGCTATAGGTTGTGGAACCTGACGTCGTGCTAACTGGGTCTTTAGCTTCTTGAAGAAGGCAATCGCTCCATGAATAAAAAGGTGAGAACCAGTCCTCTGCCCTGGACAGATAACATCCAGGGTCTTCAATTCTGGTTGCTACAGTTTAGGAAGGTCATTGACCTTCCTAAATAGTAACTCGAATAGTAACTCAAACCAACCAGGTTGGTGTGCGTCACTGAGCCCATATCATATAAGATGCAGCTTGAAGGAAACAGAAATGTTTAGCCTGGAGAAGTGAGGTCTCAGAGGAGTGGGAGGGACATCAGAGCTGGAACATGGACCAGAGATTCACTTTGGACTATTTTCTTGCAGAGGGCAGTGCCTGAAATAATGTATGACAATTCCCTAAAAGTCAACTTAGACCTGATGCTGGGAAAAATGTCATACCATAGGAGCTATTCCAAAGTGATATGGACCTCAAGAGGTGAGGGGCTCCCCTTGCTAGATGTTGCATCAGAATTCGTTGCATAGCAGGAAAATGCCATTTTAATGATTCCCTGGTCTGGCTGGTCACTGAGGTTCCTTTCCACATCCAGATTCTATGGTTCTGTGTTTCTGCAAGGTATCCTTGGGATTGGGGGTCAGGGAGAATGGGTTCACAACCTCTGTCCTGTATAATCTTGGTTGGACCAGCACAGTAGATACAGTGGACGGACTCACCTTCCTGAGTTCAAATCTGGCCTCAGACACCCTAACTGGCTGTGTGACCCTGGGTGGGTCATTTGACCTTGTTTGCCTCAGTTTCCTCATCTATAAAATGAGCTAGAGAAGAAAATGGCAAACCACTCCAGTACCTCTGTCAAGAAAACCTTAAATGGGGTCATGAAGAATTGGACATGACTGAAAAATAACTGAAAAAAATGTTGGTCAGGTCACTCAACTATCTCCATGCCTGTCTCCTCATTTGTCAAAGACAGAAAATACTGCCTAGACTGTGTCCCTTGGCATTAGTTGGAGAACAACTTTCTCCATTGGCATCAGGTAAATAACATGAGGACCCTCAGGATCACAGATTTAGAGGGGGGAATATCTGAGAGAAGAGATGGTTGAAACCCTTTGTTGGGGGCTGCTCTGATGCTAGCACCTTGCTAGTTCAGATTTAGAGTTGAAATGAGGCACACCTGTAGGTCATAAAACAGTTAACAGAAGGGGGATTACTTAACCCTGACAAAGCAAGCATGTGCAACAAAGACAAAATAGCATTTAGTTTAGTAGATGTGCCCTCTACTCTCCTTACCCCAATATGGAAACATATCTGTTCAGCAGGGAAGGGTGTGGTGACTCAAGTGATCTTCAGATATCCATCAAGTTGGAAAAGCACAGATGCCATGTGGGTGGAACCATTCATGTCCTTAGATGACCAGGCGGTCACGTCAATACAGGCAGAGCTTGAGCCTTGCTCCATACCCAGGATGGATTAAATCTCAGCTTTGTCAGTTCTCGGAGATAAAGTTTAATCCATATTGGGGTGAGGAGGAAGAACCCTGGTAGAGATAGATTCCAGTATACCCCTTATTTCACAGATGAGAAAACTGAGCCCCAAAGAGCTTAAGTGACTTGCCAAAGGCCACTTAACTAGTAAGTGGCAGAGCCTGGATTTGAACCTTTGACTTTGGTCTCCAAACAGCATTATTTCCATTCTCATAGGCTTTATGCTTATTCTTTAGGCTTATTAGGCCTTTTCAAAATGAGCTGAGATCTTTAGAGGTTATTTATGAACCAAAAGTCATGCTAATGGTATTCACAGTATCCATCCAAACATAACAAGTTTCATTTGTCCAGTTGTCTTAGTGGCCAGTCTCCCTGAACATCCAGATGGATGCCTGCCAAGTTGATCCAAATATGGTGATATCATACTAATTGTATAATAATAACAACTGGCATTTATTTAATATTTTAAAATCATCAGGGTGATTTAAAATTGCATCTATTTTTTTCACTATAACCTAGGATGTAGTTTTTTACCTGGAGACTGAGACAGGCAGAGATTAAATTACTTGCCCAGGGTCACACAGCTAGTATGTGTCCTGAGATACTATGGGAGTTCCTGGAGTAGGAAAGAGTTTTTGGAGGAGAATCCATCCAGTATAAAAATTCCTGGACCAAATTTTCTAGAGAGAATAGAAGTTTCTAGGCTAGATCAAGGAGGAAGCAAAGGTAAGAAGCAGAGAGAGACAGAACCACAAGACAGGGGAACATACACTTCACTTGTACTGAAATAGTAGAGGGGACACTGTCTTTGATGTCAGAGGATCTGGGTTCACACCCTGGCTCAGGGGCGGACAACCTGCCATCTTTAGGCCACATGTGGCCCTCTAGGATTTGGTCAAAGGACTGCTCTAGAGGGCCACATGTGTCCTAGAGACCTCAGGTCTCTGGGGGAAGGGGGAGAAGAATTGAGTTCTAGAACTGGAGTCAGGAAGACTGGAATTCAAATCTTGCATAATACACTTACTTTGCTGTGTGACCCTTGATAAGTCCCAGCCTCTCACAGCCTCAGTTTCCTCATCTGTAAATTAAGAAAAATAATAGTATCAACTTCATAAGGTTATGGTGAGGATCAAATGAAATCACATTTGTAAAGCACTTTGCAAGTCTCAAAGTGCTTAGATACGTATTCACCATCATCATCTTCACCATCATCATCATCATAGAACAATAATCCTGGGGGCAGTTAGCTGACACAGGACAGAGTGCTGGACCTGGAATCAGGAAGACTACTTTTCCTGAGTTAAAATCTGGCCTCAGACACTTCCTAGTTGTGTGATCCTGGGCAAGTCACTTCACCCTATTTGCCTCAGTTTCCACATCTGTAAAATGAGCTGGAGAAGGAAATGGCAAAACCCCTCCAGCATCTCTGCCAAGAAAAGCCCAAATTGGGTCACAAAGAGTCAGATACAAGTGAAATGACTGAACAGCAAAACGTAATCCTACTGAACCCAGACACGGGTCAGATTCTGACATTTCCAGTGGAAACCTTGGCTAGATCACAAGCCAAAGAGAACAGTGTGTGTACTGCTCGTACTGATGTCACCAAGACTGAATCCCATTGCTGGAGGTCTAGGCCATCATCGTTATCCTTTCCAACTCACTGTCCAAAGAATTCTCTCAATGATTTCCTTAATCCTTTCCTTTTTCAGATGATATTGGGTTTATTTGCCTGTTTGCATGTTCGAACTCTTCAGAGAATCTCAGTTCCTTGAGAGCAAGGACTGCTTTTTTGTTTTCTGTCTTTGTGTCCCTGAGAAGAGCACTGTGCCTTAAGCATGCTAGACATTTAAGAAAACAACACAATGCAAACGCAGCACTCCGATGATGTGGTTTCCAATCTGGGCTTTGTAGCTTTCTACCTGTATACCTTTGGGCAAGTTACTTAATCTTTTTACGTCTCAGTTCTCTCTCTCTCTCTCTCTCTCTCTCTCTCTCTCTCTCTCTCTCTCTCTCTCTGTCTGTCTCTCCACACACACACACACACATATATGTGTATATATACAAATACATACATATATGCGTACATGTACATGTATGTATGTGTGTTTGTGTGTGTATATATATATATATATATACATATATATATATATGTATATATATATATATATATATATATATATATATATATATATATATATATATATATATATATATATATATATACACACACACACACATAAATGAAGTTAGACTTAATGGCTTCTGAGGTCTTTTCCAGCTCTGCTCCTTGAATACTCAGTGAATACCCAACTGTGTTGCTTGGATCACATATCCCACCTCAGACAAACACATCTTCACATGGAGACCTATGTGCCGTTTCTCCATTATATACACCAGTTTTTGTTTTGTTCATTCATGCCAGGGTCCTGGTCCTACCCTGAGGGCCCCAGGCACCATCCACTGAATGGGAAATATCCTTGGTCAGTTTTCTATGGGAAGAACAGAGACCAGCCTTGACTCTCTCCCCACCCCCTCCCATCCTCTTATTTTCCCTCCTTCCCCACACCCAGCTCCAGCGACTCCAACGTGTCTCAGCATAGTACAAATGGTCCATCGTTCTGACAGGCTGGTAGTTCATCACTCAGATGAAAGACTCTCATCATCCCCCTTAGGACTCCCTTCTACCCCTGTTCATCAGGGGGCTATGACAGGTGAGATTTTGCAGGTTTCTGAAGGCAGGTGAATTGCAGAGTTAAATATGACCAGAGGGCAAAGACTGGGGCTAGGGGGCAGGGGGGACCCATTGAGGGGCTAAAGCTAGGATGCCTGTTGAGACTTTCTTCAAGTATTCAATTTCTGGATCATAGGTCCACGAAACTTGGGTCCTCAATATTTCCAAGTAATGTATGGCAGCCATGCTTGGCTTTGGAAGATGAGGAAGGGGACAAATGCCTATAAAGATTGCAAATGGCCGATTTTTTCCTCAGAGATAAACATCCTGGGTAAGACTTGTCCACCAAGGGAGGGATGCTTAGGACTTTTCAAGTCCCTTGCCCAGGCCCTGTGCTTACATTCCTGAATGGTGCATTCTCTTCTTGAGGTTGCTGCAAATTGGGGGATGGCTTAAGACTAAGTGTGTCCAGGGGCAATCAGACTGCTGGGGTGGATAGGGAGGACCCGAGGAAGGCTCCATCTGTGGATTTCAAAGTGCTTTCTAAAAACTAATTATATGATGGATTAGATGAGAAGGGATGGGAGACTGCTCCTTTTTGCCTGATGAATGTCTATTCATGGCATTAAACTGAGTTTTAAAATCCAATAGAAAAGCCCCCCTTCTCCATGAAATCTTAATGGATCTCCTCCAGATCATAACTTCTCCTTTCCCACATACAAAGGACCATGGGATTATATATGCATAGCTGGAAGGGACCTTACAGGGCATCCAGTTCAAACCCATCATTTTGCAATGAGAAATTGAAAATGAAGTGATTTTCCAGTAGAGACACAGGTGGTGACAAACGCCAGAGATGTTGGGTGAATGAATGAATTTAATCACTTACCATAAATAAATGAATGATGAAAAAGCATTTATTAAGTGATTACTGTGTACTAAGTCCTGGGGACACAAATATTAAATCAAGGGTCACACATTATAATTGGGGAAAGAAGTCCCTACGAAGGAGGGGTGGCCAGTAGCATTATTGGAGTTTAGGAAGATACAAAGAAGGCACTCTGACTAGTGCAATGACCAAGTGGGATTGCCGAGAGCCCACTAAGGAATATGTTGTGTGTGTTCATCCTTCGTTGCCAAAGAAGACCATGCCATCAGAGAAATGATGACATGACTTGCACTTGACTTTTGAGTGAGGGAGGGCTGTGCAGGTCACCAGCCTCACTTCTCCTCCAGAGCCATCTGAATCCAGTGACCAGATATTCATCAGGATGACTGGAGATGACCCAGGATGAGGCAATTGGGGTTAAGTGACTTGCCCAAGGTCACACAGCTAGTGAGTGTCAGGTGTCTGAGGTGAGATTTGAAGTCAGGTCCTCCTGATTCCTGCACTGGTGCTCTATCCACTGCACAACCTACTGATACAGGGTCATGGTCTTAGGGGACAGAATGAGACAGATTTTTTAGACTGGCTTTTGCAAAATTTTTATTAGCTTGTCTGTCCCAATTCATTACAAGATTGTCTCTTTCTTTTTCTTTCTTTTATAGTATTTTTCAATGACATATAAAGACAATTTTAAATATTCATCCTTACAAAATCTTGAGTTCCAAATTTTTCTCACTCCCTCATCTCTTTTCTTCCTAAAATAGTAAGCAATTTGATATGGGTTATAGATGTGAAATTATATAAAACATATTTCTGCATTAATCATCTTGTAAAAGAAGAAATAGACATGAGGAAAAGAAATAGACAAAAGGAAAAAAGACATGAAAAAATAAAAAAAGTGAAAATAATACGCTTCAATCTGCATCCAAAGCCCATCAGTTCTTTCTCTGGTTATGGATAACATTTGCCATCATGAGTCCTTTGTTATCATCTTGGATCACTGTTTTGCTGAGAGGAGTTAATCTTTTTTTTTTTCCAATGTGGAGATCATAAGAAAGAAAATATATTTTTGTTAATTGAAAAAAATTTAGTTTGATTTTTAAAAAGTCCCAAGGATGGTGAGTGGAGCTGTAGACATGTCCCAGTGGCAGTACTGATCTGACCATGGTTCCATAACTGAAAGGAAGAAAGGAAATAAGCCTTTATTAAGTACCTACTATGTGCCGGGCATTAGGCTGAGTGCTTCATAAATATGATGTCATGGTTCCCACAACAGCTCTGGAAAGTGCGGGCTATTATTAGCATCTCCAATTTATAGATGAGGGAACTGAGGCAAACAGAGGTTAAATGATTTGATCAGGGTCACCCAGCTAGTAGGTGTTTGAGGCTAGATTTGAACTCCTAACTTTCTGACACCAAGACTGGTACTCTGTCCACTGTGCCACCTGAATGGGAAAAGGAGGTGTAGTAGTGGGGGAATGAGGCTTAGGGTTTATGTATATGAGAGCAAGGCAGCTCATGAGGAGAGTCCATTGAGGGAAGACTGATGTTGGCCTGACTTGTAATAGTGGGTCAGAACTCAAAGCATTCATCATTCTCTAAGGCAGAAGTCCCAGAGATGAACTGGTCTTTGCTCCTTCATTAATTTGACTGTTGGGGCAACTAGATGGTGCAGTGGATAGAGCACCAGTGCAGGAGTCAGGAGGACCTGAGTTCAAACCTCACCTCAGACACTTGACACTCCTTAGCTGTGAGACCTTGGGCAAGTCACTTAACCCCAATTGCCTCATTCTGGGCCATCTCCAGTCATCCTGATGAATGTCTAGTCACTGGATTCAGATGGCTGTAGAGGAGAAGTGAGGCTGGTGACCTGCACAGCCCTCCCTCACTCAAAACAAAGTCAAGTGCAAGTCATGTCATCATTTCTCCGATGGCATGGTCTTCTTCGGCAATGAAGGACGAACACAAAAGGAGATGACTGAGGAAGAATTATAATAATGATAATAGAAAGCATGTACAGGCTATTTCAAGGTTTTCAAGGTACTTTACGTATATTAACTCATTCGATCCTCATAATGGCTTTGAATATCCCCATTTTACAGATAAGAAAACTGAGGCAGAAAGAGGTGAAGCAACTTGTCCAGGGTCGGTCACACAGCTAGTAAATGTTTGAGACTGGATTTGAGCTCAGGTTTTCCTGACTCCCAAGTCCTATGCTCTCTTCACCAAGCCACCTCGGTGTCCAAAGCGCAAAGGTTGTTTGGTTTTTCTCCAGTCAATTTTGCTGCTCATAATTTTAATTTCCTTCATTTGTACCTGCCTGGTGAGATTTGTTGCCATTGTTTAGTTCTTTCCAGGCGTGTCTGACTCTTTGTGACCCCATTTGGTTTTCTTGGCAAAGATATTGGAGCGGTTTGCCATTTCCTTCTCCAGCTCTTTTTATAGATGAGGAAGCTGAGGCAAACAAGGATAAGTGACTTCTTTGTGATCTTATTTGGGGTTTTCTTGACAGAGATACTGGAGTGATTTGTCATTTTCTTCTCCAGCTCATTTTCCAGATGCAGAAACTGAGGCAAACAGGGTGAAGAGACTTGCCCAGGGTTACAGAGCCAGTAGGGATCTGAGGTCAAATTTGAACTCATAAAGGTGAGTCTTCGTGATTCCAAGTCCACTGCTCTATTCACTGTGCCAGCTAGCTGCCCCCTGGTGCATTTACTATATTTTATAGTTATCAGTGTATCTCATACTTCCTCCATAGACTTAGCTATATTATACAATGAAGGCATGCTCACACGCGCCTGGCATGGGATTCTGCACACAGCAGACATTTAATATTTGCTGACTCATATTGAAACTCTTCTCTATGCCAGGAGATTTTCATCATTTGTAACATTTGTGAGGCCATTATGGACACATGGACTCATTTCGGATCAAATCATTATCAAATTGCTATCTGTGTGGCACAGTGGAAAAAAGTATAGGTCTCACAAGTAGCATTAAAGAGTCCAGGATAAGAATTGGAGGAGGTAGTTTCGAATCTCAGTTCTGCTATGTATATGACACCAGACAGTCAGAGGTCCTCAGTTTACTCATTTGTAATATGCAAGGGTTGTGTTAAATAATGTGATCTATGACCTGGTCTCTTACTGGGTGATTTGGAATAGCTTCCTTAACATTTGTCCAACTCTTCTCATTTACAAAATGGGATAGATCTCCATTTGCCCCAGTCTCCTTGAGTCTGCAAGTCTGATCCTTTACTTTTGAAATGGGAATAAAACCCTCCATTCCTCCATCTCCCCTCATCTGTGAAATGGAAACCAAACTCTCCATGCCTCGGTCTCTTTATGTGCAACATGAGGACAGCTAATCTTTCTGAAATGGTATATGGTCATCTGGGTGCATAGTCATCGACAAGGGTCTCTGATGGAGGTAATGAACAACTCAGGGCTCTGGGTAAGAGAGATAAATAACGCGCAAATCCTTATTAAACAGAAAATGTTAAATAATAAATGGCCTTTAGCCATTTGCTTAAATAACTTGTCTCACTGACTGAGTTTAACGAAGCCATGAGGGAAATTGAATGAGTCAAGAAACACTCAGAGGACTACAGCTCTTCAGAAAATTCCTTTTCCAGTCTTCATATGAATGGAAAGTTACTGTGTCTGGTTTTGAGAAGCACTTTCACTGCTTTTAGATCCTGGGACATTGCTTTCCGAGTGTTAGTCAGCCACATCATCCATTCATTTATCTTTTGTGGGTGGTGATAAGAGAATCTACATTGTATTTCTTAGTTTCAGGCTAATTCAAGTCAACAAACATTAAGCACATAGAATATGCCTCACAAGGTGGCAAAAATGAACGATGTTATACTTAGTAGATACATATGTTAAATAAGTAAAATATAACTTCAAAATGGAGAGAGGATCGATAACTGGGAGCCAGCATCATTTGATCATAGAACTTAAACGGGCATTTCCAGAAGCCATCTAATCCAAAACCCTCATTTTACAGGTAGCATCATCCCCAACTCTTCACTGGCAGGTTGAGTGCCCAGAAGGACAGCTGCTACCCTTCTCAGGGTTCTAGGAGTAACTCTGTGGGTGACTATCTCTCAAATGCTTCATAGCTCATGAACTCCAACCGGTGGACTTCCTTTTAATAATTAGTCACTCAATTTGCTTTTTAGAAAAGACATTTACTCAAATGTCAAAGCAAGAATAATACCTACAAAGCATTTCCCCCCAAATCTGAGGTACCTTCTCTCACAAATTCAAATCAAAGACCACAAGTTGGCATTTCCAAATTTATGAGCAGTGTGTGGTAGTGGGTAGAGAAATTGGGCATGAAATCAAGGAATAGTGGTAGCATTCATATCAGAAACACTCATGGCCAAGAGAATTTACAATATTCTTTTTATTTCCATAAAGTCTTCAGAAAGTCTGCTGAACAACAGTGATGTGAGTTGCTCCCATTACATTGTGAGCTCCTTGAGGGCAAGGACTGTCTTTTGCCTTTGTACCTCTAGCATTTAGCGCCAAGTCTAGCACATAGTAGGTGCTTAATAAATACTTACTCACTACTTCTCATCTGGGCTTGTTCCTCAATGAGCACAATGTCCAGTGTGGATAGGTTGATCCACTGCTGGATTAGGCTGCCTTTAGCCATTGGGCTTACTCTATACCAGGTTTGGCTGTTGCTGGACCAGGAAGGACCACTCAGCCACTAGTCTCTTCACAGACTATAGCATCTCCAGCAGATGGGTCAGTTCCCTTGGGCTCACTCTTCAATGGTCAACTGCAGTCTGCTCCATCTTTAGTCCGACTCAGCTAGATGTCATGGTCCGGAATGTTACAGTCCTTTTTTCAGCAAGGGCAATGACTCAACCTAGGATTGAAAGAAGTCTCTCCTCTTTGATTCTCTCAGAGCCAAGGCTTTAAAGTTTATCTTTTTTAGGCAGGATGTTGGACCTTGTCCTGCTTGACAAGTCTGCTCCCTCAGTGATGGACTCTACATTTGCTTCTAAGGATCAGCCAGTTACATTTCCCAGACCCCTCCATCCCACCCAAGCCACTATTGACATCCATCCCCAAACTAACTTGCATTAATTTCTTATATACATACATACATATACACCCCCCATACATGTATGTATATATGAACACGTTCATATGTCATCTCCTCAAATACAATGCAAAGTGCTCAAGGGCAAGGACCGTCTTCCTTTTTATTAATGGTATCCTCAGTGCCTAGCACAGTGTCTGACCCATAGTAGGCACATTACTAAATGATTTTTTTGGATTGGATTGGATTGGACTCGTCTACGATCACCAACTAGCCAGGATGGAGGCAGCCCTCGGAGATTCTGAATCACAGAATTTCAGACTAGCAGTTCATCTAGTCCAATCTACACATGAAAAACAAGTCAGCCAGCCTTTGCTTGAGGACCTGGAATGCTGTGAAACCTTTTAAGGCTTTTTCACTGAGATGCTTAGGAAGTCTTTCCTTACAGCAATTCTAAATTTTCCTCTTTGCAATGAATAATATTAACAGCAGACATTGACATGGCATTTTAAGGCTTGCAAAGAACTTTAAAAACATGATCTTATTTGATCTTCACAACAGCCCCAAAGGGGGCAGCTAGGCAGATAGAGTACTGACCCTGGAATCAGGAGGATCTGAGTTCAAATTCAGCCTTAGACATTTACTAGCTGTGTGACCCTGGGCAAGTCACTTTACCCTGATTGCCTCAAAAATCAACCAAACAAAAAAAAATAACCCTGAGAGGTAGGTGCTCTTCTTGGCCCCAATTTTTAACCAATGAGGGAACCCAGAGGTTAAGTGGCTTGCCTAGGGTCATACAGCTAGTTAGTGTCTATGGCAGGATTTGTACTACTTTGGCTGCTTCTAGTTTTGTTCTTTGGGCCAGGAAGAGATGAGGGGAGCCCCATTCAGCAAGGGGCTTGCCTAGCCCCTACCTCTCTGCAGCTGAAGTCCCTGCCTCCTCTCATGGCTGTCTGACTGTGACTTTGAAACTGACTTCAAGCTGCAGGGTCAGAGGTGTATTCCTCCCCACCTCTGACTTTCCCCCTGGGGTTTCTTACCAGGGTAGACTAAGCCACTGCTCCTTGGGTTTTATAAGCTGATGGAGCAGGCTTGTCAAATACTCTTTTATGGGAGAAGAAACAGGAAGATGGTTTGTTTTGCAGACAGCAGGGTTATGGGGCAATTACATTTTTATGGAGCTGTTGTCGGACAAATCGCGGGCCTGCGTCTTACCTTTGATGCTCTTGGGCAGACGGCCCAATAAAGATCAGAACAAGAGGAGGTGAAAGGGGTCAGGGATAGAGCTGCCCCTTGAGGCCTGGCTTCTGCCTGGTGGCCAAGAAACCAGATGCCCCACCCCACCAGATGCGTCTCTGGAAATGTCCCCTGATGGCCACCGGGTGCTCCAGGTACCATCCAAAGGCTGCTTTGGAGTTGTTCATCAATCAATGACCCCTATTCTTGCCACCTTTCTCAACTCTTTTTCCTGTTGACTCCATGGTGGTCACCACTGCACGCACGTAGCTGTGGGAAGACAGTGTGAAGAAAGATAGGTGGCACATAGTAGGTGATTAATAAATACATCTTGAACTGAATGAAAGTGTGCTTATCTCTGTGTCTATTCTAGTTGGATGCCTTTACCAGCTGCTAACATCTTCTCCCCCAAATTACCTTGTATTTATTTTATATACTCAAAAGGTATCTGTGATTATATAGACTTGGATCCTTCCTCCAGAGATGCAGATCATAACCTCAGGTATCCTGGGGGTTCATACTGGTTTTTGAAAGCTGATTGGGTGAGCATTTACACCTTAGAAACTGGCAAACACTAGAAATCTGGTCTTGATTTAGTGTTCTGTTGACTGTCTAAACTAAAGAAAGTGACAGAGAAAGTGCTAATAATGCATATTAAACTTTGAAGTGTATCCTTTGAAGTGCAGTATATTTTTCTTTGGAGAGCCAGTTGTTAAACATTTACTAGCGCCCCCCGATTTACAACCCATCCATGCCTGCCCATCCTGTGTTACCCTTGTCTATGCCCTCCTATAAACCTGACTCAGGGGGTTCATCCATGTAACATGCTGGAGATCATCCTTGACTTTCCTCATTTATTTTGTATATACTTATATAAGGTACTTCTCCTTCTACATGTGAAAGGTTTGGTTGTGGAAGGGGATAGAACAATAATATTTGCATAAGGAAAATTGATAAAAATCAACTTGGAAAGAAACAACAGCCTCTCAGATAACATGTTGAGGAGAGAAGAGAACTGTTGGTAAGACCAGGTAGACAACTGTCCTCAGCTGAACATGCTGAGAAGTCTTGTTAGAAGGCAGAGAGATGTCTGATGGAACAAGAGATGCAGGACATTGAGGTCCATCACCCATTTGCATTTGGGTGTTTTTAAGAGTTTGAAATGTTTGACACGTTGAAAAGAAAATAACTACATATAGGCTATAGGGGGATGATATAAGAACTATTGGGTTCACACCTGATACAAAAGTGGATTTCTTGAGTTTTATGGAGGCTCTGACTTGAGGCATTAGGAAATATAGAAACCAGGAAAGAAAATCAAAGAAGCCAGAGAAGAAGCTTTGAGAGGAAGATATAAAAAGAAACAGACAGAGGAAGATGAAGATTAAACTGAGTGCAGGAGAAGTCATGAGAAACCATGGCCAGAAGACAGAGAACACAGTCGGCTGAGACATTTGACTCTAGCTGTTTTGCTGGAAGCTTGCTGATTGGAAGAGAGATATTGTTTTGCTGACTGGATGAAGTAAGTCTGAATCAAGTACTGGAAACTTATTGGAAGAGAGCTAAATTCTGCTGCTTTGTGAAGAGCTCTCAGAACATATCACACTCTAATGCTATGTATAGCCTAGGAGAGGAAAATCCTTTTGGGGATACCTGTCAGTTGCCCTCCATTCTTTTCTTCTCTTCCCCCTGGTTTATGAGAGAAAGTTGGAGAAAGACAGACTTTGCATCTGTTTTTTCTTTTCTTCTTTCCTTCCTTCCTTCCTTCCTTCCTTCCTTCCTTCCTTCCTTCCTTCCTTCCTTCCTTCCTTCCTTTCCTTTCCTTTTTTTAAAATAAGCTATGCTTAGCTGTCAGAAGAGGTTTGGAGTTGATTGGACTAAACAGAATCTCCTGTTATTTGCAGATATGAGGAACTCAACAGGTCTCTAGTTTACGGAAAAGGTCTGCATATATTTTTTTCTCAGTGTCCTGTTAAGGGTAGCTGTGAAAAAAAAGAGTCTGTCACTGCTTTATTGGCTTTAAAAGAAAAGAGGATTGTCTTTACTTAGCAGGAGAGTGGTGAAGACCAGAAGGGGAGCATCTAGTAAGAGAGGCATCTTTAGGTGCTGCAGATTGCTTCTTAAGGAAAAGGGGAAGGAAGGAGGGAAAGGGGGAAGAGATAAGTGAGGCAATCCCAGGCAAGCAACAGATAGCTTGCAAAGTACCTTATGTTGTCCTATTGGAGTTTTATAACAACTTATGAGGGAGGGTTTATTATTATAGCATCCTTATAGGTATGGAAACTGAGGCTCAAAGAGAAATGTATACATTGAAAGTCTATAGATATGGACCATACCTATGTTCTTCCTCCTCTTCCCCATGGTCTTGAGTCCACTGAATTGTCCCTATTATACACTTATGCAATTTCCAGGATTTCCTCTTGTAATGGAGAACTGGCCCTTTCTAACCTTGAGGCAGCATGAAGCTGAGAGGGCATGGCCATTGTAGAGGTGAATGACCAATGAGCCCAGACCTTGCAAGCATGTACAGAGTGTTTGGCTGATTCCAGTCCTAGGTAGACTTTAGTACATGTGTAGACATTCTGGTAACTGGTTCTGGTCTGCTAACTGTGTGGCAAGAAGAAGCCTCTTTGATTGGCTGTATAAACAGAGCTTGGTTCTTGGACCATTCAAAAGGGATTGGTCCTCTAGAGCCTGCCTCTTCTCTTGGTTTGACTTTTTCCTGTCTGGAAGCTCAACAGAGACATAAAAGACAATGTTAGAAGGGAGGAGGCCTTAGGCTCTCCACATCTGAGGCTGAAATTGGCCTGTGAATATTGATTTCAGCTCTTTATCTCTTCATTTGTTTATTTTTTTCCATTTTTGGTAAAAGATGTTAAAAGTAAAAATTGTATGAGATCTGAAAGGTCAGGAGAGTGATCCACCAGGCATTCTAGGACCAGAGTCTGCATTGGGGTTTGTAATCCAGCAATCTACCTTAGAGGTCCTGCAGTGAGACCTTCAGGATCCAGCCCAGCACCCAGTGGATGAGACAAGGGGTCATTCAGCAGTGATCTGAATGTAAATAGTGGGACCAATGCTATGCAGAAATGGCATTATGTTTAACTCCATTCTCCCCACAGATGATGGTGGTAGAGGGGACAATGTGCCTCCCACATGGTTGGGGCAAGTATTGCATGCTTCTTCTTGTTATATATTCAAATTAAAAATTCCTTTGTAATTATGTTAATTATTTAAATGGAGCCTGGCAGTTAACAATGGGGGAACACAGCAGAAAGGGGCACCCAAGCTAATAAAGGTAGGAAAAGATGCCCTGACCCCTTGGTGGTACCTTAGAGAACTCTGGGGAGGAGGTGTAGCCCCTCCTGGCACTGGGAGGATGAGCTTGAGTACTCCCTACGTTGGCTATGAATTCCCTTCCTAGAATCCTGACCCCAACCCTTGTGTGTTCTCTTGGACCCTCTCCAGGAGATCCTCCACACTCTGGTCTTCTTGTCTTCTGCTTTTGATGGAGCAAATGTCACCTTGATCTTTCCCCAGAGCTTATTGGGAATAGTCTGTGTGGGCCCAAAATGACCCTCTGTGTATTTGTGGAATTTGGGGGGCACGTATCAAATAAGATAGATTTCCAAAGACTGAAAGAGGAATTTTTAAAAGGTAGCAAATAAGCCTGAATAGTCTGTTCACAGGTTTATCCGTTTAAATCTGGAAGGGATCTTAGAGGCCATTTTGTTCCTTTTACAGAAGAAGAAACAAAAGGGCAGAGAGTGACAGACCTGCCTAAGGTCACCCAGGCAGTAAATTGAGGAGCTGGGATTCAGAGGCAGGTCCTCTGACTTCAATCCCCAGGGCTCTCTCCGCAGGCTGTCTCCTTTCTCAGGGAATAAAAGTGGAAAACACAAAGTATAGAGTCACCTTTGCCCCTTTGTGGGAGAAAACATGCTGGAAGTTACGCTCATCTCCCTTACAGGAAACCAGACACTCCAAAGAGGCAGCTTAGCCAAATAAATAACAGTTTATTAAAGGCACTTGTCTCTCCAGCAGGAAGCACATTGGGGTTGAGGAGGGGAGAGGTGAAGAAGGAGAGAGGAGGGCCTCTTTTGAAAAGGGTAAGAATCTTTTAAAAGATCCTTGATTCGAAACATTTGTCTGCAGATGGGAAACAGTAAGCTGGCTGGTCTCTTTTCAAACTTGCCAAGCAACTGACCACGAAGAAGGCAAAAGGAAAGAGGAGGTGTTGTAATAGAAGAAATCAGACGCAGAAACAGAATGAAAAGGAGACCGGAAAACCTAAAATAATAATAGCTACCACTTACATATAGCTTTAAGATTTTTAAGTATGCTACTTTGTGATTTCAGTCGTTTTTCAGTGATGTCTGACTCTTTGTGATCCCATTTGGGATTTTCTAAGCAAAGATACTAGAGTGGCAGTGGTTTGCCATTTCCTTCTCCAGCTCATTTTACAGATGAGGAAACTGAGGCAAGCGGGGTTAGGGGACTTGCCTAGGGTCTCACAGCTAGGAAGTATCTGAAGCTGGATTTGAACTCATGAAGATGAGTTTTCCTGATTTCTAGTCCAGTGCTCTATCCACTGCAGCGCCACCTAGCTGCCCCCAAGTACTTTACTTATATAATCTAATTTGCTCCTCAGACCAACCCTGTGAGGTGAGTATTATAATTACCTTGCCCTTTGGTGGTGCAGTGGAAAAATTGCTGGACTTGCATTTAGGAGGACTTGAGTTTAGACCCAGCTACGGATACTTTCTAGCTGTGTGACCCTGAGCAAACCACTTAACCTCTGCCAGTTGCAGTTTCCTCATCTGTAAAATGGGGATAATATGAGCACCTATTTCCCAGGGTTGTTGTGAGGATCAAATGAGATGATTGTAAAATGCTTTATAGCCCTTAAAGCGCTATATCAATGCTAGTAGCTGTTATTTACAAGGCATTCACTTTTAGAGATAGAGGACCTGTGTTAACATTCCAGCTCTGATACTTTTTTTCCTGTGTGACCCTACCACCTCTGACATACCTCAGTTTCCTCATCTGTAATAGGAAGAGGTTGAACTCAATGCCTGAGGTCTCTTCCAGCTTGAACTATAATCCTAGAAATCACCTATCCTCTCTACACCTCATTTTTTTCCTTTGAAAAATACTGGGTGAGAGAGTTTGGACAAGCTGACTAGTAACTCTTCCAACTCCAAACCTGGGTTCAAATTCCAGATTCACCACTTACTAGGTGATTGACTTTGTTGTTTAGTTGTTTTCAGTTGTGTCTGACTCTTCGTGACCCTATTTGGTGTTGTCTTGGCAGAGATACTGGAGTGGTTTGCCCTTTCCTTCTCCAGCTTATTTTACAGATGAGGAAATTGAGCCAAACAGGGTTAAGTGATAGGTCACAAAGCTAATAAGTTTCTGAAGCCAGATTTGAACTCAGGAAGATGAGTCTTCCTGACTCCAGGCTCAGCACTTTATTCACTGTGTCACATAGCTACCCCAACTGATTTTGAGAAAGTTATTTTTCATATATGAGTCCTAACTTCCTTCTCTGTAAAATGAGAGGGTTTGGATAGGTGATTTCCAAAGTATCTTTCCCTCTATCTAAATCGTATGATTCCACCTTGTAGGGAAAGAATGAGGATTGAGTATCAGTGGCCAGTCATGGGATAGATGGCACATTTTTTCAGGCATTGATTGATCACATGGCTTTATTCTCTAGATCCCCTAAACAAGAAAAAGCATTCACTCAGGGATGGAAGAGTAATGGGTAGATGCAAAGCTCAGAGGTCTTGACAGCCTCTAACTATGAATTTTCATTACCTGCAGAAAGATAGATTGTTAATCTCCCACATTTCTAGAATGTTTTGAAGTTGGAAAAATGCTTCCTCCAACTATGTCCTCCTGCAGTGGAATCCTTCCTTGTACCAAAGATGTAGGGTTACACAGAAGAAATAGAAGGTCAAAAAATATTGGCGATATATGACAACCTCATTCTGAACTGGTAGTCTACCATATCTACTAAGAGGAAGGAGGGATATTTCATTCTCTAGAATCAATTAGCCACTGCGTTCATGATGTGATTTCTGATACATTTTGGTGTTTTCATTCTTTATGTAAAACCACTCTTGGCCCATGTGGGCACAAAGCTCCTTCTCCCTCCTGTAACCCTTGGATTCACACAGATCATATTCAGTCCTGGCTGGTGGTCCCAACTTTTGTCCTGTCACTGGACTTCAATGACTCTGGAAGAGTGAGGCTGAAGACTTTGTGCAACTCCATCTCACTTAATTTCACTTTATACTCAAGTCAAGACATCACCCCATAATGTCATTGGTCTTCTTTGAAAACAAAGGACAAATAAAATTCAATCTTGGGGAAGAATGATCTTTAAAAGAAGGGCCCAGTCTCTTCTCTTTTTGGTTCATTATATTCCCACTCAGGAGCCAAAGAGAAAATCTCTTAAAGTTTAGCTTTGGTTAATTTCTGGAGCCTCCTCAAAAGGGATGAACAAATAGATAGATAATAGAAAGATACTCAATGCACAATGTGAATCAAGTATAGGACAGCTATTTATTCTCTTCATATAAGAAATGCAAGCATTGACCCACACTTAGCAGCAGCAGCTGGTGTTATGACATCAAATTTGAACCTTACACTTCATCAGTACCTCGGAGTCCCTCTCTGATTGGAAAAGGCAGACATCAGAGAACTTCTCCCAGATCCTCCATTTCAGGAGGGTAACCAGGACAATGATCTCATTCTTTCCAACTTCCTCAGCCTCCCTACCCACCTATTTTCTCAGTTTTGTGTGTGTGTGTGTGTGTGTGTGTGTGTGTGTGTGTGTGTGTGTGTGTTGTCCCCAACCCTACTCCCATTAGATTGTGAGCTCCTTGAGAGCAGGGACTATCTTTTATCTTTCTCTATATTCTCAGCACCTAGCATAGTGCCTAACACATACTGTACACCCAATAAGTGTTTATTGACTGACTATAAATCTTAAGTGATGGTTGATACTTAAAACATGGAAACATAAAACATTTTATGGGACTGCTGTGAAAGCGTCTCACCTTCTCCTCAGCTCTGATCTCTACCTGATCAGCTCATTCAAGGTCCATATCTTCTGGTGAAGCGGGGCATGGCTTGAACTCATCCTTCAGGCATTGGTCATTTTTTCTCCACCAAGAAACTGTTTCAGAAATCACCATTTATTGGCAAACCAGCTACTGGTGCCAGGATCATCTGACTTACAAAGTTTCCTCCTAAGATAGATACACTCATCTCACGGTGCTATCCATTCACCTGTGCTGATCACTAAGCATGCTCTCCTAAAGTGATAGCCATTGTTACATTTCCATTGTTATGGTCATTGTGGACATTCCTCTTTTGAGGTTGCTTATTTCCTTCTGCATCAGATTATGCAAGTCTTCCCATGTTTCTCTGAATTCCCCAAATCTTTCACAATTATATTCATAACCTCATTCTCTGTTGAGAATTGATGGGCCACCACCCTCCTTCTACTATTTTTTGTATAATAAAAAGTGTTGCTATGAATAGTTTCCTTTGTCTTAAACCTTCTTGTAGTCCCCTCATTTTGAAGATGAGAAGATTGAGAGTCAGAGGTGACGCTGACTTGCCCAAGGTTACCCAGGAAGTATGTGTCCAACTGAGGATTCAAATTCAGGTCTTTTAACTCCAATCCAGGACACGAAGACATTTGTAGAAAAGAGCCAGGACAAGGTTCTATAGGTCCTATTGGTTTTAAGGGAGTGACAAAGAATAGGGCACAGAATTGGTGGAAGGCATTTCCACATCAGGAGTTCCCTGATCTGTACAAAAACAAAAAAGTAACCCTATAATTAACACCACCATATATGTATGTGATTGCACTTCTGCTTTCATAAATCACTTTTCTTTCTACTGTCTCCTATTATTTCTTAACCAAAAGCGAATGTGGAACCATATTCTGAAGATTATACAGAATTTCACCCCAAAGTTTCTGAAATTCAAACTGAGACAGATTAACATAGTTGATAGAATACTAGAATTAGCACCAGGAAGACTTGGTTCTGAATCCAGCCTCTGACACTGAGTAAGTCTCAGTTTCCTCATTTGGAAGCTGAGGATAGCAATATCTCTATGACCTACTCCATGGGATTTTCTTGGGTTCAAAAGAGATAATGGAAGTAAAGTACCTTGCAAACCTGAAAAAGTATGGTACAACTTTAGGAAGACTCCCATCCTACCCCAGCACATGGGGGAACCCCTCATATGATAAACATGGACAATAGTGTCCTTAGGGGTCAACCAATCAACCAGCATTTGGGGGCCTACCATGTGCCATCATCCAAGGTACTGGGGGTGTAGAGCAAAAAATGGGGCAGTCTGACATCCATTAGGGGAAGTGCCCTCATTATTGGCATCCCAGATCTCTTGGCATATTTGTGTACAGAAATGCCTGTTGTTGGTATGGATGTGTCATTGCCATTATCATAATTAAATCTTAAAATCTTAATATTTTATTTAGTTTTGTTAGAAATAGTTCCAGGACAGGGCACTATCCTGCAATTATTATTTTGTGTTGAAATCTTGCAGACTAACACAGGTGGGCAAAAGAACCAATTTTTGTAGTTAAATTAAAGTTTTGGGATATATGGAAGCTAGGTGATGTATTTGATAGGGTGCTAGACCTGCAATCAGGAAGACCTGAATTCAAATCTGGCCTCAAATACTTACTAGCTGTATGGTATTGGGCAAGTCATTTAACCCTGTTTGACTCCATTTTCTGGTCTGTAAAATGAGCTGCAGAAGGAAATGGCAAACCACTTGCCAAGAAAAGCCAAAATGAGGTCATAAAGAGTCAGACATGATTGAAAATGATTGAATAGCAACAAATATTTCTAAAATCACTTGCCATTATGTATTTCCTAAATAGTATAAGTTGAATGGGCTTTTTCTCCTTCATGTCAGCAGTATCTTTGCTACAAGATCCTGGAAGGCAGAAATTATGACTCATATGTCTGAGAGATAATGATTTACAGGACAGAGTGCTGAATTTGGGACTCAAGAAACCACAGGTTACATTCTGTCTCAATGTAATGTTAATATAAGGTTAATGGTGGGTGGGAGGAAGAGTTAAAGATCTTCCCTGCCCATTAATAGGCCTCAGACACCTTTTGTTAATTTCTATTGAGGCACTGGGTCATGAGGGTCCTGCTCTGGCTCTGAAAAGTTTATAAATATTCTGAGGTAAGATTTTGTTTTGGGGCTTCATTTTTGGAAGAAGATTTGTGTGCCAGATAAGACTCTTGGAAACTGGTCAGGAACCCCTCAACTTTGAACACCCAGATGTTGGTGCTTCTGTCTCTGGTAACTATATATGTATGTAATGGTCAGACAGTTGGATCTGTCTGTTGATCTGTGATGGATGTATTGCTTATGGTCAGAGAGTTGGAAGTACTGTCTGTTGATCTTTATTTCTCTGTTTGTATTTTCTTTGAAGTTCAGGGTGCTGATGCTCCCCCCTGGACTAAGTGAATGATATATGTGCTTTATTAAAGTAGATTGTTGACCCTTCAAAAGTTACTTTCCTTTTCAAAAAGCAGATCTAAAAACCTGAGCAGCAGGTCCTCCTGTGTATGCTGTGGTCCTTGTTGATACACTCAGGCATTTCCTAGTTCTATGACTATGAACCTCTCTGGGTCTAAGTTTCCTCATCTATGAAATGAGGATAACAATGGCTATGACACTAATGTCACAGGGTTGTCATGAGGTTCAAATGAGATAATGTATGAGAAGTGCAATATAAATGTTTTTTAGTGTGGGATTTATTCCCATCAGTAGAGATAGGGTAGAAAGTCTTATACATAGGTTAGGAAATAGCTGTGAATAAATTTCTATGGCTTTCTGAGTGTGATATCTCTTCTGGAGGCATGTGGTGGGGGGGAGGGGGAGAAAGGGAGATCAATTATCCTACTCCTCCCAATTTCTCAACTTCAATTTTTGGGTTCTTCTAACTTACATAAATGACTGAGGAATACAGTTAACTATTATGACCTCAGGCATCCCCCTAGGGAGGAATAGAGTTTGAAGTAGAAAAAAATGATGGGTCTAGAGAGAGAGTACCAGATTCAAATTCTGCTTGGTTTGTCTTACTAGCTTAGTGACTTTAGGCAAACCACTTCCCCTTTCTAGGGTTTAGTAAAGTGAGGGAATTAAAAGAGAAGACGTCACAGCCCTCTTCCAGTTCTGACGTTATCTCTTCTAAGATCTCCCCCAACTTTGACATTCAGTGTTCTAAGGTCACTCTTACCTCTGCCATTCTGTGTTCTAAGGTCTCTTTCTTTTGGTTCCACCTTTCACTGTTGACCTTGTGCAAATCACTTCAGGTTCATTATCCCTGGTATTTTCATTTTCTTCCCCTGAGAACAAAGATGTGCTGGAATGGGATCATATTGGCTGAAAAGAGAGCCAATTGTTAAATTTTCAGTGTGAGCATTTACACCTGTGAAATTGGAAAGCACCACAAGTCAGGGCTTGAGTTATTGTTTTGTTGATTTCCAGACTTAAGAAAGTAATGGGAAAATGTTAATAATTCAGGTTAAATTGAAAAGTCTGTCACGCCTGCCTCTTTGTCTGTTAGATTCCCCAGAGAGCTAATTGTTAAACATTTACCAGCCTGGGAATCTTCAGAAAGTTATCCAAAGAGCTACCATTCACCAAGAGCTCAGCCAACCATCCTCATTAGGCATGCATAAACTGCATTTCCAAACTTTCTTTCCAATTGGCTTCATAAGCACCTACATGAAGAAAGGTCCTTCCTAAGAAGACTTTAGTAGAATGTGCAGTCATTGGCTTGATGAATTGTAATTGACCTGAGGACTTGATTTATTTCCCCCTTAACCAATATGAGAATGACTTAATCCCTAAAAGAGGCTGTTTCTGCAGTAACAAATTGTTTATTTCCTTTCTTACCTTTCATCTAGCATATTGTCAGTCTACAGATATGGATTATCCTTAGAAGAAGATACTCAGACGGGACTTGCTCTATAATGAGATATTGTCCGCTCTGGTCTTTGTGCAACATGCAGAGAGGAGAGGGAGACAGAAATAGAGAGACAAGGACAGAGACAGAGAGAGACAGACGTGTATGGATAGAAACAAAAGACAGTTATGGAAAGACAGAGAGAAGGAGAAGAGACAGAAGACATACAAAGAAGAGATGGAGACAGAATAACAGACAGAGACAGAAAGAGAAGGGAAGGAAGAAAGAAGATATAGACCATCTAAAACCTTAGCCCAAAGTTCAAACTCCTTGAATTCCAAGAATTCAAGACTCCAAATGTTCTTTTTAATTTTTAGAGCCCCAACTGCTTCTAAGAGAGAACCTAATTGTCTGCCTTGAATCTTTCCTTCTGCTCTTTTTCTATTTACTCTCCGCAGAAAAAGCTGGTGAAGAGTGAAGAAGTGAGGGAAAGGAACTGAAGGGAGGTGGGCCTGCTAAAGCAGGAAGGCACCTTGGGAGAGAAACAGGAGGCAAGATATGTTGGGCAGCTTTGATCACCATCTCCCCTCAGACCCTGGTGGAGATAGTTCAGGACCTGGAACCCAGGATCTTTGGGAAGAGCAATGCTTCCAGCCCAGTGCCCATGGACTGATTGGGCTGGGAAGCACCCTTGAGGAGAAGGCATTCAGGCACCTGCTCCTGCTGCTGTTACAGTCACAGAAGCTAAAGATGCAGAAATGATAGCTCATATTACCAAAGTTTTTGGGCTGCCAAATGGTTCAAAATCAGATGATTTTATCAGAAAAAATGACATTAATGAAGACATATTACCATTTACTTTGCCACTGTATGTAGAATACGTTGGACTTACAGATAAAGCCTTCCCTAAGTAGTGTATCTCCCATTAGAATGTGAGCCTTTTGATAACAGCGATCATCTGACTTTTCTTTTTGGCAAGGCAATCAGGGTTAAGTGACTTGACCAGAGTCACACAGCTAGTAAGTGTCAAGTACCTGAAGCCAAATTTGAACTCAAGTCCTCCTGACTCCAGGGGGCAGTGCTCTATCCACTGAACCATCTAGTTGCCCCTATGTCTGACTTTTTTCTTTGTGTCTTCAGTACCTCACACAGTTCTCTGTTTATTCATTCATTTCATTATTTTTTTATGCAATATGAGTGTTTCTCACTGAGAAGCAATGAGGCATAGTGTACAGATTAGTGTACTTGTAGTCAGGAAGACCTGGATAGATCACTGGTCTTGGTTTCAGGAAGACCTGAATTCAAATCCTGCATAAAACACTTACTATATGACTGAGCAAATCAACAAACCTCAACTTCCTCACCTGTAGAATGGAGATAATAATAGTACTTCACAGGATTGTGTGGGCATCAGATGAGATGCAAAGCAAATGACAACCCTTAAAATGCTATATAAATGCCATGATTATTACCCTTGTTGTTATTATATTTGATCTCTGTCACTTCTTAGTTGTGTGACCATAGGCAAATCAGTGACCCCTCTGAGCCTGGGGCAACCCCTTGAGACATCTTCAACTCTTCGACCTATACATTTTCTTTACTAAATTATTGTTGTTCATCTGACTTTCTCAAAGAGGATAGAAGAGGATATCGAAGAGGATACATTCCCCGATTGCACTTTTTCTTTTGGAATTTTCTCCAGTGCTCTGAACAAGAGATCTACCAAATGCCTGTAAATTCATCATCTCTGTAGACTTTACAAGGAGGATAAGGAATCATGGGTGATCCATGACTAATTAACTCCATTATATTTATCTGGTATCCCTGAATCCCAGAAGTTAAGTTGGGAGGGAGTTCAGAGGACACCTCCTACAACCTGTACCTAAACAGGAGACCCCTCTGAAATGTCTATAATTACTATTCAATTTAATCTAAAGTACTCATTATGTGCAAAGTACTGTGCTAAGTGGAGAAGGCATGTGGGAGTAATGGATAGTGTGGAACTGGGGATTCAGGAAGACCTGGGTTCAAATCCCCCCACCCCAGTACTCTTTTAAGCCTCAGTTTCTTAGTTTGTAAAATGAAGCTGATATTTCCTTCTGTATCTACCTCTCAGAATTTTCCTGAGATTCAAAGGAGAAAATGCATATAAATTGAGGTTCAAATATGGGCAAGGATTATTGGACCTCTGGGGATGCAGAAATGAAAACAGAAAACAGTTTCTATCCACAAGGAGCTTAGTATGGAGTGCTTAATAAAAGACTGACCTAATTCTTGAACATTAACCTAGAATGAACCCCTCACTGAACAAAACATTCTCAGACTCCTGTGAGTACTCAAGAACTGAGATAACCGAGGGCCACTGGGGACTTTATGTCATCTCTTCCAGTTGGGGGGAGAAACATCTTGCGCTTATTCTTGTCTATAATGAGACTAATGAAGGAGCAGTTAGATGGCTCAGTGGATAGAGCACCAGCTTTGGAGTCAGGAGGATTTCAAGTTCAAATCTGGCCTCAGATACTTACTAGGTATGTGACCCTAGGCAAGTCACTTCACCCCTATTGCCTCTGAATGAATGAATGAATAAAATGAGACTAGTGTCCAAAGACAAAGGGTAGGAGCAGGACATTTGGCACTCAGTACCTAACTGACATCACAGAAGGCAATTTCAGAGGTCAGTCCCTTTCTCCAAGTGAGGCTATCCCTAGACACTTCCCAATTGCTGGATAACTGTCCTGTCCTAAACTTCTTTAGTGGGATGGAACTTCTTATTTTTTTCAGTGGCAGAGTAGAAGGAGCTCTAGCTCCATATTCTGAGGATGCTTCCTGCCTGGCTCAGAGCAAATGCTTGTAACAACAAGGACCCCAGCATACACAGGGAAGCCTGCTGTACAGGTTCTTAGATCTGCTTTTCTGAAAGGAAAGCAACTTTTGAGGGGTCAACAATCTACTTTAATCAAGCACATATATCATTCATTTAATTGAGGGGAAAAAGTCAGCACCCTGAACTTCAGAGAAAATACAGAGAAATAAAGACCAATAGACAGGGCTTCCAATTGTCTGTTCATAAGCAATACATACATCACAGATCATTAGACAGATCCAACTGTCTGACCATACATACATAGCTACCAGAGAGAGAAGCACCAACATTTGGGTTTTCAAAGCTGGGGGGCTCTTTAGTGGTTCCCCAGAGTCTCATCTGACCAAACAAACACTTCCAGTGAGTAAGTCCCAAAACAAAACCTCATCTCAGAGTATATATACACTTTTCAGAGCCGGAGGGCATCATGACCCTTGAGAACCAGTGCCTCCTGAGAAATTAACAAAAGGTGTGGGCCTTCTTATAAAACAAATCTCCCCTAATCAAACTTCCTTTAATGGGCAGGCCATTAATGGGTGGAGAAGATCTTTAACTCTCATTAACATTGGTTGGTTGGTTGGTTGGTTGTTGTCCTTGGTTCTTGAAGAGGACCAAAATCACATCACCCATGATAAACTCAAGTTTCAGTGTGTCCACCTGTTGCTGATTAGACCACTGTGAACTCGTAATGCTCTACCAAAGGTTGGGCACAGATAGTCTGTGTGAACATTTGGGATGGATACTCTAAATGTGCGCATCCTATGTTTACTTTGTGCTGTCTTAATTCTGCTTTGCTCATAGAGCACAGCACCCTTTCTGATGTGGGCATGCCATGCTGAGTGGTCCTGTGCCAGTGCTTCTCATGTCACACAATCAAATCCAAAGTTCTTAAGAGCAATCTTGAGAGTGTCCTTGTATCATTTCTTGTGACCACCATTTGATCACCTGCCCCATGCAAGTTCTCCATAAAATAGTCTTTTTGGCAAGCATTCCTTTTGCATTCGAACAATGTGGCCAGTCCATTGGAATTATGCTCTCTGAAGCACTGTTTGAATGCATGGCAGTTCAGCTTGAGCAAAGACCCTGCCAGGTGACTCTCAAAATCTTCCGAAGACAGTTCAAATGGAAAGATTCAGTTTCTTGGCATGGCGCTGGTAGACTGTCCATGTTTCATAGGCATACAACAATGAGGTCAGCACAATAGCTGTAGACCTTCAGTTTGGTAGTCAGTGTAATACCTCTTCTCTCCCAAACTTTTCTTTGGAGCCTCCCAAGCACTGAGCTAGCTCTGGCAATGCTTGCCTCAACCTCATTGTCAATGTGTACATCCCTTGAAAGTACACTACCAAGGTAAGTGAACTTATCCACAGCATTCAAAACTTCTCCATTTGTTGTAACCAATGATTCTGGTATGGATGGTGTGATGGTGGCTGATGGAGTACCTGTGTTTTCTTGGTGTTAATTATTAGGCCAAAATTAGCACAGGCAGCAGAGAATTGATCCATACTTTGTTGCATCTCAGCTTCAGAGTCATTAACATTACAGTGCTTAATAAATGCCTTTTCCTTTCCTCCCTCTACTACTTGTGTGCCTCTGGTCAAGTCACTTAACCTCTACTTGTCTTAGTTTCCTCATCTGTAAAATGAGGAGATTGAATTAGATAGCCTCTTAAATCCTGTTAACTTGCGAACATTTGTGTGTCACAGTGGAGTCAGGAAGACTCAAATGAAAATCCACTCTCAGACAATTGTGACCTTGGGCACTTAACCTTTGTCATCCTCACTATCCTCATCTGTAAAATGGGGGTAATAACATCACCTGCCTCTCAGAGTTGTTGTGAGGGTAAAAGGAGATAATATTTAAAAAATTTTTTTTATCAAATCTTCAAGTGCCATATTAATGCTGGCTACTATTATTATCATTATTAACAGATACTAGGATTCTAGAAGATCTAGAGATTCAGTATAGAAAGGGTGCTGACCTTGGAGGGATCTGAGTTCAAATTGTATTTGTGTGACCTTGAGCAAGTCAGAACCTCTGAACCTCAGTTTCCTCTTCTGTAAAATAGGTATAATGATATTTTTCTCACAAGGTTGTTGCTCTGATGAAATGACTTTGCTAAACCTTCAAGAGATATAGAACTACATATATTTTTAAAGAGATATAAGAATCTGACTTCATGTATTACTGGCAGTGGGAGGGGTCTTAAAATCATAAAATCATAAGATTTAAGAGAGGACAAGATCATATAGCTTATAAATAGCTAGCATTTATATAGCGCTTCAAGGCTCGCAAAGCCTTTGACAAATGTTATCTCATTTGATCTTCACAACAACCCTGGAAGGTAGGTGCTAGCAGAATCCTCAGTTTTACAGATGGGGAAACTGAGGCAGATAGCAATTGAGTGACTTGCCCAGCTTCACACAATTGGATAATATCTAGTCAGATTTGAACTTGTCTTTCCAATCCAGGTCCTATGATCTTCACATTAAGAACCAGAGTCAGGATTTTAAACTGTCCCTTTTGACGTCTGAGGCAGTGTGTTTCAATGACTTCAGAGCCAGAAGCCCGTTGTGTCAGTTCTGGTTCTATCACCTAATCTACATATGGCAGGACCAGAAGAATAGAATGTGGTCACCATGTGGGTAGGGACAGTTTTAATTTTGTCTTTTATTCTATCTTTAATGTCTATCACTAGGTGGCTCAGTGGGTAGAACACACCTTTAGGTAGACCTGAATTCAAATGTGAGCTCAGATACTTTCCAGCTGTGTGACCCTGGGCAAATACCTTAAACTTTTTTGTCTTGGTTTCCTCTTCTCTAAAATGGGCTGGAGAAGGAAATGGTAAACCACTCCAGTCACTTTGCCAAGAAAACTCTGAATGGGGTCATGAACAGTCCAACACAACTGAAACAACTGAAGAACGCCAGATACTTACTGAATTGACACATTCCATTTTCAGATTACCTTTCTCTACTTTGTATATAGTTGTATGGGTTGAGTTGTGTGTTGTCTCCCCTCTTAGAATCGGAGCAAGGATCATGCTTTACCTTAGCACAGTCTTCGCCTGATTGTTGACTGACTGACGATAGGATACATGGGAGGACCAAAAGGAAATAGTCCAGGATTTGGAGTCACAGAATCGTAGATGGAGAACCGGAAGAAGCTTTAGCTCATCCAGTCCAGGTCCTTGATTTTACAGATGAGGAAACAGACCAGTAGAGTTTCTGTGATTTGTTCAATTTTAAGTGATATGGTTGGAATCACAAACCAGGTTCTATGACTCTCTATATCTCCCCACAGCTTTCTCTACTCTCCCACGCAGCCTTTCTTTCTGTCTCTTTCTCTAGATGTCTGTTTCTCTCTGTGTGTCTCTCTGTCCATCTCTGTTCCTCATTCCCCTCCTTTCTGTTTCTAGTTTAGAAACTTTACTTCTGAGACAAAATAAACTTCCCTCTTGACCTTTCTGATAGAATTAGAAAGGGAGCAGGGAGTGGCAGCCCAGACAGAGAGGAAGGGAGGAAGACAAGGAGGAAGGGAGGAAGACAAGGAGGAAGGGAGAAAGGAAGGAAGGGATGGAGGAAGAGAGGAGGGCAAATAGCCACTCAAGAAGCCCTCACAGGCAGGAGACAGAAGAAGTTCTAAAGAGGCAAGGAGGGGCTGCTGACAGAGCTTGCTTAATAGGCTCACCTTTGACTTTGGGAGCAGTGACTTCTTTTGATGATGTTTTTGGTCTGGCCCTGGGCCCTGGACGGGTCTTCCTCCCTCTCCCCCCATAACCTCTCTTCTCCTTCCCCTTCCTATGCCTCCCAGCCCCCATGTCCTGAGGCAGCGCTGTGGTGGGGCAAGCCCCATTTTATTGGTGGTGATATACAGGGGCTAATTCCCTTAATCTGGACCTTGCTGCTGGCCCATAAAAACCAGACCTACCTCAGGTATTGCCTTTCCTGGATCAAAGTGGACAGTGGGTGGTGGGCAGGGTGTGTGTTTGCGTGTGTGTGTGTGTGTGTGTGTGTGTGTGTGTGTGTGTGTGTGTGCAATACATGTGCTCACCACCTCCCCCATCCCCGCCCCCTAATCTAGGGACCCTCTGATTGGCTACTGTGGCTCCCCCTGGGAGGTTGATGATCTAGGGAGAGGACGGTCAGGTGAAAGCTCTCCTCCTCCTACTCTGAGTTAGAGCCTGGATTTGCTGTGAGGTATCCCTCTAAGAGCTGGCAGATACATCACCTTCTCCTATCCACCCTACACCCTATCCATTGGGGTACTGGGGCTCTACTTGAAAGGAGATGACATCACAGATCAAGTGCTCCACTGCCTGAATGTGCCACTGAGGCCAGTCCAGCTGAGGAGCTGGGGGCCTGGGGGTTCTGCCTGCACAGGGGGAAGCTGGGAGGGTCTTAGAACAGGGGATATTAGGGCTGGGAGGGGCCTTAGAACAAGGGATGTCAGGGACCATCTTAGAACTTAGACTTCTCACAAATTTAAGCAAATCCACCCCATGTGGTCCAATAAGAGAAGCCATCCTTTGGTATGGCTCTTTCAGCAATTATTCAGTTGGTGGTAGGGTCCCCAGACCCCATATAGCCCCTTCTCTTAAAAAGTTTAAAAGCAAATGGGAGGAAGGAGGGGAGCCCAAGTGGTGGTCAGGGGCCTCAGGCCTGTGGGCATTCCAAGTCCATGCTTCTAGATCACAACCATCCAGGACTTAAATCTTAGAGGATCACTGGAGGCTCAGGAATGTTTGCCTGACATTCCCGTGCTGACACAGTGACCCTAATGGGTCCTTGGCTGAGGCATTGGGCCTCGGTTTCCTCATCTGTAAAAGCAGAGTGTTGAATTAGATGACCACCGTCTCTAAGTCTGTGACTCTCTTGTCTGTTTTACCAAGCTCTTTGCCCACATTGTCTTAACATAATTCTCACTTTGTGAAGTAGATAATATTAATATTCACATTTTGTCAATGAGCAAACAGACTGGGAGATGTTCACATACTTTCTCCAGCTGAGTGAGTCCACGATGGAACTCAAATCCAGGTCTTGTCAATTCCCAGTCTCTCCAACATGGTAAGTGGCAAATGCAGAATTTGAACACAGGTCTTCTTAATTCCAAATCTAGCATTCTCTCCCTGACTATCCTGTGATAATGGCAAAAATCACTGGCTTTGTGGTCAAAGAACTTGGGAGTAGAATCTCCATTTTGCTACTTAATAGTGTGACTTTGGCTAGGTGATTTCCCCTCTCTTGACCTCAGTTTCTTCATCTGGCAAAGAAGGGAGGTAGGATTAGATGAACTCACTTTCTTTCCTGTTCTATATACTATGAATTAATTACAAAACCAAGTAATGATAATAATAGCTGGCATTTACAGAGCATTTAAAGTTTTATTAAGTGCTCCTCATTTAGCATCTCATTTGACCCTTATCACAAGCTTGAGAGGTAGGAGCTGTTATTATTCCCATTTTACTGAGGGGTACATTAGAGGTTGGGTGGCTCAGTGGCACAGTGGATACACCCAAGAGTCAGGAAGACTCATCTTCCTGAATTCAAATCTGACCTCAGATACTTACTAGCTGTGTGACCCTGGGCAAATCACTTTACCTTTACCTGAGTTTCCTCATCTGTAAAATGAACTGGAGAAAGAAATGGTAAACCACTCCAATATCTTTGCCAAGAAAATCCCAAATAGGGTTATGGAGAGTCAGATATGATTGAAACAACTGAACAACAATAAACTAGAGGCTGGCAGGGGTTAAGTGACTTGCCCAGGGTCTCATAGGTGGTAAACAGAATTTGAACTCAGGTCTTCAGGCCTCTAGGTATAGCCCCTCATCCTTGTTGCCACCTAGATGGACAAAACTGATCAGTGCATTCTTGAACAGAGATGTTCAAGATATTGACGGTAATCTGTGGAATGGGGGGTCTACTGTGCTGAGTGGTCCTTACTCTCTCATTTCTACTCTGAAACAACCTTGGGGAAGGCAGAATATTGAAGTCAGGCATGACAAGGGCTAGGAATGTATTTCTCATTCTTTGTCTAGGACAAGAAGGCCTAATTATTTTATGATCCACCTAATATCCGAGAAATTGGTGGTGCTGTATCTTCCCCCAGATGGCCGTGGGTGCTAGAGAGAGAAGGGTGCTGGGAATGGAGTGAACCATGTCTGGTGGTTTCCATGAAACCCAGTCTTTCCATTGATCTTGAACCAAGCATCTGATGCTTCTTGCCTCATTTGTGAAGTGGATAGGATTCTGATGTAGCTTCAGAAGCTTTCTGATGGCATCTACTCTGGCCATGTTAGCCAACCAGCTGGATTCCATAGCTCCTAAATAGAAGACTGTGGGTGGCTCTTATTTTAATTTACGTCACTGAGATGGTGGAAGATTAAGTTTCCTTGAAACAGAATGAGTAACAGAGAGAGACCGAATGATATACTCAACAGAGATGTGGAATCAGAAGACCTGGATTAAGTTCCCATCTCTGACACTCTCTGTTTGACCTCAGGGAGGTCATTTACCCTCACTGGGCCTCAGTTTCCTCCTCTATAAACTGAAGGGGTTGGATTAGATGATCTCTGAAGTCCCTGCCAGCTTGAGAGCTCCTATGAGCCTCTGGTCAGTTCACACTTACTCCAGTTTCCTAACCCAGGCTAATGAACATTGACTGTCATCTATAAAGGTAACTGTGTGACAGCCTCTGTGTCCTCCTCTCCAAAAAGTGGTAATAGAATCTGCAGGCCCTAACTTATAGGGTTCTTGTCGTTTGTTGCTACTTGGTCATTTCAACCATATTTGAGTCTATGTGAGCCCATTTGGGGTTTTCTTGGCAAAGGTACTGGTATGGTTTGCCATTTCTTTCTTGAACTCATTTTTAAAAGGAGGAAACTGAGGCAAACAGGGTAAAGTGACTTGACCGGGGTCACACAGTTAATGTCTGAGGTTGGATTTGAACCCAGGAAGATGAGTCTTCCTAGTTCTAAGTCCAGTGCTCTATTGACTATGGTACCACCTAGTTGTCCATAGGGCTCTTAGGAGCCCCAAACATGATAATATTTCTAAAATTCTTTGCAAACCTCATAGTATTCTACAAATGTAAGTCATCATCATCATCATCATCATCATCATCATCATCATCATCATCATCATCCTCCTCTTTTAGCAAAGAAAGATTAAATGAAACATCTCTGCGTGGATATCATGCTTGAGTGAGAGCCAGGAAGATTCCTGTTTCCACAGGTTTTTAGCTGTGTGACCATTGGCAAAGCACTTATGCTCTCTGGGCCTCAGTTTCCTCATTTATACAATGAGGGGTTTGGCCTAGATTACACCTGATGTCTATGAGCCTTCCTACCTCAGTGAACTCACTGCTTTTTCTGTCTTCTCACTCTCACAAAGGGTGTCTATGCACTTTTTGTTTGAACCCAACAAGGTCTTTGGGAAAGAAGATGCCATCATGGTGACAGATGATAGAGACAGAGAACAGGGGATCCAAGGGGCATCCTGACTCCAAACTCAAGGGACAAGAGGTTGAGTCTGCTAGGCCAAAAAGGGCTTTGAAATTGGATACATGTCATAATTCACCCATCTGAAAGGAAGCAAAGGAAGCCAGGAATGAACCTGATTGGAAAGGATGCCTTGGGACAAGGAAGGAGGGACCTGTGGGGACATTTCCTGTAGCATCCTTCACTGCTGGGCCAGTGGGGAGGGTAATGGGGGAGGAAGCTGACATCACTGGGTTGGAATGTCAGTAACATAACACCTCGGACAGTCAGTGTTGGGGCTGCCCATTTTATTGGTCTGGCCCTTCTCTCTGGTTTATGTTGGAGAGTGTTTTCCAAAGACAAGCAATGAAGGGGGGCTGGGATGGGGGAGGGGAGGAATGGGAGTTTTACAGCCTGTGAAACTCAACTTTCCCTGGCTGGCTGTCCCCCTGACCTGATGCTGCCTCTTGCTGTCAGGGTTGGCCTGGGTGAGCTCTGACTTGTGATGAGGCAAACAAAGAGGTGCCTTTGGACCACCCTCCACCCTCAGCGTCTCTACTGAAGTCCAAGGATAGTGTGCCTCATTCTAATCTGGCTGGTCATGTCACAGGCTGTGTGGATGAGACATTACATCAAGTAAACTCCTAGTTAAGATCATTTTTTCCAGTAAAGCGAGAGTTCATCAGGAGAAGGCAATGTGATCTCATGGATAGGATGTTACTTAAATCCCACTTCAGAAACTTGGTAACTGTGTAACCACAGTGCTAGAACATTGTAATACAGTGGAGAGAGAACTAGGGGTAGAGTTGAGGGACCCAGGTTCAAATCCTGTCTCAGCTACTTCTTGCCTACCTATATTATCTTGAGCAAGTCACTCTATATCCATGTGCCTCAGTTTCCTCATCTGTAAAATATGAAGCCTAGAATAGACTTCTGAAGTTCTCTTCTAACTTTAAACCTGTGATCCTTCAGGTCACTTCAGTTCTCTGAACCTGAGTTTCCTTATCTGTAAAATGGGGATAATAATGCCTACCTAGCAAAGCTTAAATAAATGATTATAACGCACCTTATACTCTTCAGGCACTATGAAATGTTAATTTTTGGTTGTTATTATTTGAAATATGAGTAATAGCTAGTATTTAAATCTTCCTTTAAGGTGTGTGAGCACTTTACATGATCTCCTTTAATCCTCACAACAAATCTGGGAGGTAGGTGCTATTCTCATTCCCATTTTATATATAAGGAAACTGAAGCTGGAAAAAGTTAAGTGACTTGCCTAGGGGTACACAGCTGGTGAGTGGCAATGGTAAGATTTGAATTCAGGTCTTCCTGACTCCAGGGATAACACTCTGCCCATTGTGCCACCTAATGTCATATATATATATGTATATACACATATTTTTTTTGGGGGGGGGGTGCTAGCCCCTGGGGAAAACTTTTCTAAAATTCCTGCTATTATTATGCTATCTAGTCACCAATATATATATCTTATTTGTATAGTAAATAATGCCTAATAATTACTGAAATTAACATAGACCTTTAAAATTGGCAAAGCGCTCTAGAGGTGCTCCCATTTGGGTCTCAAGGCAACTCTTGGTAGGTGGCTGAAGTAGGCATTAATATCCTTATTTTATGGGTGAGGACATGGCCTCAGAGGGTCATGCAGCTAATAAACTTTGGAAGCAGGATTGGAATCCCAGTGCTCCTGGCTCTAGGTAATGTAGTCTGTGCCTTGTGCCAGGATGCCAACTCTGATCATAGCAATGATTCTGATCTTAACAATAGAAATCTGTGGAACTCTTTAAAGTATGCACTATCTTGCAGATGGTATTATCTCATCGAGTCCAATCACTTCTTTTCATAAATGAGGAAACTGAGGCCCAGAGAGATTAAATGATTTGCCCAAGGTCAGAGTGTTCAGAAGTGGGATTTGGACCTGACTCCTCTGAAGGGCAGCTAGGGGGCGCCATAGTGCATAGAACTCCAGGTCTGGAGTCAGGAAGACTCATCTTCATGAGTTCAAATCTGACCTCAGACACTTCCTAGCTGGGCAAGTCACTTAACCCTCTTTATCTCAGTCTCCTCATTCACAAAATGTGCTAGAGAATGAAATGGAAAAACCATGGGGTCATGAATTAGAATCAGACATGACTGGAAAATGAGTAGACAACAAACATAAAGTGCTGACCACAGCAGTTAACTAAGGTTTTACTCAGTGGTAAATTCCTCTTGAGCAGCCATAGCATGGGCACTCTCTCTGGCATTCCCCACCACTTTCGTATTCCAGAAAGTTGGTGTGCCTTACCTTCCTTACACACAGGGATGTTGGAGTTGTGTGGCCAGGGAACTTGGGAGGTCCTGCTATCTCAAGGCTAAATAGGGTCATCAGTTCTAAGCTTCCTGGCCGAATTTATAGCTTTCCTGTTAACTTTAATCACACTTCTGGGAAGTCAGATCTGTGTGCTTAAGACTGACTGACTCCAACAGGGGTTGGAAGAGAAACTGATGTACTTGTGCCTTTGAGGGAATCTAAGATGCCCTCCAGTGCTCTAGTCTGGAAAATCCTTCCCCACCATGGGACAGATGCCAGAGAAGGTGTGTCTCCACCTACTGATTGGTGGCTGAAGGGGAAAAGTCAGGAGAACCTGGCTTATCATCCCTTCCAAAATAGAAATAATTTTATTAGATAACCATAGTAACAACTATATTACTTATTTATAGCAAGCAGCCAGGTGGTTCAGTAGATAGATTTCTGGGCCTGGAGACAGGAAGGGACATCATCATGAATTCAAATCTAGCCTCAGATACTTATTAATTGCGTTACTCTAGGCAAGTCACTTCACCCTGTTTGCCTCAGTGTCCTCATCGCTAAAATGAGCTGGAGAAGCAAATAGTAAACCACTCCAGTTATCTCTGCCAAGAAAGCCCCAAATGGGGTCATGAAGAGTCAGACACAACTGAAACGAATGAACAACATACATATGTATATATATATATACATACACATATATATACATACATATATATGTATAGTATTTGAAGAGTTACAAAGTGTTTTAAAAATATTAACTCATTTTTATCTTGATCCATGGAGATGACCTTGGGACACTTCAACCTAGAGCCTAAAAGTTCCTTCCCCCTGTGGGAAGTGAGGAGATCAGATTGACGAGTGATATAAGGAAGGGAAAATATAATAACTGTCATCCATCTAACAGAGCTTTGATGTTTGCAAAGTGTTTTTCATACATTACGCTATTTGGGCTTAATAACAACCATGTAATAGATACTGTGTACTGGTGTCATTAGCCCTATTTGATGGATGAGGAAAGTGGAGCTCAGAGAAGGTAGCTGACTTGGTCACACAGCTAGGAGGTGCTTGAGGTTATGTTTGAACCTGGTCTTCCTGACTTCAGTTGAAACATTTGGTTGACACTGCCACACTGATCTCTAATACAGAAGTTCTTCACTTTTTTGTGTGTGTGTCTGGATCCTTTTGGCAATCTGGGGAAACTGATAGAACCCAGATAAAATCATATTTTTAAATAATTGAAGGAAATGATCCATTTAAATTAGAGTTTAGGGAAAATAAAGATGGAATTCTTTTCACCATCCAAGTTCACAGACACATTGAAATCTGTCCATGGGGGTCTGTGGACCTCAGGTTATAAACTCCCGCTCCAATAAGACTTTTAAAGAAGGGGAGTACTTAATAAGGTAGCATTTATACAGCACTTAAGGATATTATCTCATTTTACCCTCACAAAACACTGGGAACAACCATTATTTATCCCCATTTTACATTCAAAGAAACTAAGGCAGAGAAAGGTTAAATTTTAATGTCCAGGGTGTGTACATAGCTAGTAAGTGTATAAGGCTGAAGATTCAGGTCTTCTTGATTTCAGCTTCAGATCTCTGTCCACTGGGGTACCTGGCTGCCTTCAGAGATGTAATGTAAATCTAATTCCCTTATTTTATGGATGAGGAAACTGAGGCACAGAGAGTTTAAGTGACTTGGTAGTATTTTTCAGAACCATTGAGATTCAAACACAGATCACCTGACTCATACATCTTGGAGCCTTAAAGGTCATCAAATTCAACCTCCTCATTGAACTGATAAGGAAACTGAGGCTCAGAAAGGTTAAGTGAGTTACCCAAGGTCACACAGGGAGGGTGACAGAGCTGGGATTTGAACCCAGATCCTCTGACTCTAAATCTCATGCCCTTTCCTCTGTAGCACACTGTCCATCCAGCTCCCTAGATTGTGACCTGTCTCTTTTCTGTCTTTGTTCAAATAGCACCCCTACCTCCATCATCTTCTTTTAATGAGTCCACTCCCAAACTATGACCACTTCCCTACTTCTACACTGAGGAAGGCAGGCAACAAGCATTATTATTATCTATTAGGCGCTTACCAGAAGCTAGGGATACAAAAACAATCAAGAAGAAAGAGGGTCCCTGACCTCAAGATGCTTACAATCCAATGGTGGTGCCATAGTACACAGAGCGCTGCACCTGGAATCAGGAAAACCTGAGTTCAAATCTGGCATCAATCACTTACTAGCTGTGTGACCTTGGGCAAGTCACTTAACTTCCATTTGCCTCAGTTTCCTCATCTGTAAAATGGGGATAATAGTAGTACTTAACTCCCAGGGTTGTTGAAGATTAAGTGAGATTATAATTGTAAAGCACTTAGCACAGTCTATGCTACAGACTGCTACATACTGAGTACTATAGAAGTGTTAGTTCTTATTTACCTAGCTATATACTATTTAAATGTTAGCTATTATTATTATAATATAAATATAATCATATTCATATGAATATGATACAATTATATTAACATAATATATTATATTAACATTATACTTACATAAATGTGATATGCAATTATTTATTAATGTGCTGTATTAACATATATTAATATTAGTATATTATACAAATATAATTTAATTAATAATATATTACTAAATAATATATAATAGAATATAGAATATAAATACATAATTATAGAAACTACATATAAAGTATATAATTATATGAATATAATTTTACAAACAAATATAATTATATAAATACGAATGTTAGCTATTATTACTATTATTATCAATGGGAAAAGACAATATGAAGGATGGAGAATGAGTCGAAGTCCAGAGAATCAGAAGCAGGGACAGGGAGGCTGGTCTGGCTGGGCATGGTAGGGAGATGTTAGAGGGTGAGAAGGTTATAGGTCTGTGGGAAGTTCCAGGATGACGTGATCACTAAGGCACAGGGCCATATGGTCACAATTCTCTCTTAGCTCCTCACAGGGTCACTCCTAACTTTGTAGCTGCATCTCCTTCTTTCTGAATAAAGTTTGTGACCCTCTCGACATTGTCTCCTTGCATTATCTCAATTTCTCTAAAGATCTGAGCTCTCTTACCTGCCTCTTCCTTTCAACTCTCTTGTATGGCTTTCCTTTCCCAACTCCGCTAACCTAAATCATCTAAGGTCTTCCTGGACCGTCTCCAGTCATCCTGATGAATATCTGGCCACTGGACCCAGATGGCTCTGGAGGAGAGAGTGAGGCTGGTGACCTTGCACAGCCCTCTCTCCCTCAAATCCAAGTCAACTGCAAGTCATGTCATCATTCCCTGATGTCATGGTCCTCTTCAAAAATGAAGGACAAACACAACCTAAACATAGACTTCCATGGTTAGCCAGGACTTCCAACACCACCCAGTACAGCCAATATCAGAACAAGACTGATCCCTACACCATTCTCAACATGGGACTGTCCAACCTTGACTTGAAGACTTCTAGTGACTGGGAAGCCACTGCCTCCCAAGGCAGTCTGTTATGCTTTGGGACTCCAGCTGAAATTGGCCTCTACAGCATTCCCCCATTGCTCCTGTTTCTGCCCCGTAGAGTCAAGCAAAGTAAATCCAGTCCCTTTTCTATGTGTCAGTTCATTAGATATTGAAGAAAGTGCTTATATTGCCCCAAGTCTTCTCTTCTCGAAGCTAATCATCCCCAGTTCCTTCAACCAACCATCAAAAGGCAGGAAATTTAGGTCTTTCTCCATCTTGGTGATTCCCCTCTGGAGGTTCTCTAGATTATCAACATTCTTCTTAAATTGTTGGGCCCATAACTGATCACATACTTCAGGTGTGGTCTGCCCAAGACAGAAAACAGATGATCACCTCTCTTTTCATCAGTAGTGTCCCTGGGTGGTAGTTTAATATCACTTTGGGGATCATCTCCAGTCATCTTGATCTATATCTGACCACTGGACCTAGATGGCTCCAGAGGAGAAAGTGAGGCTGGTGACTTTGCACAGCCCTGCCTCACTTCAATCCAATTCACTTGTAAGCCATGGCATCATCTCTCTGATGTCATGGTCCTCTTTGAGAACATTAGCTTTCCCAGTTGAGACCTCCTTATCTTTAGTCTCTCTGACTATCAGCTGTTTATCCACTGCATAAAACATACCAGTGTCTTTCACATCTTCAAAAAAACCTCTCTGGCTTGATTTACCCATCCCTGCTATGAGCCTCTCCGGCCTTTCTTGGCTAAACTCCTTGGGAAAGCTGTCTACTATAGGTGCCTCCACTTTCTCTCTTCTCTCTCTTCACTCTTTTTTTTTTTAATAATTATTTTATTTTCAACTCAAGAAACAAAACATGAATTTTCATAACAACTCAATAAAAATGAAGTTTGCATAAAAAACTGCAAATCTACTATGTACAACTTTCTATTCCCTTCAAATATACAACAAAGTTATCATGTAAATGTCTTTTTTTCCCTTTTTTTCTTTTCTCCCCCTCCCCCAATGGCTACTATTGGACACAAATATATGTATATATATATATATATATATATATGTAATATATGTATGTATGTATGTAATCTTATTCTATACCTACTTCTATTTATCAATTATTTCTCTGAATGCAGATAGCATCTTTCTTCATAGGTCCTTTATTTTAATTTTTGTATTTATAATAGCCAAAATGGCTTAGTTGCTCAGTTATTCTTAAAATAATATTCCTGTTATTTTTCAAATCTTCACTCTTTACAAGTTGCTTTCTGATGCCATCATTCAGCTAATGATCTTTTTTAAAAAAGTTATCAAAATGTTTGTTTTTAAATATTTTTATTTGTTTCAGACAACTCTGCCTTCTTGCCTTCCCATCTCAATACTGCCATCCCAATTGAGAAACAGAGAAATGTAGAAATCGTTACAAATATGTGCAGTCAATCAAATATTGGTTATGTCCAAAAAATACCCTTTTTCTCATTGTGTAGTCTGAGTCCTTCACCTCCATACTGGGAGTGAATTTAGTCATTGGAGTCCTGGTTGACCATTGCTCTGATAAGAGTTGCCACAATAGTATTCTATCATATTTATGCCCCATAATTTCTTCATCTATTTCTCAGTTTATGAGTACTCCCTCAGATTCCCATTCTTTGCCACCTAAAAAAGAGATAAGTATTGCTATTTTTGTCTCTAGTAAAGTTGAGATTCATAGGATTTACTAAGTATGATTCCTTCTATCAAGACCTCCCTTCTCATTCATATATTGATCACTTACTGGCCAATGCCCGTGAATCATGGCTGTGTCCTGCTTCAGTCACTGATCTGCCTTTGGGGTTATTTGTAAACAACTTTGACTTGGCTTTCAAGATGGCATTGACCCCTCCATTGACCCTTTGCATATGCTGCTTGGTCATGGTGCTGAGAATGGGTCTGCCTCCTTTCCCTCCCTCCATTTCTGCCCCCCTCCCCAACTCTACTCCCTTTCAGAGTTTCTGCTTTGGGTCAAAACAAACCTGCCTCTTTGTGTTCTAACCTCTGTCCAGTTGTTGGCGTTTGAGTGGCTGATGCTGCAGATGGAACTCATTAGCAATCCGGTGGGGGTAGTAGATTAAGCCTACTTCATGAGGAGGAGGCAGGCGGCTTTCAGGAGGCAGGAGAGGGAATCAAGAGAGAATGAAAGAGGGATTTGTGAAAGAAGAGTTGGTCGGGGACACAGATCATCCAGCTGTCAAAAATGCAAGAAGAGCAGGGAGTTGGGAGTGGGGAGGGCTTGGTCTGGAGGTAGGGATACTCCAGGGGTACAGAGGGCTGGCTGTCTTCTCTGATAAAAGAGAGAAGCAAACCCTGCAGCTGGGTCCTGGATTATGATGTGGAAAAATGGAGCTTTGGCCCTCCAAAGAGACTTTGATATCCTTCTAATTGTTGGTGTCTGATGTGGTGGTGAGCAGGGCACCAGCTGATGAAGGCTCCTCTGGCAACATCCTCTGTTTGAAATGATTGCCTATTGAGTATTGCTTGGTGTTCAAGACTCTCTATAATCCGACATCACTTTGCCTTCCTGTCCTAATCTCCCATAGTTCCTCTCTGTGAACTTGACATCCATATTGCTGAAAAAGATCTTGGATCTAGAGTGGAAAGGTAATTCAGCCCATTTGAGGCTGAATGAGGAAACTGTACCCTAGAGAATCAAAATGAATTTTCCAAGGGCTTATGGATAGTAACTGGCAAAGTCAGGATTTGAACTTTGCTCCTTATGATTTCAAGTTCAGTGTCCTTTCTTATTCATCACTCATCATCCATCCTCCTTGTCTTTCGTCCTGATCTATTTTTGCTTAATGCTTCAGCCAGCCTTTAAAACCCAAGTTTATTGTCACTTTCTTTAGGAAGTTAGCCCTGATCCCCTCACCTGCTAATAACCTTTCCTTCAACTCAGACCCCCCGAAACACTTTGTGTGACATCTCTCTAAACCACTAGGGATGCATGATTTTCCATTGCAGTGTTATTGATTACTCTGCCATCTTGACTCCCACCAGTCCCTCAGACTCTCTACTTTTCTACAATGCTACTACTACTACTAAGGATGCTTTAAGGTTAGCAAAGCTCTTTATACATATACACCATCTGATCCCTGTGTCACATTTCCCTACTAGACTGTGAGCTTTGTGAGGACAGGGACTGCAGATATCTTTTACTTTGTATTCCCCTTAGTTGGGTGGCCTGGTCACTTTCTGAGCAGCAGTGACTTAATAAATATCTGTTGGCTTGAACTGAAATTGAATCATTATTAAGAGACAATAGAGTGATTAGGCCATAGGAGTGGGGCAACATGGTGGAGGGAACAGAGAACTGGCTTTGGAACCAAGAAGACTTGGGTTCCAGTTGGCCACGTGATCGTGGCCAAGTCACCTCAACTCTCAGAGCTCTAAACAATTCTCTGAACCTGTATGTTGCATAGGAGGTGTTGACCTGCCTTGATAGATGGAGTTTTCTCATCTGGGAGTTCCCTACATCAAGCGAATGGGCCAGGTCCGGTCCCTTTATCCTAATATGGTGCTGCCAATAGACTGAAACTAGCTAACTCAAGTCCCAGCTCTTCTGATTGCTAGTGGTATGACAATGGACAAATCATTTATTATCTTTATTTTTATTTATGCCTTTACTATTAAATTATTAGAAGTAATAATAATGGCTAATTATTTTATTACTAAAGATATTTGTCTCTTTATATTTTAATTTAATTTATTATATTATATTTATTTAAATTTAGATTTATATATTTATTATTTTCTTCATCCCTGTTAGATTGTAAACTCTGTTTTTTTGCCTATTTGTACACCCAGTGCTTAGCACAGTGCCTTCCACATTTGTTGTTGAGACTGAATGTCACTGAATCATTTCCGTTGTGTCCAACTCTTTGTGACCTCATTTGGGATTTTCTTAGCAAAGATACTGGAGTGGTTCACCATTTCCTTCTCTAGCTCATTGTTACAGATGATGAAACTGAGGCACATAAGATTAAGTGGCTTGCCCAGGGTCACGTTGGTAAATGTCTGAGGCTGGATGAGTCTTCCTGATTCCAAGCTCAAGTCCTTTATCCACCGTACCACCTCGTCAACACATAGTAGGCACTTGATAGATATCTCTTGATTGATTTCTCTGTGGAGATGGAAGACTTAGATAAAATTACCTCTATGGTCTTTTCTAGTCCTAGGATGAGTTTTGAGTCCTGGTTCTGATATTTATGATTTAATTTGAAACAGGTCTTTTGAATTCTAAGTTCAGTGATCTTTCCACTTTATTGTGTTCACTTTTGAGAGCCCACTGCCTATGCAGAGGGTAGGGAAGGGGGTTTATTTTATGTGGGGCACCCACTGTGGGCTTTCTACCTGACTTATACCTATATTCCTGAGTTAAATCTGCAAAGGGAAGCTGATACCCTGAGTTTTAGGGTACCCTGTGGGTCCAGGTTTCCATTGCTATGTCTCATGAGCCCCTACTAGCAAGCTGTTTCTTAATAGTTGGTTAGTGGACACAATAACCCTAAAGGGGGGGCATTTACTAAAATGTCATAATGAGAACCTCAGTAAAACATTATCCCTACATATTTGGGAGCACACTGTCTCACAAACACATACAGCTGAACACAAGCATAGAATACAATGACAGCAACATATACACGTAGGGCAATACATGCTCCCAAGCCCAATTACTACTGTAGTACTTTGGATCTTGAAGGATACCTGTGGAACATAGACAAAGCATTACCCTGGTCATGGAGCTTCTACTGGGCAGGTTCTCAGGGTCTGCTCTCTACAACTTCTCTCTTTCCTCTTCTCTTTTAATGTAACTTACCTCTTGATTGCCAGAGATGAGCTCTTTCTTGGGTCAATGGCTAGCTCTCTTCTGAGCAGCCAGAGGCCATGCTCCTTATTATGCTTCTAGCATCAAATGATTCCTTCTTTATATTTGAATCTATCTGGAGTATCTGTTTATGTTTCCTCAACTATGCTTTTAATGATCGTGCTACATGGGATATGTCCTTCTCGACCAGTGCCTCTGCTACCACTACAATGGCCAGTGGTAGGAAGAGAGAACCTCTTTCCTTCCAACCCCCAAGAGGAGATGACCTAGGTTCTTCTCCAATTGCCGGCCCTCTCTTCAACTTCCCCCAAACTCTCAGAATCAGAAGCTGCTGGCAGTCTCTATGGCTTAGTTTATTGATATCCCCCATGGGGCAAGGCCAGTTTCTAGTCAATCCAGTCATCCCTTCTGAGTCAATCAGAGAGAGGTCTTCCTGCTTTGTAAAGGGACATTAATATCTTGTTACCACATTAACACCTTGTCAGCTGAGATGGAGGAGGGACTCAAGTCTCCTCCTTTCCCCCGACACCGTGGCCCCAGAGAGGCAGTGACTTTCCCAACTGTCACATAGCAAGTTGGAGGCAAGCATGGGAATGACATACTGGTCTCCAAGGATTGCAAATCATGTTTCTTCCTGAAAACTGGTAATAAACCATAGGCTAAGACCGAACTCTCTGCCTTTCATTTTAAATGCTCTGTTCTTTCAAAGGGCTATCTAGGGGTGGGGAACCTGTGGCCTCAAAGTCACATGTGACCCTCTAGGTCCTCAAGTGCAGTCCTTTGACTGAATCCAGAACAATATTTTCTGTGAAGTTTGGATTCAGTCAAAGGGCCACACGAGGGCCCTTTTAGAGATCCACATGTGACCTTGAGACTGCAGGTTCCCCACCCCTGGACTATCCTCTATCACTTTCACATGTTCTCAATTCTTTTTTGTGGCTGTTATTAAATATTATTGACACTCGTGCAGGAAACCCTCCAAGACTGAAGTGACAGAACAATTAATGATTTGGATTGATATGGGAGAACCTAAGGGGAAGATGGGGGATGCCATAGTGCACAGAGCACTGGGTTTGGAATCAGGAAGACTCATCTTCATGAGTTCAAATCTGGCCTTAGATACTTCCTAACTGTGTGACCCTGGTTTCCTGTTTGCCTCAGTTTCCTCATCTGGAGAAGGAAATGACAAACCACTCAAGCATCTTTGCCAAGAAAACCCCAGATGGGGTCATGGAGAGTTGGACATGATTGAACAACAAAGAGGGAGCAGAGGCTATTTCCAAATTCTCACTTTTCTCCCCTCTGTTTGTATGATTTTGGAAATCATTTAACCTCTCTGGTCTGAGTTTTCTTGGTGTTAGAAAAAATGATCTCTCAGTTCCCATCCAGTTCAAAATGTATGATCTGGCAATCTGTGACTGAAAGAAGGAAGGAAGAAATAGGCATTAATTAAATACCTACTATGTGTTAGGCACTATACAAATGCTTTGCAGATATGGTCTAATTTGATCCTCGCAACAAGTCTGGAAGACAGGTCTTATCATTACTCTCATTTTACAGTTGGAGAAATCGAGACAGACACAGGTTAAGTGATTTGCCCAGGGCCACAAAGCTAGGCTGTCTGTGGCTAGATTTGAACTAAGATCTTCTGGACTCCAGGTCCCATGCTCTATCTACTCTGCCACATAACTACCTCTAAATCTTCCTAAAATTTTCTGAATCTAAATTCAGTAGCATACATAACCCTCTTTCCAGTGGATTGTATCTGGAATCTGGGGACTCTAACTTAAGAAAGGCATTAATTAACATATTAATTTTTAAGGATAATTAGCAAGGAGAGCAGACAGAAGGGATAGAGGCAGATTTGAGTGTATTGGAGAGAAAAGGTTCCTAACAAATGTTATAACTGATTTAGAAAGGACTGGACTGCTTTGAAGCTATTGGCTTCTCTTAATTCAAGAAAAGTCTGAATGGCCCCTTGACAGGTATTTTGTAGAAGTGATTCATGTTTAGCTAAGTGTTGGTCTAGATGACGAGTTCTTAACTTGGGTCTACATTTAAAAAAATTGATAATTATTTCAGTATATCTGGTTTCCTTTGTAATCCTATGTAATTTATTTTGTGCATTTAAAAGGATGATTCTGAGAAGGCTCTGTAGGCTTCAGCAGTCTGTCAGAAGGATCACACACAAAATGGAGACACAAAAAATGATTAAGGAGCCTTGGACTAGATGATACTTGAGGTCCCTTCCCTCTGTATCATTCTGAGACTGTCTTCTTATGTCTTAGCTCCCTTCACATACCCTGCAATCCAGCGACACAGACTTCCTGCTGTACATCAAATCTGGCTTTGTTGTTGATCAGTCATTTCAGGTGTGTCTGACTCTTCATGACCCCATCTGGAGTTTGCTTGGCAGAGATACTGGAGTGGTTCGCCATTTCCTTCTCATTTTAAAGATGATGAAACTGAGGCAAACAGGATGAAGTGACTTACCTAGGGTCACACAACTTAGAAGTATCTGAGACTGAATTTGAATCCAGGAAAATAAGGAAGGACTCCCTGGAAGAGTTTTCCTGACTTTGGACTTTGCACTTTATGCACTATGGCACCAATAGCTGTCCCTCAAATAAGATTCTCCATCTCTTGGCTCTGGACATTTTCACCTACTGTCTGCCATGTCTGGAATGCTCTCTCTCCTCATTTCCAACTCTTAGCTTCCCTGGATTCCTTCAAGTTTTAACTAAAATCTTACCTTCTGCAAGAAGCCTTTCTCTGACTTACTTAGAGCCTTCCCTTGGTTGATCATCTTCCATTTATTCTGCCTGTATCTTGTTTGTACTGAATTGTTGGCATGTTCTCTCCCCCATTAAACTATGAGCTCCTGAGGGCAGGGACTGGCTTATGCCCTTCTTTGTATCTGCAGTGTTTAGTTCAGGGCCTGGTACACAGTAGGCACTTAATAAATGCCTGTAGTCAGCACATCTAAGCTTATTCAACAGCCAGAGCATAGGCACTAGTATTGTCTTAGAAAGAACGCTGACTCTTGAAGTAGAAGGTCTGAGTTCAAATTCAGCCCTTCATGCTTATTATCTGTGTGATCTTTGGTAAAGTCATTTAAATTCCCTAAGCTTCCATTTCCTCAGCTGTAAAATGAGGAAGTTGGAGTGGAAGAGCATTATGATCCTTTCCAATTCTAGAGCTAGGACCTAATTAGCCCAGAATCACAGGATCTGAAAGTTGGGAGGATCTCAATGGCCAACCCCCACCCAAAAGTAACCCCCACAATTACCTATACCATAGGTGCTCATCCAAACTATCCCTGAAGAACTCCAAGGACTAGAGCCCCATTGCCTCTCGGACCAGCCCATTCCCCCTCTGAACTCTCCAGGTTAGGAAGTTTTCCCTTGACACATAGCCTCAGTTGGTCTCTTTGTACCTTTCCCCCATTGTTCTTGGTTGTACCTTCGGGAACCAAGGTTAAGCCCTCTTCCAGATGAAAGCCCTTACAATACTTGAAGACAACTTTCAGGCAGCTCCTCCTCCCCACCCCCACCCTTGTAATTCTCATAGTTGTCAACATCCTCCTCCTCCTCCTCCTCCTCCTCCTCCTTCTCATCATCTCCTTTTTCTCCTTCTCCTCCTTCCTCTTCTCCTTTCTCCCTTCTCCCTTCTTCACTCTTCCTAAAATCCCCTGTTCCTTTAACTGATCTTCATAAGACATTGACTCCAGACCTTTTACTTCCCTGGTCACCATATTATCTATAGTTTATCAATGTCCTTTTTAAAACATGGTACCTACAGCTGAACATACTGTTCTAGATGAGTTATAATAAGGGTGGAGTACAGTAGAACCATCACTTTCCTATTCCTGTACTATTTATCCCTCTTTTCAGTTCTTTTTCTGAAGGTGGAGAACATTTTTCATCATGAGTTCTTTGGGATTGTCTTGGATCATTGTATTACAGAGAATAGTTAAGTTGTTCACAATTCTGCATCATACAATAGTGCTGTCACTGTGTACAGTGTTCTCCAGGTTCTGCTCATTTCACTTTGTATCAGTTCATTCAAGTCTTTCCAGGTTTTTCTGAAATCATCCTGCTTGTTATTTCTTATAGCACAATAATATTCCATTATAATAATATACCACAACTTGTTCAACAATTTCCCAGTTGATGGACATTCTCTCAATTTCCAATTCTTAGCCACCACAAAAAGAGATGCTATAAACATTTTTGTTATGTATCCCTCTTAATGCAATCCAAGATCCCCTTAGTTTTTTGACTGCCACATCACTGCTTGAGCTTGTGGTCCATTTAAACCCCCAGATCTTATTCAGAACAACTACTCTCTGATCTCATGTCCTTATTTATATGTGTTAAGTTCATTTTTTGTATGTAAATGTAAGGCTACACTTATCCTTATTGAATTTTATCTTTGTAAGTTAAGCCCAATGTTCATGATTTGTCCAGATACTGACTCTGTCATCCACTGTGTTAGCAGTTTCAATTTTTTGTCACCCACAAATTTGATGAGCCTACTATCCATGCCTTCATCTAAGTCATTGATAAAAATACTAAATGGTACAGGACTAAGCACAGCACTCCACTGGAGACCTTCTGCCATGTTAACATTGATCCATTAACAAATATTCTTTGAGTCTAACCATCCAACCAATTCTGAGTTTCTTATTGTATTATCAACCCATCAATATCTCTCTATCTTTTCCATAAATATACTTAATCAAAAGTTGTGCTAAAATCTAGGGTTAATTATATCCACATGTTCCCCTCATTTCCTATTTTAGTAATCCTGTCAAAAAAGTGAAACTAATTTAGTTTTGCATGTCTTGATGAAACCAATTCTTCCTTTTCTCAATGTTCACCAATCATCTCTCTAATCTCTTGTCCTATAATTTTCCCAGAAAGCGATGTCTGGCTCACTGGCCTCAAGTTTGCACACTCTGTTCTTTTTCCTTTCTGGAAAATTGGAACATCTGCCCATCCCCAATCTTGTTCTACATCTCCCGCTTTCCATGATCTTTAAAATAACCCTGATGGCCTCAACAATCAAATCTGCTTATTCTACAAACACCTGATGATGCATTTCTTCTAAACACTCAAGGCCAGATGACTTGGATTCATCAAATGAAGCTAAAGGTTCTGTTACTATGTCCTTCCTTATCTTGGGTTTCCGTCCCCCATTTGCCATTTTTGTCATGTCAGTTCCAGAGTAAAGGTCAATCCCTTTGACAGAGAAAACAGATGCAAAATTAGAACTGGCCAGTTCTGTTTTTTCTCTGTAGTCAGTAATCATTAATCCATCTATGGTAGAGAAGATTCTCTTCCTTTTTTGATCTTCCTTTGTCTCCCAACATAACTAAACGAAAACAAAAACAAAACAAAACGAAACCAAACCAAACCCTTTTTGGGGGGAGGGGCGATGACCTATCTTCTTCTCTAGTCTCAGCTCACATGACTGTTTTTATTTTTTGTTTTCTTTTCACATGACTATTTTTAAAGAACATTCTGATTTTAATCCTCTGGTATCTGGCTTTGCTTCCATATTCTGTTGTCACCAGCTGTTTTTCAGTCTGTCTGACTCTTCATGACCCCAGTTGGGCTTTTCTTGACAAAGATACTAGAGTGGCATTCTGTTTCCTTCTCCAGCTCATTTTCCAGATGAGCAAACTGAAGCAAACAGGAAGAAGTGACTTGTCCAGGGTCACACAGCTAGTAAGTGTCTGAGGCTGGATTTGAACTCAGGAAGATGAGTCTCCCAATTCCAAGCATCTTCTGTCCCTCCCCAAGACTTCCCCTGAAGCATCTTATCCTGTGGCATCCTACCTCTCTTTCCCCTGAACCCTTTGAAATCTGTTTCCCAGACTCTCAGGGATATACCAGACTATGCCCAAGTTTCCTCTCCTTTATCGAAAATTCCATAATGAAGTACTCATCTCCTCTTTGCTCCAAATTCTGATCATTTCCATGCCAGCAACTAGTTCCTCTCTATCAATGAGAATCCAATCCAGAATAGAATGCTCTGCTTGGGCCTTACTTCCTTGCTTTCACAGCTGTGAAACTGTGTATTCATCACATGACCACAGAATACCTGTGCTTTGCCACATGTAGAACTCCATGATCTTATAGGACCTGTTGCATGAAGTCACAGTTATATGCCAGTTTGTGAATCTCATGCAAAATTAAATTTATTATTTATTTTCCCATCTTCAGCAGACACAGGCTGAGATGTAGTTGGATTGATGGAGCCATGAACTGGAAAACCAGAACTCTTCCTCCCCTCCATTTTTACCCTTCATTTTCTGCTGACCATGACAGCCCATGATTTAGGACACTCGGGAGCCTGAGACCAAATTTAAATTTATTTGGGGGTGGCACACACAGAGGGGGTGACATGTGGAAGACGTTACTTATCCTAACCAGACGTCTCATACTGATGATGTCAGAGGGGTAGAGGAAGGCAGAATCCCAGTGACGTTTCCTCAAGGAAACAGCCTGCCCTGATGAATGGGGTGCTTGCATCTGTTCGGCACAAACACAACTGAGTTTTTCTTTTTATGAAACCAATAAGCATTTATAAGATTCATTCCTCCTTCCAACCCCCACCCACCAACTGTAGCCAACTTATAAATGCTTTAGCTGTAACCTTACCTTGACCTGAAAACTATGAAAACCCAAGTAATTTTTAACTCCCTGCAAAGTGAAATGCATTTCAGTCATGGTAAAGTGAATTCCCTCCCCACTCATTGGCCTGAGACTCTGTAGGGAATTGTCGGTAAAGGGGGAGGGTGATGAAGAAAAAGGAGATTTGTGAATAAAAAGAGGTTTCTAACAAGGGAAGATATTTATAAAGTTGCATATGGGCACTGTTCTGTCGGGAAAGAATTTGTTATAATGGGGATATATAAATCTTGAAAGTTCATATAAATCCCAACTTTCTTGCCAACCAATCTGTGGTTGAGGCAACTTGGTATTCTCAAGCCTTTAGACCGTGCTGAGAACCATCATACGTGTCTCTCCGCAAGCAGCATCAGGAAATGTGGCTGCTTTGGGGGTTTGTAGAATGTCTTGAATTATTTTTCAAGCAATTTTAGATTTGCTAAAACTCACCAAGGGGCTTCACTCCCTCCCTCCCCCTCCTTGATAATGATTAAACCCATGTGGGCATCAAGAGAACTTAATTAATTCATATGTTTCTGATTCATTTACAATTAACTCATCAAAATATTGTTGAGTTTTTTTAAAGGGCTATTGGATGCCCCCCAAACTTTCCCCCCTGAATTTTAAAGCTTTCTTCCCCCTTCCTTAAAAGCAGGAAGTTGCATTTTGCCAAATGTTAATAATTGAAATACAAAGGGGGTAGATTTGTATTCATCTGAAATGATTCAGACTCTCACTCTTAGCTTCCTTATTTGTAGAGTGAAGGAGTTGACCTCTTCTATCCCTTTCACCTTTAAATTTGGGATTCTCTAAGTTGTACAAATAGCATATAAGAGAAGCAGGATTCAGACCCAGGGCTTAGGACTCCAAAGCCAGTTCTCTTTCTATCTCAACATGCTGTTTCCTTACTCTAAGTTTTTTCATATTGAGAGCCTCATGGTTCCAGAAAGAAGTGATGAGATCAAAGGAAGAGTATAGAATGAAGAATTTTTATGAAGGAAGGAGGGAGCAAGGACACCCCACATGAGAAGAGGGAGCCATTTTGCTGATTAGAAAGTCTCATGTTTGTTCCATTTCAGCTAAACTATAAGATGGTCAAGTTCCATCTTCTGTAGGAGGCCTTCCCCATTCCCCCAGCTGTTGGTGCCTGTTCTTCTAAAATTTGCTTCTTATATGTTGGCATAGATCTTGTATGTACTTAGTATTCCTATGTTGTCTCTCTGACTAGGAGGTGAGTTCCTTGAGGACACTGATTGGTTTAATTTGTTTTTTGCCTTTCTTTGTATGGCTAGAAATTAGCATAATGTTTGGCACATAGTAGGTGCTTAATAAATGCTTGTTGATTGAATTATCTTCTCTTGTAATTGTTCTACCTCCACAATCCATCTCTCTCTCTCTCTCTCTCTCTCTCTCTCTCTCACTCTCATAACCTCCCATCCTTCCATGTCTCCCTTTGCTATTATTTCTAAACTCATATTTTTTTAGCTTCACTGAGACATTCAGGGCCTCCATCCCTCTCTGTTCTTTCAGCCCATCTAATGGCTTCTCTGGCCTCACTCTCTTTCCTGTGGTCCATCAGTTCAGTTATACTCTCTTGGCTACCCTTGAATCTGTTGCTTTTTCTTCCTGTCACCTCACTAAACCTCGATCCTGGCTGAGCCTTGACTACTTTCTTTCTCCATTCCAACTCATACTCTTGGACACTCCTTGGAAAACTCCCTCACAAGCATGCCACTTGGGCTCACCATAAACCTCTGTTATCTAATCTCCTCTGGACTCTCATTGCTACACAAAAATCTTCCTCTTCCTACTGATTGATTCTCTATCTCAGGCACTTTGGTGACCATTCCAAACATAGTTAACGAACATCTTCCTTTCTCTTCAAATTTCCTCTTCATCTTTTCCTCTCAGTAGAAGACTTTGAATCAAACAAATAGACCTTCTACATGAAGGCTTCCCTCATCCTTCCCCCTCTCCACCAGGGAATTGGAAGGAAACTTCCCCTCCATTGTCTTAGAAATCCAAAAAGGAAGGAAGGAAAGGAAGAAGAAGAGAAGGAAAGAAGGAAAGGAGAATGGAAGGAAAGAAGAAAGGAAGGAAGAGGGAGGAAGGAAGGAAATAAGGAAGGAAATAAGCATTTATTAAGTATTTACTATGAATCAGGCACTATGCTAAGTGCTGAGGATACAAACACAAGTGAAAAAAAAGACACTTCCTACCCCCAAGGAGCTCACATTCTACTTCAGAAAGACAAAATAGAACTAAAAGCACATGGGGGATGAAGGTGCTGGGCTTGGAGCTGTGGTTTTGAATTCTAGAAGTCAGAGGCAAAGCTAGAAGGGGAATGAAAACCCACCACCCTGGGTTCCAACATTTGACAGCAAAATTTGACAACTATATGTTCATAAGCTCAAAGCTCCATGGAATGAAAAGCTTTCAAAATATGGAGGTGACCAGAAGAAAGTAAAATTACATGGGTGGAGGGGAGGGATGGGGCATGAAGCACATATCCTTCCTAGTCTATTGTCCTCTGTTAGAGATTTCTTGGAGATATTTTTTTCTGAGTCTACTGAGGATATGCTCACATTCTGAACACTACTAATGAATTACAAAGAGCCTAGGTATTTTATCTACCTGAGGGAAAGTCTGCCAAACATGAAACATAAAATAGATCTAGTAGGAGAGCAAGTCATCCTAGAACAATCCCCAATGGAAAAAGTGAGAACAAAGTGATGATAAAGATGTCAGCGAAACACAAAAAGAGGAATGAGAATAATAAAGTTCCTAAATGGCCTCTTGGTTATGAGTTTCATAACATAACTGAACAAATTCTTCTCTTCAGCTTTCCTCTCTAATCCCTTATAAATTGAAGAAGAGATGGATAGAGCAGATAGAACAAGGGATGTCAGAAGTGGGAGAGGCCTCAGAACAGTGAATCCAGTATTCACTGATCAGAGAAATGCAAATTAAAACAACTCTGAGGTATTACCTCCCACCTATTAGATTGGCTAATATGACAAAGAAAGAAAACGTGAAATGTTGGAGAGTATGTGGGAGAATTGGGACACTAATGTAAAGTTGGTGGAGTTGTGAAGTGATCCAACCATTCTGGAGAGAAATTTGCAACTGCCCAAAGGGTTATAAAACAGTACATAGCCTTTGATCCAGCAATAGCCCTGCTAGATCTGTATCCCAAAGACATCCAAAAAAACGGAAGAGGACCTATTTGTACAAACATATTTATAACAGCTCCTTTTGTGGTGACTAAGAATTGGAAATTGAAGGGATACCCATCAGCTGGGGAATGGCTAAACAAACTGTGGTATATGATTGCAATGGAATATTATTGTGCTATAAGAAATAACAAGCAGGATGACTTCAGAGCAACCTGGAAAGACTTACATGAACTGATGCAAAGTGAAGTGAACAGAGCCAAAAGAACGCTGTCCACAGTAACAGCAGTATTGTATGGTGAAGATCTGTGAATGACTTAGCTATTCTCAGCAATACAATGTTCCAAGAAAATCCCCAAGGACTAATAATGCAACACACAATCTTCCTTCAGAGAAAGAACTGGTATTGATTGAATACAGACTGAAACATGCTATTTTTCACTTTAATTCCCCCCTTCCCCCCGCCCTTGCTTTATTCAGGTTTTCTTATACAAAATGATTAATATGGAAATATTTTACATAATTGCGTGTGTATAAGTTATATCTGCTTGCTTACCATCTCAGAAAGGAAGGAGGGAAGGGAGGGAAAGATAGAATTTGGAACTCAAAACTAAACAAAAATGCTAAAACTTTGAAAAAAATTTAAAAGAAAATATATTTAGAAAAAGAACAGGGAGCATCAGAGCTGGAAAGTCCTTTAAATACTCTCTGGTTTCCCACCTCCTCCATTTTATAGATGGAGAGACTGAGGCTTTTTTGAGTCAGTCTTCTCCCCTTTAAAATGGTGGAGTTGGACTAGATGATCTGTATGATGCCTTCTAATGAAAAAATCCATGATCTTCTCATTTACTGGTCCATCAAGTAACTTGCCTGAGGCTGCTGAGTCAGTCAGCAACAGAAGCTTAGATTCAAACCTAGTTCACTTGCCTCTGGGTTCAGCCTTCTTCATAAGTTGTTGAGGGTGTGGGGGTGTGTGTGCCCCAGTGCCAGGTGTAGGTGACCTCATGGACTTTCTGTTTCACATAATCGCTTATGGCCTTCTGGAAGACCCAAATGGAGATCCATTTCCAGAGCAGACAACACCACCCCTGCAGAAAACTAGGTTATCATTATCAGTGGACGTCGCCGAAAATTGTTATTTTTCTTTTGTGAAACGTAAAATGATTCAGGGCATTTTTTTTGCTAAGAGCCAATCTTCCACGTCCGTTTCCGGTGAAACCTCAGGCTATAGATCACGTCTTGTATATTATTTCCCCCAAACATGGCTGTCTCACTTTTACTTGCCTCTTGAATTATAGATTATACATTTTGCTTTGCCTTCTAATTTGACCCTTAGATGTTGAAATCATTTCAAGTGACCCTGCACTCCCCCTCAGCCTCCACCCCCTACTTAGGGGTTTCTATGAAAGACAGCCCTAATTTTTGGAACAAATGACCTCCCTCTGCCTTGATCTGGACCAGCTGTGTTTAATCAAATCCCAGGATCCCCTTTTGGCTCCCCCCTCCAAAATTATAAAACTGATTGGGAAGTGTCCACCACAGGCTTGATTCCTTAGAGACAAACCTTGAAACTAGAACATAAGGGCTTGGCCCCAAGATGTTCAGGAAACATAATGAATGTCTGTAATTACCCTGCCCCCCTTCACTGTCATATTACAGGAGGTTATTATGCTCCTTTGTTTGGGGGTGAGGGTAGGGAAAGGGTCCAACCATTAGCATCCTTCTTTCCTTCCAGGAAATCCAACCTTATTTGTCATTGATGACTGTAAGAGTAGAGTACAAAATTGAGACCAGGAAGGCAGAAACTCTCTCTGAGGCCAGAGGGGTGTCAGTCACTCAGTCAGTAAGCATTTATTAGGCAACTACTGTGTGGCAGGTACTATACTAAGCATTAGGGATGCAAAGAAATAAAAAAAAGATAGTCCTTGTTCTCAAGGAGTTCAGAGTCTAATGGGGGGCAGGATCAACATGCAAACAACTCTGTATAAACAAGCTACAAGCAGGATGAATTGGGGGGTGCCTCAGAAGGAAGGCACAGCTATTAATACTGATCAGGAGAGGTGTCCTGGGAAGACAGAACGTAGAGATGAGGACGGAGAGAATTCCAGGCAACCCTGAATCGGGAGACTGGCTCAAGTCCCAACGGCCAGATTTTTCCAAAAGGGGTTCATGCCTGCTGGCTTTGTTCTGGGACTTTTAAAAAATGAGTTGATATCAGAACACAAGAAATATAATATAATTTGATTCTACTGAACAAACATTTTAAGGCTCTACTCCATGAAAGGTCCAAAAAGTAGGCAAAGGAACAGTCTCTGCTCACGTTCTAATGGGAATATGTAACATATAATGATAACCACCACTGCCATCTTCAGTAGTAGTAATAGTAAAAATAATACTGCTAGTAACAGTAATTGTGTGAGAACAGTCACAGTGACAGAAATAGAAATAACAGTGGTAGTAGGACCCAGCAGCCCCATTGGGCATCTTGACCCTTGAGCCGCTTCTCAATGCCCAGGCCATAACACTGTGGGTGGAGTCCATGTGACAAATGTGAGAAAGAACTGGAGCAACAGTCCTATGGGATGGAAAGTGGCTGATGAATCGCTATCTGCATCTGTGAAGGGAATGTCTTGACAGAGATCATGGATTTCTTTGAGTATCTGACCTTCTATTCGGACACTGGTTTCCAGACTCACTTGACAGAAATGATCTTGTTCAATTCCCATAACAATCCTGAGAGGTAAGTGCTAGTATTATCCCCGTACGGCGGATCTGAACATTGAGACTGTTCAAGACTACTGATAGGTGAGGGGAGTAGTTGATAGGCGAGGTGGGCTTGAAACCTGTTTCTTCCTCTGTCCAAGTCAAGTGTTCAAGCTAATCCCCCAGGCTACCTCTCAGTAAACCAGTGCTTCTCGAAATAGTCTCAGGGTCCCTGCAACACTTTCAAAGGGTGTTTGAGGTTAAAACTATTGTTATAATGATACTAAATTGTTTTAATTTGTAATATAGTAAATATTAGTAAATAGATATATTAGTAAATATAGTAAATAGATATAACTCACTTTTTTTTAAAAAAAGCTTTTTGGGAGGATTCTCAATAATATAGAGTGAAAAGAGGCCCTGTGACCACTAGAATTCATCAGGGTTCTATAAGTGGAATTTTTTTGAGGGGGAGGGGAGGCAGTGTTTCTTTATTTCCCCAACACTTAGCACAGGGCCTAGAATATAGATGAGTGAGTGGTGATTGGTGATTGATAAATGCTAGTTGATTCAGGAGAGAGAGAAAGCACCATCCATTGGCAGGATCAGGAAAGGTTTAGGTAGGAGATGACATGTGTGTGTTCATCCTTCGTGGCTGAAGAAGACCATGCCATCAGAGAAATAATGACATGACTTGCACTTGACTTTGTTTTGAGTGAGGGAGGGCTGTACAGGTCACGAGCCTCGCTTCTCCTCCAGAGCCATCTGAATCCAGGGACCAGATATTCATCAGAATGACTGGAGATGACTCAGGATGAGGCAATTGGGGTTAAGTGACTTGCCCAAGGTCACACAGCTAGTGAGTGTCAAGTGTCTGAGGTGAGATTTGAACTCAGGTCCTCCTGACTCCTGCACTAGTGCTCTATCCATTGCACCACCTAGATTCCCCAGATGGATTGAAACTTAAAGTTAGAGGTTCTTTTTTGCTTTTGGAAGCAATCAGGGTTAAATGACCTGCCCAGGATTACATGCTGGATTTGAACTCAGATTCTTCTGATTCCAGAATGGTTGCTCTACCCACTGTACCACGTAGATGCCTCACAAGTTAGAAATCCTGAATTGAATCTCTAATATCAATTGGGAAATGGCTGAATAAGTTGTAGTATGTAATTGTGATGGAATACTATTGTACTATAAGAAATGATGAGCAGGATGCCCTCAGAAAAATCTGGAAAGACTTATATGAACTGATGCAAAATGAAAAGTAATGGCAATATTGTAGGATAATCAGCTATGAATGACTTCGCTATTCTCAGGAATAAAATGATTCGTAACAATTCTGAAGAATTTAGGATGAAAAATGTTATCCATGCCCAGGGAAGAAATGATGATGTCAGAATATAGACTGAAGCAATTTTTTTCACTTTCTTTATTTTTCTTGAGTTTTTTAAAATTTCTTTCGCAACATGACTATTATGGATATATTTTGCTTGACTACACATATATAACCTATATGGAATTACTTGTCTTTTCAATGGGGGTGGAGGGTGGGGAAGGACGAAGGGAGAGAATTTGGAAGTCCAAATTCTAGAAACAGATATTAAAAATTGTTTAAATGTAATTGGGGAAAATTATACACTAAATAAGTAAAAAATGAGTAAACAAACAAACAAAATAAATAAAAAATGAGTAAACAAACAAGTTAGAAAACAAGTTAGAGGTTCTGAAGAACCTCTAGGAAATTCTCCTAGGAGGGAGTGTATTCCAGGCCTGGAGGTCACCCTGTGCACAGATCCAGGAGAAGGGTATTGGAAAGTGGTCATTAGGTTCAGAGAATTCAGTTAAATAAAATACACATTTATTAAGCACCTACTGCGTTCTAGGCACTTTGCTAAACATTGAGAAAACAAATGAGAAAAAAAGGAGACTTCCTCACCTAAAGGAACATATAATCTAATGGGGGAAGATAACACAAAAAAAGGGACTGAAAGAGGCGGGTATAGTGCCAGGGGGTGCCCAGCAGAGGCATGATGTTTATGGAACTAAAGCCAAACAAAGTCGCCAATGGAAAATGAAGAGTTGAAAAAGAGAGAACAAATATTAATCCGATGAAAAATATTCTAATTTATTTTTTTTTAATATTCTTTTGTTTTTAAATCTTGAGTTCCAAATTCTCTCCCTCCCATACCCACTGAGAAGGTAGGTAATAGGATGGTCATTATACATGTGAAATCATAGATAATGTATTTATAATAATCCAATTTCGACAGAAAACTGAAGGAAGGGAAAGGGCATTGAACATTGAATGAGAAGATCTAAGTTCAAGTTCCTAACTCTGCCACTTACTGGCACCATTTTATATTTCTGGGCTTCAGTTTCCCTACCAGTAAAGTAAGGAGGTGTGACTAGATGGTATCTAAAGTACCTTCCACTCTAAGTGCTTGGATCCCCTACAAATCAGTTTCTGTCAGTAAGGTCAACGTAATCTGATCTTAATGTGCTCCTGGACACAGCTCTCTTATCTTTCTTCCCAATGGAGGAGACCATTAACTTGAACTCTAGATATTCATAGTTTCTCCTGATTTGTGTACCTGTTGGACCAGAGCCAATTTCTAGAATTTTGAACATGCTGTATTGATGTGGTGCAGTGGAAAGAGTGGTGGGCCTCCAGTCAAGAAGGCCTAGGTTGATATCTGGCCTCAGACACTGTGGATCCTGGGCAAGTCACTTTAACCTCTATCTTCCTCAGTTTCCTCATCTGTCATATGCAGCTAAAAGTAGCACTTACCTCTTTGGGTTGATGGGGTGGGGAGATAAAATGAGATGTTTGTAGGCATTTTGTAGACTTTATGGTATTATTTAAATACTAATGATTATTTTCATTGTTTTCATATCATTATCATTATAATTATCCAGAGCTGAAAGGAACCTTAACGGTTATCTAGTTCAACACTAAAATTTTACAAGTGGGGAAACTGACTCTCAAGGAACTGAAGTGACTTACCTAAGGTGATGCAGGGAGTACTCATGTAAATATACCACAGTGAATTTGCCCGAAGTGCTGGGAGACTTATCTATTTTTCCGGTAACAGGTCTACTCATTGGTTTGGACAGTAACCTCACATTTAGACCATAGTAAAGTGGAGGTAATATTAGCATGTGATCTAAAAACTGTGATTCTCTGTCTCTTTATCCATCACTCCTTCCACCATCACTGCAGAAGTCAAAGGGAGCCATGTAGGACCATTGGCCATTTTGGTCTTTTTCTTTGTTTCATGAATTGCTGTGGCCAAGTCCTCAGCATGATCCTCACCATAATTAACCAGTCTGGTCCTTGGTATGAAGATGGTCCAGAGTGGAAAGAGCATTGAACTTGGAGTTAAAGAACCTGACATTTATTGCCTTTGTAACCTTGGACAAGTTGCTTAACCTCTGGGGGCCTCGGTTTCCTCATCTGTAAAATGAATGGGTTGGACTAGATGGTCTTTAAGGTTGCTTATATATCCAATCATATGATGATATGACTGTACTTAAGGCAGGAGTATCCTGGAGCCAGTTCCAACAAGCTCTGGAGAGTTGATTGTTAAATTTTTGACATGAACATTTACACATAAGAAATTGGCAAACACTATAAATCAGGGCTTGACTTATTTTATGGACTGTCTAAACTTAGGGTAATGGGACAAATAATGATACAGGTAAAAATGCAGATTAAAATGTTTCATAGGGACATTTCTCCCTCCTCCCCCAAAGAACTGGTTATTAAATATTTGCCAGCACACCTTTCCAG